>NC_090845.1:48717205-49042732 GCF_028021215.1 Eschrichtius robustus | reverse complement strand
CTATACAGACAAAATCTCACCCTGAAGCATATACATATACACTCACAAAAAAAGGAAAAGGGGAAAACTTAGTATATCCTGCTCCCAAAGTCCACTTTCTGAATTTGGGATGATTCGTTGTCTATTCAGGTATTCAACAGATGCAGGCACATCAAGTTGTTTGGGGAGTCTTAATCCGCTGCTTCTGAGGCTGCTGGGAGAGATTTCCCTTTCTCTTCTTTGTTCGCACAGCTCCCGGGGTTCAGCTTTGGATTTGGACCCGCCTCTGAGTGTAGGTCGCCTGAGGGCGTCTGTTTCCCGCCCAGACAGAACGGGGTTAAATGAGCAGCTGCTTCGGGGGCTCTGGCTCACTCAGGCCAGGGGGAGGGAGGGGTACGGAGGAGGCAGGGCGAGCCTGCAGCGGCAGAGGCCTGCGTGACGTTGCACCAGCCTGAGGCGCACCGTGCATTCTCCCGGGGAAGTTGTCCCCGGATCACGGGACCCTGGCAGTGGCGGGCTGCACCGGCTCCCAGGAGGGGCGGTGTGGAGAGTGACCTGTGCTCGCACACAGGCTTTTTGGTGGCGGCAGCAGCAGCCTTAGCGTCTCATGCCCGTCTCTGGGGTCCGCGCTGATGGCTGCGGCTCGCGCCCGTCTCTGGAGCTCGTTTAGGCGGCGCTCTGAATCCCCTCTCCTCGCGCACCTGGAAACAAAGAGGGAAGAAAAAGTCTCTTGCCTCTTCGGCAGCTGCAGACTTTTTCCCGGACTCCCTCCCGGCTAGCTGTGGTGCGCTAACCCCTTCAGGCTGTGTTCACGCCGCCAACCCCAGTCCTCTCCCTGCGATCTGACCGAAGCCAGAACCTCAGCTCCCAGCCCCGCCCGCCCCAGCGGGGGAGCAGACAAGCCTCTCAGGCTGGTGGGTGCTGCTCGGCGCCGAGCCTCCGTGTGGGAATCTCTCCGCTTTGCCCTCCGCACCCCTGTGGCTGCGCTCTCCTCCGTGGCTCCGAAGCTCCCCGCCTCCGCCACCCGCAGTCTCCGCCCATGAGGGGGCTTCCTAGTGCGTGGAAACCTTTCCTCCTTCACAGCTCCCTCCCGCTGGTGCAGGTCCTGTCCCTATTCTTTGTCTCTGTTTTTTCTTTTTTCTTTTGCCCTACCCAAGTACGTGGGGAGTTTCTTGCCTTTTGGGAGGTCTGACGTTTTCTGCCAGCGTTCAGTGGGTGTTCTGTAGGAGCAGTTCCACGTGTAAACGTATTTCTAATGTATCTGTGGGAAGGAAGGTGATCTCCGCGTCTTACTCTTCCACCATCTTCTCTATCCCCCCCCCCCCTTTCCATAGTATTAATCTATAATCCTTTTTATTTCTTTAAGGTTGTGAGTGATGTCCCTTTTCACTCCTGATTTTAGTAATTTGAGTCTTTTCTCTTTTCATGTCAGTCTGGCTAAAGATCTGTCAATATTGTGGAACTTTTCAAAGAACCAATTATTGATTTTGTTGATATTCTCTAGTGTTTTCCTGGTCTCTCTTTCTTTTATTTCCTCTCCAGTCTTTATTATATTCTCCCTCTGCTTGCTTTGGGTTTAGTTTGCTCTTCTCTGGTTAGTTTCTTAAGGTGGAAGATTAGGTTATTGAATTGAGATCTCTCTACCTTTTAAAATATAGGCTTTTAGGGACTTCCCTGGTGGCGCAGTGGTTAAGAATCCACCTGCCAATGCAGGGGACACGGTTTCGAGCCCTGTCCGGGAAGATCCCACATGCCATGGAGCAACTAAGCCTGTGCGCCACAACTACTGAGCCTGTGCTCTAGAGCCCACAAGCCACAACTACTGAGCCCGCATGCCACAACTACTGAAGCCCACGCACCTAGAGCCCATGCTCTGCAACAAGAGAAGCCACCGCAATGAGAAGCCCATGCACCGCAACAAAGAGTAGCCCCTGCTCGTTGCAATTAGAGGAAACCTGTGTGCAGTAACAAAGACCAAATGCAGCCAAAAATAAATAAATAAATAAATTTATAAAAAATAAAATATATACAAAAATCAAGTAATGTAACATAGTACAATAATAAAGGACAAAAACCATATGGTCATCTCAATGGACACAGAAAAAAAGCATTTGACAAAATACAATGCCCTTTCACTATAAAACTCAGCAAACTAGGAATGAAGTGGAACTTCTTGAACCTGATAAAAGAAGGCCATTTATGAAAAACTTACATCTAATATCATGCTTAATGGTGAATGACTGAATGCTTCCCCCTAGGATCAGGGAGAAAACAATGATGTCCACCCTTGCCCCTTCTATTCAACATTATACTGAAGGTTCTAACCAGTGTAATTAGGCAAGCAAGGAAATAAAAAGCATCTAGATTGTAAAGGAAGAAGTTAAACTACATGTATTCCCAGATGACATGATCTTGTGTTTAGAAAATTCTAAATAATCTACAAAAAATTTATTAGAACTTATAAGTGAGTACATCAATGTCACAATATACAAGACCCATATATAAAAATCGTTTTTCACTGGTAATAAATAATTCAAAAATGAAATCAAGAAAACAATTCCAGTTATGAAAGCATCAAAAGAATAAAATACTTAGAAATAAATTTAACAAAAGAAGTGCAACACTTGTGCACTGAAAATTACATAGCATCATTGAAAGAAATTTTAAAACTTAAATAAGTGGAGGGAATTCTGTGAAAATTTTAATAAAGAAATCAATTCTTCTAAAATTGGTGTACATATTTAGTGAAATTCTTACCAAAATTCCAGCAAGATGTTTTGTACATATAGACAAGATTATTCTAAAACTTATATGGAAAAGCAAAGGAACTATAATAGGTAAAACAATTTTGGGAAAGAATAATAAAGAGGACACACTCCACTTGATTTCAAAACATAGTGTATAGCTACAATAATCAACACTGTGTGTTATTGGTGGAAGGATAGACACATAGATCAATGGAACAGGTAGAGAATCCAGAAATAGATCCACACAAGTCCAGCCAACTGATTTTTGACAAAGATGCAAAATAAATTCAAAGGAGGAAAGAGCCTTTTCAGCAAATGGTGCTGGAGCAATAGGATATCCATTAGCAAATAGAGGAACCTCAACCTAAATCTCAAACCTTACACAAAAATTAACTAAAAATGGATCATATATTTAAATATAAAATGTAAAATTATAATAATATTAGAAGAAAACATAGGAGAAAAATCTCCAGAACCTAGGACTTGTTGAAGTGTTCTTAAGCTTGACACCAAAAAGATGATCCATAATAGAAAAATATCAACAAATTGGACTTTATCAGTAATTTAAGCCTTTGCTCTGCAAAAGACCTTGTTAAGATGATGAAAAGATAAGCTATATACTAGGAGAATACATTTGCAAACCGCATACCTGATAAAGGACCTCTATCTAAAATTTATAAAGAAATCTCAAAACTCAACAGTAAAAAATAGACAATCCAATTAGAAAATAGGCAAAAGATATGAAGAGACATTTCACAGAACAGGACAAGAGGATGGCACATAAGTTTATGAAAAGTTGTTCAACACCATTAGCCATTAGAGAAATGCAAATTAAGATCATAAAGGGATGCCACTACACAACTATTAAAACAGCTAAAATAAAAAATAGTGGCAAACTCAATGCTGGGAAGGATGTGGAGAAACTGGATCTCTTATGCATTGCTGGTGGGAATGTAAAATGGTACAGCCACTCTCAAAAATAGTTTGACAGTTTCTAATAAAACTAACATACAATGACCCAGGAATTGCACTCTTGGACATTTATCTGAGAAAAATGAAAACATGTTTACACAAAAACCTGTACACAAATGTTCATAAGAGCTTTATTCCTAACAGCAAAAATATTGGCAACAACCAAAATATCTTTCAATGAGTGAATGGCTAAGCAAACTCTGATACATCCATGTAATGGGCTAATACTCAACAATAAAAAAGGAATGAAATATTGATACAGGCAAAAACTTGGATGGACCTCAAGGACATTATACCAAATGAAAAAAAAGCCAATCCCTAAATATCACATGCCATACAATTCCTTTTATATTACATTCTTCAAAAGACAAAATTATAGATATGGAGAACAGATTAGTGGCTACCAAGGGTTAGAGATGGTAGGGGGTAGAGAAGGGATGGATGTAACTATAAAGGCATCAGGGGATCATTGAGGTTATGGAATAGTACTGTATGTTGATTGCAGTGATGGTTACACATATCTAGGTACTTTATACTAATACCTATTAGGGAAACTGGGTGAAGAGTACACTTCACCTCTTTGTACTATCTTTTTAACTTTCTGTGAATCTATACTTAGTTCAAAATAGTTTCTTTAACAAACAAATCAGGTTGCTTACAAATTAAGCTGACCTTCCCTTTAACACTAAACGCCAAAAGACAAGAGACTTTTGTCTAAAGTTTTGAATGGAAATGCTTGTGACCCAAGAATTTTATACTTAGCCAAGTTGTCTCTCATATGTGAAGGAAATATAAATATGTGTTCAACTTCATGCATTTGTTCTACAAGATATTTTGAGCTCCTATTCCATAACAGGGAATGTGCTATGTGTTGCAGATAAAAGAGTGAAAATAAAGATATATTTTCTGCCCTCATGAAAACCCCCAAAAGTACTGTGAAGTAGGTTTAGAATAAATAAGCAAAGAAACAAATGAAGAAATACTTTAAAACTGAGATAGATTCCATAAAGGAAACAAATAGAGTGCCATGATTCAGAATAACATGGGAAAACCTAATTTAGAAGATGTGGACTTGCACTTACACAAGAACTAGTACTTACTATTGGTTTCCTGTTCCAAATCATTCCCAGCCCCTTTATTTGTTGACAGAGACACGTTCTCATCACAGACGCTGAGAGAGCTAAACACCCACTTTCCCAACCTCCCTTGCAACTAAGGGGCAGACATGTGATCCAATTCTGGCCAATGGGACCTGAGAAGTCAGCTGTGAGGCTTCTTGGAAAGGTTTCTCTCCCTGATAAAATGCAAAAGAGAACTTTTTCTTTTCTATTTTTTGATGTGGTTGTATGGGAGTTTGGTGTCCGAAGCTGTGGCAGCCCCCTGAGGAGAGTGGGTTGAAAACAAAAGCCAAAAGATTTTCTGCTTTAGGCCACTATTTTCCTAGTCCTTTGGCTAGGGGACCAGGCCATTCTTGGAGTTTTTGTGTGTGTGCCTATTGGCAATTCAGGGTTGGAGGTTTCTGCAGTGCCCTGTCCAATTGGGATATATGGGAGGCACTAAGGAAACCCAGGGAACTCACTGTTGTGTGTTCCTCAAGTCCCAAGGCGGTCTATCTTCTTTCCACCTTTCAGAGTCTTCCTTTGCTTATTTACTGTGTTATGTCCAGGGCTTGTTAGTTGTAGGAGGGAAGACTTGGGAGGAATGGGATTATTCCATCTTGGAAAGAAGTGGAAGTCCAAAAATTAGTTTTAAATGTTTCTTCTGGCTGCTCTGTAAGAGTTTGGCTTATATGGAGGCTAAGATAGTATAACATGTATACTTGTT
This sequence comes from Eschrichtius robustus, assembly GCF_028021215.1. Classification (NCBI taxonomy): domain Eukaryota; kingdom Metazoa; phylum Chordata; class Mammalia; order Artiodactyla; family Eschrichtiidae; genus Eschrichtius; species Eschrichtius robustus. The sequence goes on along the minus strand of NC_090845.1, from coordinate 49,037,210 downwards.
AGGAGACCATTGAGTTGTTCCAGAGTAGAGATGGTAGCTTGGACTAGAGTGATGGCAGTGGAGTCAAATAGACACAGATGGATCTGAGATATATGTTGGAAATAGAATTAGATGGACTTGCTATTGGACTGGGTATGAAGAATGAGGAAAAGAAAAGAATCAAACAGAAACTGTTCAATATCTTCGGCATTTTCTGAGATAGAGGAGACAGAGGCAGAGATGGGTTTCAAGGAGAGGAGTGAGGAAAGCAGCATTTTCATTTTGGACATGTTGAATTTGAAATGTCTGTATGATATCCTAGCAGAGATGTCATGTAGGCAATTGGATGTATAAATTTAGAGCCTGGAGGAATGGTCTGGGCTAGAGAGTTTAAATTGGGAATCTTCAGGTTAAAGCCATGAGACTAGACAAAACCACTTAGGGATGACATGTAGAGAAAGAAAGGGGTCAGGACCAAGTCCTGAGGAGCTCAAATATGTAGAAGAAGAGAAGTCATAAAAGAAATATGTGAAAAGAAAGCCAGTGATAATAAGGGCAAACCTACAAGTCTTCTGTGACTGTGTTGTCACAGAAGCTGAGAAAGGAAAACACTTCAATAAGGAAGGAATGATAAACTACCAAATTCTGATGAAAGCAGGAATTAGAAGTCAGCAAGGTGGCCATTGGGCTTGGCAACGTGGGGTCCACTTGTCATATTGACAAGAGCAGTTTTCGTTAGGTTATGAGGGTGGAAGCCCAATTTGAATGGGCTGATGAGTAAAGGGAAATCAAGAGGTGGCAGCAATAAAGAAGAGTATAGACAACCATTTTGAGAAGTGTGGTTGTGAAGGAGAACAGAGATATTCATTCATTCACTCTGCAAATAGTTACTGAATGACTAATATAGGTTAGGCATTGTTCTAGGTTCTGGGGATATATCTGTGAACAAGACAGGGCGACACATGCCCTAATGTGGAAAAGTATCTGGATAAGGACTCCAAAGAGGGTTTTTAAGGCTGGTTAAACTAGAGTATGTCAATAATCTAGTGGAAAAAGAAATACTCTTATGCAGCAGAGGGGATAACCCAAGGAGAGAAGTCCTTTAGAAGGCAAAAGATAATGATGGGTTCAAAAACATACATTCTCATTACCTGCTTGTGAAAGTTACTTGAAGATGATCTCCAAACAAATGATGAAGCAAAGTTTAAGAATTGGCTTCCAGTTTGAAAATAATTATTTTTTAACATTTTACTATGATTTTTTCAAACATATGGAAAAATCATGAGAATTATACAGTGAACACTAACATACCCACCACCTAGATTCTATAATTAATATTTAGCTATATTTGTTTTATCATATATCTATCCATCAACCCATATTGCTTTTTGATGCATTTCAAAGTAAGTTAGAGACATCAATATACTTTTTCACTAACTATTTCAGTATGCATAAAAGATAATGATTTCAGCACATGTGTTTGTCTTTTCCTTTCATAATCCCACTGAAACAACCCAAGAACTATAAAAATAGGACAAAGTCTTTATGAGTTAACAATGAATACATCAGAAACTTTTTAAAACAGCTACAAGACAGTTTGATAAAAGCAGTGAGTAACCTACAATTCAATTCAGGCAAAGTAGTAAGAAGAAAGAGAACTATTCCCCAGAAGAGCTTTGGGAATGTCCAAAGTCAGCAGCAGGGCCTGGGAACAGAGGCAAGCCATAGGACAGATGCCAGGGAGAAAACCAAAGGACTGGGGTAACTGTTCCAGCATGCCACATGTGAACGAACTGGCTGAAGTCTGACTCTAGCCTTCATTTGCTGCAGATGGCAAGCAAAGTGGGATGCATCACCATAGCAAGATTCTAAAATAGGTAGTTGAACCAGTTAGAGAAGGGCTGTTGTGCCCCAACTAGCTTCAGGCTATCGCAATAAGCACTGGCACATCAGGAACATTCCTTGTTGTACTGTAGGCTCCCTATTTTCCATGGGCATTTAGACTTATGACCAGTCACAGGAGTTCCAAATCTCAGACAGCAGGAGCCTGAGGTGAAGGGAATGAAAGGTCACTCTAGGGAGAAAATTCGAGTCATGAGAGACATTGGGACATGGTGCTGGCACGTGGAATGGTTGGGGGGAACATTGATCATTTTATAAAACAGTTAACTTCCCCAGCATATGATCATCTTTTGGTAGCTCAATCCATCCTCTTCGTGTCCCAGTTGAATTCCCCCAATATAGCAAAATAAAACTACAGGAAATATAAACTTTCTCTTTTCCCCTTGGTCTAGGATAGCATCTATCCTAGACAGAGGGAACCGATCTCTAACGTCAGTAATAGACAAATATAGGTCCCCTGTTCAGAATAAGCAGTCAGAGACAAGTAATGAGCTCACAAAAAGACTCAATAATTTAAGACAGGAGACCATTCTGAGGAACTGTTTACCTTTGATAATAGGTGACAACTTTAGAAAATTGCAAATAGGTATTCTCAAAGAGATTTGAGAGGACATTTCAAAAACAAGTCAAGGTTACTTTCAGATGAAAAACTTAATTATCAAATTTGAAAACACAATGGAGATAGTGAACAGTACATTGGATCCTGCTGCAAACCAGGTCAGTTATTCTTGAAAGAAATTCTTCTATAACCTAAAAAATAAAAAGATGATGATAATGAGTAAAAAGAAAAGCAACATGAAAGAATTTCATGAGTAAGGAAAGAAATCCTATAAGAATCCAGAAAGAAAAAAGCAGGTTAACAACAAAGGGGGGAAAAAAATCAGGTCACCCTCAGATTTTCTTTCACACCACAAAATGTGAGAGGACAATTGAGCATTATCTATGGAGTTTTAGGGGAAACCAAGGTTGTGATGCCAGAATTCTATATCCACCAAGCTACCATTCATGTATAAGGGCAGAAGAAGAGACGTTCCCAGATATGCAGGGACTCAGAAAGTATACACATTCATTTCCTCTATGTCTAATCCCACTCTGTAGAGAAACTTCCCTGTACACAGACCATGCAAGGTGGCCCCAGACAACTGGCCACAGCTCTTTGGACCAGTGCTGGACACATGTCCCAAACTGAACCAATCAGGTTATTCTGAGAGCTAGAAATGGGACCCTGAGGTATTGGTCAAAGAGATAACTCTGGGCATTTGAATCAAAAGGTCATTTAGGGTCAGCGTGGGAGTCACCAGCATTGTAGACCCTCAAGTTGAAATTATGGTGGAGCAGTGGGGCTTTGAGAGGGAGGAAGAACCTGATTTGCAGAAGGAAAAAGAGGATGGAGTGGCTCCAGAGAGAGAAAGGAAAGAGAAACAATGATTTATTTTCCTGTCCTTGATTATCTAAAGAGGCCACCTGTTGTTTTTGTTTTATAAAATCCATTTTTGTCATTTTCATGTTTTATTTCTGTAGTAGTTAATGTTCTTATAGACGCAAGTAACAAAAACAAATGCTAGCTTATGCAAGAAAGAGAATGCTTTATAAAGTTACAAGAGTAGCTAAAGAAATCCAAAGACAGAAACTGGGCCTCAGGAAGGAATCAAATTCTCAAACACCCAGAAAGTCCTCTCTTTCCATCTCTAGTCTCTGCTACTCAATGCATATTTGCTTCATTCTTCTCTCTCTTACTGCCAATTGATTCTCGCTGCTTCCTGGTCTACAGGGTGGGAAATGATTATCAACAGCTCGAGAGTTTCCATCTCCTCCATCATTTAATAGAGTTTTCAAACTGAGACTGGAATCTCTTAGTCTCAGTTCCAAGGGCCGCACGGAAAGGGCTTATTGCTTCTGTTTGGATCAGATGCCCATTCCCAGTCTAATCATCTCTGACCAGAGAACAGGGTCATGTTTACAAACTTGGTGTCTGGAAGCCCACACCTGTGCATCTAGGGTGGTTCCCAAAGTCCTCCTTAGAGGTGTCTACTGTAGATTATTTTAATAACAAAAAGGAATACATTGGACAATGACAAATGTTGGTGAGGATGTTGCGAATTCAGAACCCTCATATATCGCTGGTGGGAATGTAAATGGTGCCACTGCTTTGGAAAATTGTTTGGCAGTTCCTCAAATAGTAAAACACAGAGTTACCATATCACCCAGAAATTCCACTTCTATGTATATACTCAAATGACTTGAGAACACATGTCTACATGAATGCTTGTACACAAATGTTCATAGCACCATTATTCGTAATAGCCTCAAAGTGGAAATGACTCAAATGTCCATTGGTTGATGAATAGACAAACAAAATGTGATATATTCATACAATTTAATATTATTCAAGCATAAAAACGAAGTGTTAGTGCATGTTACAACATGGAGAACTCTTGAAAACATGCTAAGTAAAAGAAAGCAACATAAAAGGCCACATATCGCATGATTTCATTTATATGAGAGGCAAATCTATAGAGACTAGAAGTGGTTGCCAGAGGCTGGGGGAAGGAGAAATGGGGAGTGACTGCTAAGGGGCATAGGGTTTCTTCATGAAATGAAGAAAATATTCTAGAACATTCAATACCTAGAATTAGATATTAGTGATGATTTACACAACCTTGTGGACACACCAAAAATCATTGAATTGTACACTTTAAAGGGATGAATTTTTGGTATGTGAATAATAATTCAATAAAATCATTGTATGAGAAAAAATAATGAAAGATACCTTTTAGGACTTCCCTGGTGGCGCAGTGGTTAAGAATCTGCCTGCCAATGCAGGGGACGGGGGTTCGATCCCTGGTCCGGGAAGATCCCACATGCCGCGGAGCAACAGAGCCCGTGCGCCACAACGACTGAGCTTGCGTTCTAGAGCCCGTGAGCCACAACTACTGAACCCGCATGCTGCAACTACTGAAGGCTGCGTGCCTGGAGCCCGTGCTCCACAACAAGAGAAGCCACCGCAATGAGAAGCCCGCGCACAGCAATGAAGAGTAGCCCCCGCTGGCCAAAACTAGAGAAAGCCCACACGCAGCAACGAAGACCCAATGCAGTCAAAAATAAATAAATAAGTAAATAAATATATTTTAAAAATAAAATAAAAGAGACCTTTTTTTAACATCTTCATTGGAGTATAATTGCTTTACAGTGGTGTGTTAGTTTCTGCTTTATAACAAAATGAATCAGCTATACATATACATATATCCCCATATCTCCTGGGATAGGGAGGGTGGGAGGGAGACACAAAAGAGACCTTTTTAAAAAAATTCATGCATTTCTTGGTGCTTTGTGACCACCTAGAGGGCTGGGATAGGGAAGGTGGGAGGGAGACGCAAGAGGGAGGGGATATGGGGATATATGTATACATATAGCTGATTCACCTTGTTATACAGCAGCAACTAACACAACAATGTAAAGCAATTATATTCCAATAAAGATGTTTAAAAGACGGATTAACCAAGATGGCAGAGTAGAAGGACGTGCTCTCACTCCCTCTTGCGAGAGCACCAGAATCACAACTGGCTGCTGGACAATCATCGACAGGAAGACACTGAACTTCACCAAGGAGGATACCCCACATCCAAGGACAGAGGAGAAGCCACAGTGAGACGGTAGGAGGGGCACAATCAGAGTAAAATCAAATCCCATAACTGCTGGATGGGTGACTCACAGACAGGCGAACACTTATACCACAGAAGTCCACCCACTGGAGTGAAGGTTCTGAGCCCCACGTCAGGCTTCCCAACCTGGGGGTCCGGCAACGGGAGAAGGAATTCATAGAAAATCAGACTTTGAAGCCTAGAGGGAATTGATTGCAGGATTTCGACAGGACTGGGGGAAACAGAGACCCCACTCTTGGAGGGCGCACAAGGAATAGTGTGTGCATCGGGACCCAGGGGAAGGAGCAGTGACCCTGGGGGAGACTGAACCAGACCTACCTGCTAGTGTTGGAAGGTCTCCTGCAGAGGCGGGGGTGGCTCTGTTTCACCGTGGGGACAGGGACACCGGCAGCGGAGGTTCTGAGAAGTACTCCTTGGCATGAGCCCTCCCAGAGTCTGCCATTAGCCCCACCAAAGAGCCCAGGTAGGCTCCAGTTTGGGTTGCCTCAGGCAAAACAACCAACAGGGAGGGAACCCAGCCCCACCCATCAACAGTCAAGTGGATTAAAGTTTTACAGAGCTCTCACCACCACAGCAACAGTCAGCTCTACCACCACCAGAGCCTCCCATCAAGCCTCTTAGATAGCCTCAACCACCAGAGGGCAGACAGCAGAAGCAAGAAAAACTACAATCCTGCGGCCTGTGGACCAAAAACCACAGTTACAGAAAGATAGACAAGATGAAAAGGCAGAGGGCTATGTACCAGATGAAGGAACAAGAAAAAACCCCAGAAAAACAACTAAATGAAGTGGAGATAGGCAACCTTCCAGAAAAAGAATTCAGAATAATGATAGTGAAGATGATCCAGGACCTCGGAAAAAGAATGGAGGCAAAGATTGAGAAGATGCAAGAAATGATTAACAAAGACCTAGAAGAATTAAAGAACAAACGAACAGAGATGACCAATACAATAACTGAAATGACAACTACACTAGAAGGAATCAATAGCAGAATAACTGAGGCAGAAGAACGGATAAGTGACCTGGAAGACAGAATGGTGGAATTCACTGCTGCGGAACAGACTAAAGAAAAAAGAATGAAAAGAAATGAAGACAGCCTAAGAGACCTCTGGGACAACATTAAACGCAACAACATTCGCATTATAGGGGTCCCAGAAGGAGAAGAGAGAGAGAAAGGACCCGAGAAAATATTTGAAGAGATTAGAGTCGAAAACTTCCCTAACATGGGAAAGGAAATAGCCACCCAAGTCCAGGAAGCGCAGAGAGTCCCATACAGGATAAACCCAAGGAGAAACACGCCGAGACACATAGTAATCAAAGTGGCAAAAATTAAAGACAAAGAAAAATTATTGAAAGCAGCAAGGGAAAAACGACAAATAACAGACAAGGGAACTCCCATAAGGTTAACAGCTGAGTTCTCAGCAGAAACTCTGCAAGCCAGAAGGGAGTGGCATGATATACTTAAAGTGATGAAAGGGAAGAACCTACAACCAAGATTACTCTACCCGGCAAGGATCTCATTCAGATTTGATAGAGAAATCAAAAGCTTTACACACAAGCGAAAGCTAAGAGAATTCAACACCACCAAACCAGCTCTACAACAAATGCTAAAGGAAATTCTCTAAGTGGGAAGCACAAGAGAAGAAAAGTACCTACAAAAACAAACTCAAAACAATTAAGAAAATGGTCATAGGAACATACATATCGATAATTACCTTAAACGAGAATGGATTAAATGCTCCAACCAAAAGACACAGGCTTGCTGAATGGATACAAAAACAAGACCCATATATATGTTGTCTACAAGAGACCCACTTTAGACCTACGGACACATACAGACTGAAAGTGAGGAGATGGAAAAAGATATTCCATGCAAATGTAAATCAAAAGAAAGCTGGAGGAGCTATACTCATATCAGATAAAATAGACTTTAAAATAAAGAACGTTACAAGAGACAAGGAAGGACACTACATAATGATCAAGGGATCAATCCAAGAAGAAGATATAACAATTATAAATATATATGCACCCAACATAGGAGCACCTCAATACATAAGGCAACTGCTAACAGCTATAAAAGAGGAAATTGACAGTAACACAATCATAGTGGGGGACTTTAACACCTCACTTACACCAATGGACAGATCATCCAAAATGAAAATAAATAAGGAAACAGAAGCTTTAAATGACACAATAGACCAGATAGATTTAATTGATATATATAGGACATTCCATCCAAAAACAGCAGATTACACGTTCTTCTCAAGTGCGCACGGAACATTCTGCAGGATAGATCACATCTTGGGTCACAAATCAAGCCTCAGTAAATTTAAGAACATTGAAATCATATCAAGCATCTTTTCTGACCACAATGCTATGAGATTAGAAATGAATTACAGGGAAAAAAACGTAAAAAACACAAACATGGAGGCTAAACAATACGTTACTAAATAACCAAGAGATCACTGAAGAAATCAAAGAGGAAATAAAAAAATACCTAGAGACAAATGACAATGAAAACACGACGACCCAAAACCTGTGGGATGCAGCAAAAGCAGTTCTAGGAGGGAAGTTTATAGCTATCCAAGCCTACCTCAAGAAACAAGAAAAATCTCAAGTAAACAACCTAACCTTACACCTAAAGAAACTAGAGAAAGAAGAACAAACAAAACCCAAAGTTAGCAGAAGGAAAGAAATCATAAAGATCAGAGCAGACATAAATGAAATAGAAACAAAGAAAGCAATAGCAAAGATCAATAAAACTAAAAGCTGGTTCTCTGAGAAGATAAACAAAATTGATACACCATTAACCAGACTCACGAAGAAAAAGAGGGAGAGGACTCCAATCAATAAAATTGGAAATGAAAAAGGAGAAGTTACAACAGACACCGCAGAAATACAAAGCATCCTAAGAGACTACTACAAGCAACTTTATGCCAATAAAATGGACAACCTGGAAGAAATGGACAAATTCTTAGAAAGGTATAACCTTCCAAGACTGAACCAGGAAGAAACAGAAAATATGAACAGACCGATCACAAGTAATGAAATTGAAACTGTGATTAAAAATCTTCCAACATGGCTTCCCAGTTGGCACAGTGGTTGAGAATCTGCCTGCCAATGCAGGGGACACGGGTTCGAGCCCTGGTCTGGGAAGATACCACGTGCCGCGGAGCGACTGGGCCCGTGAGCCACAATTGCTGAGCCTGCGCGTCTGGAGCCTGTGCTCCGCAACAAGAGAGGCCGCGACAGTGAGAGGCCCGCGCACCGTGATGAAGAGTGGCCCCCACTTGCCACAAACAGAGAAAGCCCTGGCACAGAAACAAAGACCCAACACAGCTATAAATATAAAAATAAATAAATAAATAAATTTTTTAAAAAAATCTTCCAACAAACAAAAGTCCAGGACCAGATGGCTTCACAGGTGAATTCTATCAAACATTTAGAGAAGAGCTAACACCTATCCTTCTCAAACTCTTCCAAAAAATTGCAGAGGAAGGAACACTCCCAAACTCATTCTATGAGGCCACCATCACCCTGATACCAAAAGCAGACAAAGACACTACAAAAAAAGAAAATTACAGACCAACATCACTGACGAATATAGATGCAAAAATTCTCAACAAAATACTAGCAAACAGAATCCAACAACACATTAAAAGGATCATACACCACGATCAAGTGGGATTTATCCCAGGGATGCAAGGATTCTTCAATATACGCAAATCAATCAATGTGATACACCATATTAACAAATTGAAGAATAAAAACCATATGATCATCTCAATAGATGAACAGTCTTTTGACAAAATTCAACACCCATTTATGATAAAAACTCTCCAGAAAGTGGGCACAGAGGGAACCTACCTCAACATAATAAAGGCCATATATGACAAACCCACAGCAAGCATCATTCTCAATGGTGAAAAAATGAAAGCATTTCCCCTAAGATCAGGAACGAGACAAGGATGTCCACTCTCGCCACTATTATTCAACATAGTTCTGGAAGTCCTTGCCACGGCAATCAGAGAAGAAAAAGAAATAAAAGGAATACAAATTGGAAAAGAGCAAGTAAATCTGTCACTGTTTGCAGATGACATGATACTATACATAGAGAATCCTAAAACCGCCACCAGAAAACTGCTAGAGCTAATTAATGAATATGGTAAAGTTGCAGGATACAAAATTAAGGCACAGAAATCTCTTGCATTCCTATACACTAATGATGAAAAATCTGAAAGAGAAATTATGGAAACACTCCCATTTACCATTGCAACAAAAAGAATAAAATACCTAGGAATAAACCTGCCTAGGGAGACAAAAGACCTGTATGCAGAAAACTATGACACTGATGAAAGAAATTAAAGATGATACCAACAGATGGAGAGATATACCATGTTCTTGGATTGGAAGAATCAACATTGTGAAAATGACTATACTACCCAAAGCAATCTACAGATTCAATGCAATCCCTATCAAATTACCAATGGCGTTTTTTACGGAGCTAGAACAAATCATCTTAAAATTTGTATGGAGACACAAAAGACCCCGAATAGCCAAAGCAGTCTTGAGGGAAAAAAACGGAGCTGGAGGAATCAGGCTCCCTGACTTCAGACTATACTACAAAGCTACAGTAATCAAGACAATATGGTCCTGGCACAAAAACAGAAACAATGATCAATGGAACAAGATAGAAAGCCCAGAGATAAACCCACGCACCTATGGGTCAACTATTCTATGACAAAGGAGGCAAAGATATACAATGGAGAAAAGACAGTCTCTTCAATAAGTGGTGCTGGGAAAACTGGACAGCTACATGTAAAAGAATGAAATTAGAATACTCCCTAACACCATACACAAAAATAAACTCAAATTGGATTAGAGACCTAAATGTAAGACTGGACACTATAAAACTCTTAGAGGAAAACATAGGAAGAACACTCTTTGACATCAATTACAGCAAGATCTTTTTTGATCCACCTCCTAGAGTAATGGAAATAAAAACAAAAATAAACAAATGGGACCTAGTGAAACTTCAAAGCTTTTGCACAGCAAAGGAAACCATAAACAAGACGAAAAGACAACCCTCAGAATGGGAGAAAATATTTGCAAACGAATCAACGGACAAAGGATTAATCTCCAAAATATATAAACAGCTCATTCAGCTCAATATTAAAGAAACAAAACACCCAATCCAAAAATGGGCAGAAGACCTAAATAGACATTTCTCCAAAGAAGACATACAGACGGCCACGAAGCACATGAAAAGATGCTCAACATCACTAATTATTAAAGAAATGCAAATCAAAACTACAATGAGGTATCACCTCACACCAGTTAGAATGGGCATCATCAGAAAATCTACAAACAACAAATGCTGGAGAGGGTGTGGAGAAAAGGGAACCCTCTTTCACTGTTGGTGGGAATGTAAATTGATACAGCCACCATGGAGAACAGTATGGAGGTTCCTTAAAGAACTAAAAATAGAATTACTATATGACCCAGCAATCCCCCTACTGGGCATATACCCAGAGAAAGCCATAATTCAAAAAGACACATGCACCCCAATGTTCATTGCAGCACTATTTACAATAGCCAGGTCATGGAAGCAACCTAAATGCCCATCGACAGATGAATGGATAAAGAAGAAGTGGTACATATATACAATGGAATATTACTCAGCCATAAAAAGGAATGAAATTGAGTCATTTGTTGAGACGTGGATGGATCTAGAGACTGTCATACAGAGTGAAGTAAGTCAGAAAGAGAAAAACAAATATCATATATTAACACATGTATGTGGAACCTAGAAAAATGGTACAGATGAGCTGGTTTGCAGGGCACAAGTTGAGGCACAGATGTAGAGAACAGACATATGGACACCAAGGGGGGAAAACTGCGGTGGGGTGGGGATGGTGGTGTGCTGAATTGGGAGATTGGGATTGACATGTATACACTGATGTGTATAAAATTGATGCCTAATAAGAACCTGCAGTATAAAAAAACAAACAAAGAAAACAACTAATACTAAACTTTCATTGGGTTATTTGTATGGGAATATGTTAATATAAATGTTTCAGACATTACATGAAATTTCTAAAAATCTTATATGTTCTGGTATAATGTTATAAGTCATAATCCTAGTTATTACTTGAAAATGTATATCTCAGAAATAACTAATTTTCTTGTCAACTGCATTATTATGAACTTTCATCAAATCTTTAACTGTGGTCATTTTTAAGTCTTGTCATTTACAGACAGTTCTGGGTGTACTCTGATGCTTTTGCAAATATGTTCCTATAAAAGGGTTTCATCTTCAAGAAATTCATGGAAAAGACTCTGACAAGTACAGGTTTCTGGTAACTGACTGTACTGCTGAACTGAATGAATAAGCATTTTCAGAACTCTAATGAAAAACTGATAAACTCATAAAAGTGCTAACAAAAGATCAAGATGAAAAAAAAATTAATTACATGGGACTGAGTGAACTGATGAGGATGAATATAATTTTTGTGAGTTTCTGTTTGAATAAAAAAAAAATCCCACAAGGACTCAGAGGCAAAGAATATACAAATCAATTTTCACTGCAAAGTAAAGGAGCTGTTACAGTGGAGGATTACTGGACTGAATGTCAATATTATGACATAGTATGAGTGTGTTTCATGTTTGGTAATTGCAATCATTGTTGCTTTTGTTGTGGTCATCCATGTACAATGCTTGGTGTCAGTCTATTTATCTCTTGTAAAAATAAAATACAGTGTGTGTGTGTGAAAAAAAAAGATGTTTAAAAAAAATCATGCTTTTTAAAAATCTAAACAATAAAGAACTCCACAAAGTAAAAAGTAGAAGTAGTTTCCTTATCACCTCTAACGAGTAGCCACCGTCAATTGGTTGCTGTATATTCTTCTAGACCCTTTGTTATGCATATAAAATGTATATATACTCTCCATAAATAGGTTTGGTGAGTTTTTTTCCTCTTTCACAAAGATCAAATAGATGGAATCATACTGTATGCTGATTTTGAATTTTCTCTGAACCTTGCATGAGTGCTACATTGTGTTAACCAGAGCCTGCATTCAGTGTTGGGGTATGGGGTCAGGGTACTGCTGGACAGAGTACACTCCTAGGTAGTCTTCTGGGGGTAGGAGAATTCCTTGCCTCCTGGGGGCATCAGCTGCCTGGATACTAACTTGCCTCTGCAGCCCAAGTGCTTCTCCTCACACAGCTGCCCTTGTTTCATCCTTCAAGCAAACGCCCTTGGCTCTCTTTTGCTACAAGTTTCTATTATCTCTAAGCTTGGAACATCTCCTCCTCTAAGATGCCTCCACCTTTTGCAGCAATTTTTGCCTATTTTTGTGATTCAAGGGTTTGGTTTCCTTTGTCTTTCCAATTATATTTGCCTTCCATCTTCCACAGATACCTCATAATTCTGGGTCTACTGGGAGTGCCTCTTCCAGTTTTCAAGCACAATACTTATTTCTTTTTAAAATATATCATTTCTGTCCTTTCCAAATATTTAGAGTAGGAGCAGGATGCTGGAGCATGTGCTTAGTCCTCCATCTTGATCTACTCTCCTTCATACTGCTTTATGACTTGCCTTTTTCACTCAACAATATATACTGGGGTATTAGTTAGGGTCCCTTGATTGCAAGCAACCAAACCTGATTTATTCTAACAAAAGAACCAAAGGAATTTACTGGAAGAAGAATGAGATAACTCACAGAATTAATGAAAAAAAAACCCAACAACTGAATCTCAGAAAGGACAAGAACCAGGACAACTCCTAGGATCTAGCTAGTCGGTTCTAATTGACAAGACGCCATTGTCAAGATGGATCTGCTCCAACGATATTTTTCCTATCTTTGTGTTATTACACAAAGGTTCAAGTTCCTGAGAGAGTCTTACTGACCTAAACTAGATCACATGCTCACCCTTTCACCATGGGAAATAAGAGGACTTAAATGGCAGTTTCATCAAGAGTGTGTGTAGGTACATATATACAATGGAATGTTACTCAGCCATAAAAAAGAATGAAATAATGCGATTTGCAGCAACATGGATGGACCTAGAAGTTATCATACTAAGTGAAGTAAGTCAGAAAAAGAAGACAAGAGTGTGTGTAATTATTGGGGTGGGATAGTTCCCCATAGGAAAAAAGGAGGAGTTAGTACTAAAAGAAGGATGCTCCACAGGCACAAACAATTGCTGTCCACCACAGGCCACTCCTTGTCTGCTCAATAGCCACCTTCCTATACTTGTAATTTTAAAAATTGCATAATGCAACCCCTTATATAATGCAACTATTCCATGTACAACTGAAAGTACATTTGCTCCTTCTTCATAGACAATCACCAAAAGTCTCACCAGTTATTACATCCAGCCCCAAGTCCAGGATCTCTACATGATGTCTTTCCTTCTCCAGTTCCATCCTGACCTTATAGTCTGTAACCTTCGGACTAAATGATGAAGTTCACCATCACATCCATCACGTCTACATATAGCAATGGATGAGAGTGAAAGAAAAATAATTTTAAAACATATATAAATATGTACATACATATGTGTAACACATAAAGTAAAGATATTCAAGTGGAAATATTCATTTCTGTAACTGGCCAGGAGCTTGTGGCTGGTATTTATGACTCCCCTTCCCAACTACCCATTATAAATTCTTAGCCCTTAGAGGTCCTGCCTATATGGAGTTGCTTTAGTCTTCCACTAGCTTTTACTTCTGGACATGGTAGCAGCAGGAAGTGCCCCAGAAGAACCCTTTCAGGTGCCATCCATACTCATCCTTGACTCATTGGGCAGTAGTAACCCTATTTCCCCTTGATAAAGTCAATCGTTCCGATATAATCAGTAACTCCCTCTTATTTTTCTGGCCTGTCTTCCCAGTGGCATTAGAAGCTTGAAATGACAAGGTGGCTGTTGTCAAATATATCTCAGGGGAAGTATTCCTCTCTTCAGTATTGAAACCTCTTAACTGGGAGAGTTCAGAGTCACAGAGACAGGAAGCAAAAATTTTATAAATAATTCATTAAGTGTAATAATGAGAGTGATCATGCCCCTTTTCAATCTTTGATTCCTGGATCCGCGTGATCTGGCTGTGAGAAAGAAGCACCATATATTTATCAGTTACTGTAGAATGGCACACCAACCTAACAAGGTGCTGTCTCCCAACTAGTGCCGTAACTTCCCTTCCCATTCTATAAGGCCAGTTGCTTTGGGGTGATGGGATATGTAGTAAGACCAGTGAACATCAGTCCATTGCCTGGCTTTTTCTGCTATGAGTTCCTTGGCCAGAACAATATTTTATGTAATATCATAATGATGAATGAAGTATTCAATACACCCATGGATAGTGAGATTTGCAGAAGCATGGTGGGCAAGGAAGGTAAATCCATTTCCAGGATAATTTAATATTACAGAGACAACAAATCACTGCCTGTTGCATGAGGGAAGGGGTCTAGTATAATCGAACGCCACTGTGTGGCTGGTTTGTCCTCACTAGTCATAATCCCTCATTGGAAGCTCATGGCAAGCAATCAGGGTTAAAAAAATAGTCACTCAGCAAAGACCAGTCCAGGTTTATAAGGGGAAGTTGGCCCTTTGTTCACGAGTACGTTGAGGAAGCACTGGGGTGGTTGGGAAGGGAGGTTGACTGATGTTCACAGGATGGGTCGTCTTGTCCATCTGATTATTGAGAGCCTCTTCTGTAGCTGGGGGCTTTGGTGACTATTATCAATTTATATAAACAGTTCCAAACTCTGAGACCATTTTGAGAGTTCTGTGTGCATGCATCTTCCCCAGGTCTTTATGCCATTATACCTCTAATCTTATTCCTTTCCAGTTCCCAACCCTCCAAACAAACCATTCGAAATTGTCTATGATCTAGTGTACGTCCCACACTTCTATCTCTCCTTCCTGGCAATTGAACAACCAGTTTCATTGCTTGAAGTTCTGCCCACTGATAAGATGTTCCTTCACCACTGTCCTTCAGGAACATCCCTGTGTAGAACGGTAACACTATAGCAGTCTACTTCCAACTGGTAACAGCAAACATAACATGGAACAATCTGTAAACTAGGCCAAATAGTTTTTTTATTCCTCTATAATCTGGCCATAGGTAATTCTTATTGATTCCATTGGTGTGGGATCCAGGAAATGTGAACCACCATTCATGCAACTTACTTGTGCCTCCAGGATCTGCTTGAATGCAACCTTGTATTTACTTCACTTTCATTATGGAATACTTATGGGAACACCATATGCTATTGCTTGGTAGATCAGAAAAAAAAATTACTGATAGACAGCTTAGTTTATACACCTAGGGGTGTTGTATGCCTAGGGTCAAGGCATTCAGTCTCCACCAGAGCAAACCAAGATGTGTTACTCAAAAGGAGATCAGTGCTTGAGGAAAGGGGCACAGATATATTTCAAACCTCCAAAGATCTCAGCTGTGATTCCCCTAACAGGACCTTCCATGGGATCCCAACCCACTGAAGATTAACCTGTTGTTAGTTCTGTAAGGGAGACATGGACAAGACTCTGGGTGGATTTTGGATTTAGCAGAGGCTGCTGTTCCACTCACCCAGCCAGCACCACAGAAGGAAAGAGAGAGGAGGATTCTTCTTCTGATTCTCCCCATTCTATTGTGAGAACCTGAGGTGGGAGGATTCCTGGAGGAAAATGCAGCAAGAAGTTGAGAATGCTGCTTTCACTACAACTCCCAGGAGATCCATACTGTCACACTAGCTCACACTCCAGCAATTGCCTCCAGCAATTCATCAAAATTTCTAGTTTAATGTTCTTACTGGCTTATATGGCATCAAGTAATGTCTACCCCAGGGAAGCAAATGTTTGGGTCCTGTGTCTCCCTGCAGGCACCTGTGTCTCTCCATTTGACTTGTGGCTTCAGTTCTCTGAGGGGTTCATGAAGAGCCATTGATTTGCAGTCTGACCAGCTTTTTTCTTATTAGGGCAAGTGTGGCATCTTTCCAGCTCTCTACATCTCCAAGTTGAAACTGGAAGTTCTTTGGACACTGAAATTTGAATTTCATATAATTTTCACATCACAAAATATTATTCTTCTTTTGACTTTTTCATCCCTTTAAAAATGTGAAAACGATTATTAGCTCACAGACCATATAAAAGTAGGCAGCAGGCTGTATTTGACCCACTGGTGGTAGTTTGCCAACCCCTGATCTAAGGGGTTTATGCAGTTTATGGATTATCATGTGATATAGGGAAAGGTCTGCTGGGGCTTTTCCAAGAAAGGTTTCCTCACTCTGAGAGACACATAGAAAAGACAGTCCAGATTCTTCCTTTTGATGTTGCATGTTTGTATGTGATACACAGAACTTTAGCAGCCACCTGGCAACTGTGAGGAGAGTAGCCTGAAGATTAAAGCCAGGAGGCTGAGGATGGCAGAGCAAAAAGATGAAAAGAATCCAAGTCCTTGATGACACTGTTGAGTAGCTAAATTAACAAACACTGGAGTCATCCTAGTTCAGAACTTATTATATGAGATAATAAATTTTTCCTATTTTTAATTATCATTTTATTATTGAGTTACATTTTCTGTTAGGAATTCTAACTAAAACAGTCAAAATTCTTTTTTTTAATTCATCAAAATAAAGAATTCTGCTCATTGAATTACACAGCCACATAATGGGAGCAAATATTTGCAAATCATATATCTGATAAAGGACTTGAATCCAGAAGCTAAAACGAGCTTTCAAAACTCAATAATACAAATTGTGAAATTTTTTGTTCTAGTTCTGTGAAAAATGCCAGTAGTAGTTTGATAGGGATTGCATTCAATTTGTAGATTGCTTTGGGTAGTATAGTCATTTTCACAATGTTGATTCTTCCAATCCAAGAACATGGTATATCTCTCCATCTATTTGTACCATCTTTAATTTCTTTCATCAGTGTCTTATAATTTTCTGCACACAGGTATGGAAACACAGAAGACCCCAAATAGCCAAAGCAATCTTGAGAAAGAAAAACGGAGCTGGAGGAATCAGGCTCCCTGACTTCAGACTATACTACAAAGCTACAGTAATCAATACAGTATGGTACTGGCACAAAAACAGAAATATAGATCAATGGAACAGGATAGAAAGCCCAGAGATAAACCCACGCACATATGGTCACCTTATCTTTGACACAGGAGGCAAGAATATACAATGGAGGAAAGACAGTCTCTTCAATAAGTGGTGCTGGGAAAACTGGACAGCTACATGTAAAAAAAGGAAATTAGAACACTCCTTAACACCATACACAAAAATAAACTCAAAATGGATTAAAGACCTAAATGTAAGGCCAGACACCAACAAACTCTTAGAGGAAAACATAGGCAGAACACTCTATGACATAAATCACAGCAAGATCCTTTTTGACCCACCTCCTAGAGAAATGGAAATAAAAACAAAAATAAACAAATGGGACCTAATGAAACTTAAAAGCTTTTGCACAGCAAAGGAAACCATAAACAAGATGAAAAGACAACCCTCAGAATGGGAGAAAATATTTGCAAATGAAGCAACTGACAAAGGATTCATCTCCAAAACATACAAGCAACTCATGCAGCTCAATATCAAAAAAACAAACAACCCAATCCAAAAATGGGCAGAAGACCTAAATAGACATTTCTCCAAAGAAGATATACAGATTGCCAACAAACACATGAAAAAATGCTCAACATCATTAATCATTAGAGAAATGCAAATCAAAATTACAATGAGATATCATCTCACACCAGTCAGAATGGCCATCATCAAACAATCTACAAAGAATAAATGCTGGAGAGGGTGTGGAGAAAAGGGAACCCTCTTGCATTGTTGGTGGGAATGTAAATTGATACAGCCACTATGGAGAACAGTATGGAGGTTCCTTAAGAAACTACAAATAGAACTACCATACGACCCAGCAATCCCACTACTGGGCATATACCCTGAGAAAACCATAGTTCAAAAAGAGTCATGTACCAAAATGTTTATTGCAGCTCTATTTGCAATAGCCAGGACATGGAAGCAACCTAAGTGTCCATCAACAGATGAATGGATAAAGAAGATGTGGCACATATATACAATGGAATATTACTCAGCCATAAAAAGGAATGAAACTGAGTTATTTGTAGTGAGGTGGATGGAGTTAGAGTCTGTCATACAGAGTGAAGTAAGTCAGAAAGAGAAAAACAAATACAGTATGTTAACACATATATATGGAATCTAAAAAAAAAAAAGGAAGAAAATGGTGAGAAGAACCTAGGGGCAAGACGGGAATAAAGATGCAGACCTACTAGAGAATGGACTTGAGGATACGGGGAGGGGGAAAGGTAAGCTGGGACAAAGTGAGAGAGTGCCATGGACATATATACACTACCAAATGTAAAATAGATAGCTAGTGGGAAGCAGCCACATAGCACAGGGAGATCAGCTCGGTGGTTTGTGACCACCTAGAGGGGTGGGATAGGGAGGGTGGGAGGGAGGGAGATGCAAGAGGGAAGAGTATGGGGACATGTATATGTATAACTGATTCACTTTGTTATAAAGCAGAAACTGACACACCATTGTAAAGCAATTATACTCTAATAAAGATGTTAAAAACAAAAAACAAAAAACTCCCATCAAGGAGGAGCACAATTCTCTCATTTTTTTCATAGTAGGAATGCCCTCTGTGTCATTAAAGTTGCAGCATGTTTGTTCCTCATGATTAGGTTATATTTATTTTTCTGTTAATTGATCAGTGTGAAGCATCCATAAGTCAAATATGACTACTTTAATCTAAAAAACAAAACAAAAACTCAATAATAATAATAAAAAACTTAAGGGACTTCCTTGGTGGTGCAGTGGTTAAGAATCCACCTGCCAATGCAGGGGGCACGGGTTCAAGCCCTGGTCCCAGAAGATCCCACATGCCGTGGAGCAACTAACCCCATGCACCACAACTACTGAGCCTGCACTCTAGAGCCCCTGAACCACAACTGCTGAAACCCACGCACCCTAGGGCCCGTGTGTGGCAACTACGGAGGCTGCGTGCTGCAACTACTGAAGCCCGCGCACCTAGAGCCTGTGCTCCGTAACAAGAGAAGCCACCGCAATGAGAAGCCCGTGCACTGCAACGAAGAGTAGCCCCACTCACCACAGCTAGAGAAAGCCCACATGCTGCAATGAAGACCCAACGCAGCCAAAAAAATTTAAAAATTAAAAAAGAAAAATTTAAATTAAAAACAGGCAAAATATTTGACCACTCTACCACAGAAGATATATGGATGGCAATAAGCACATAAAAAAGGCACTCAACACCTTTAGTCATTAGGGAAATGAAAATTAAAGCCACAGTGAGATACTACTACTACCATATAGAATGGCTAAAATTTAAAAAAACTAACCAACCCAATTGTTGGAGTATGTGGAGTAACTGGAACTTTTACACACTGCTAGCGGAATATAAAACGGTCCAGCCACTGTGGAAAACCGTTTAGCAGTTTTGTAAAAGTTAGCTATACATCTGCCATATGCTTCAACCATTCTTCTCCTAGGAATTTATCCAAGGGAAATGAAAGTATATTTTCACACAAAAAGACTTGTACAAGAATGCTTATAGCCACTTTATTTTTAAGTCTCCAACTGGAAACAATCCAAAGGTCCATCAACAGGTGAACTGGATTAAAAATTGTGGTACATCCATACAATGGAATTCTACTCAGCAATAAAAATGCGTGAACTACAATACCACAACATAGATGAATCTCAAACTAAAGTGTGCTGAGTAAAAGAAGCCAGACAAAAATGAGAACATACTGCATGACTCCATTTATATAAAGGTCTAGAAATTACAGCTAATCTATAGTGACAGAAAGCAGAGCAGTGGTCGCCTGGGGGGGCAGGGGGGCAAGGGTAGGTGTGAGGAATTACAAAGGGGCATAGGGAAATTTGGGGTGGTGATGGATATATTCATTATATTGATTGTGGTGATGACTTCATATATGTGTGTGTATATATATATACACACACATATATATGTCAAAACTTATCACAATTAATTGTGCACTCTAAATATGTGCAATTTATTACATATGAATTATATCTCAATAAAAATATTAAAATATAAATCTTTGTTTGCTTACACAAGTTCATATGGGTTTTCTATCATTTTTAACTAAAATTTTTAACTGACACAATTGTCATAGTTAGGCAAACTATGTCTAAATGATACATTTAACCAACCTCTAATATACCCAGTTGCACAATGGTGGAAGGAAAACCAGATAATTGAAATTAAAACTAGCATTTGGAAAAGAGAAAAGGAAACAGCACATAGCAGTCGGCTACCAGTCCAAAATCCAGACTCTACTGGGGTAGTAAAGGTTCCCTTCCTCTGCCAGTAGAATGCATCCCTTGATCAACCAATCTGTCTGCTCCCACCTCTGGGTCTGTCTTGGGAAAATTTCTCCAGCCTGTTGTCCCCCTTGGCCCCATAGAAGAGGGTTATTGGGGAGAATTCCTCTTCTTGGGGCTGTATCACTTTAGTGGCCCACTTGTTGTTGGCAGATTCAGTGTTTCTGAAAGTATGATCCCCGATGTGTCTGAATCAGAATCACCTGTTTAAAATGCAGGCTTCTGGGCCTCACCCCTGAACTACTGAATCAGAATAGCTAGGGGCCTAGGAATTTACATTTCACAAAGCATTCTAGGTGATTCTTAGGTATATTGTAGTTAAG
Source organism: Eschrichtius robustus (assembly GCF_028021215.1). Taxonomy (NCBI): domain Eukaryota; kingdom Metazoa; phylum Chordata; class Mammalia; order Artiodactyla; family Eschrichtiidae; genus Eschrichtius; species Eschrichtius robustus. Next base: position 49,015,938 of record NC_090845.1, on the reverse strand, counting down.
AAACATTGGATTAAGCCTTGAATTGTCACTCTCATTTCATACAAAGAAAAGTCCAATTTAGATTTCAATATTATTTCATCTCATATCGATAATCCCTTCTGAGGCTGTCCTAACCTAATGTTTCTCAAACTAAGGTCCATGGCCTGTGGGGGGTCCAAAAGCATATTCTCAGTTGTCCACATATTCTTCGTAAAATATTTTAATTTTGTATTTTTCTTTTGATGATCATCTAATTACAACAATTATGATTCTAGATTTGGATGATTATCTTATAGTCAAGTCCAGCCAAATAATTTTAATATCCATGTTACCACTGCTTTTGGTACTAAGGTTGATACTAAAACATATTATTTCAGCTGTCAGGTGTATAACAGTGTCTATGCCCCTCTGTCCCTAGCTAGTGATATATTAATATGCCCCAGTTCTTGTCTCAAAGAGCTCCTCTCTGACACCTGCAGATGTCCAGGGTGACCAGAAAGCACCCCTTCAAGTGCCATGGCTAAGGGTCCTCACACATTGGCTAGATGATTGTGGTACAAGGTCGTGAGGCACAGACAGGATCTTGTTTCCATTCATGTAATAAGAAGGCAGTGAGAAGGTGAGGTTTGGAGGTACAGGCAGGGCAGCAGTTCACTTATGCAGATGCTCAGGTGGCAAGATGTCAAAGCACAAATAAGGTAATGTTTCCATTCATGGGATGGATACTCTTGAGACTTAGCTCCTGTCCATGGTTCTGGGTTTGGTTCTCTGGTCCAGATCAGTGTTTCTCATGGCAATATCCCTCATCCACTGACCTAGCCCTTCTCAGGCCACTGATCAGCTTTGTAACTACACCCAGTGGCTGGTCTCCATTACCTTAAAAGACAGGTAAATGTTTTTATTTTTTCATGATCTCAGCCTACCCCCAGGAAGGACTCCTTGACACAATATGTGTGTCACGATTTGAGCTCTCATAACCTATTACCCTATGCTCCCAGTGAAAATCTTTATGCCTCCACAAAGAAAGTTCACTCTACATCCCACATCCCTCTCCATGAGAAAATGGAAAACATCATTTTCTAAAACTGGTTCAAAAATTCCTGCATGGTAGTTTCAGGGTTGATTGATTCAGTAATCAAACGACATCATCAAAGGCACAAGGGCTTCCATTCTTTTTTCTCTGCCTTCCTCTACTGACAGCAGATATTTCCTCCTGGTTGTAAGATGGCTGTAGCAGTTCCAGCACTGCATGCAGGCATAGCAACATCCTGTTAAAAAAGAGGGGAGTTTCCTCCTATACATCTCCTTTTATTACTGAGGAAAAACATTCCAAAATTCCCCCAGTAGGCTTCCCCTCAGGTCCTAGGACTGGGTCACATTCCCATACCTAAACCAATCACTGGCAAGGAGAATCAGGCCATCAGTGATTGGCATTGACTATTCAAGATTCCACCACCACCTCAACATGGGGCTGGGGTACGACTCATCCCTAAGCACATGACCACTTCAGGACCATACCAGCAAGGAAGAAGAGGGAGAAATGGATGTAGGCAAACAAACAACTGGTCTTATCAGCTTTACCCACCTACATCCAGATTCCCCACATATGGACTGTTTGGTTCAAAGAGTGCTGCACAGGATTCTCCAAGGCTGTAGGTGGGTGGGCAGCTTGATAGGTGGCTGTCTCCATATTCCCACTTGAATTCACCACCCAACTCCCTCACTCTCTGATGGTTAAGGTGCTGTTTCCTTCAATTTAGTATAAAGCTGAATCCCTCAAAGGATTTGTTCTTGCCTTCTGTTCTGGGTGTGGAAAGATTGTACCCTATCTACACTGGGGTATGTGGGGGTAGTTTTCCTAACCAGTTCCTTTATGAGCAATAAGTTATTTTGGTAGATTACTTTATCTGGACTTGCCCCACTTTCTGACTACACTTTGTACACAGCAGAGGGACCCAAGTTTCCTTACCACATGCTAGGAAGTTGCTGCTCACAGGGCAGCCCCAAATTTCACAGCAGCACCCAGGCCCCTTATCCTGTAGTTCCCCTTGCTTTTTCCTCTTGTTCACGGTAAGAGGCAGTAGTGGCTAGCTTATCAGCCACTACTGAGGATACTAACGGTAGATGAACAATGAGTGAAGTTCCCTGTAGCCTTGCCTCCCTCACCCATTCCAAATCAGAGATCAGTGAACAGCCAAGTGTATTTTCCAAACACCAAAAAGCAGCAGCAAAACTTATGGCATTAATTCCTCCTGGTGGCATTTCAGATGTGTGCCAAGAATGCCTCATATTGGTTTCACTGCATTTTCTGATCAGGCCTGAGCATCCCAAATATATTTAATAAAAGTTAGTTAAACCCCTCTGGTTGTGGGTCTCCCCAGGCACAGTGGGGCTCAGTCCTGAACCTCTGCACCCTAGTTAATTGAAGTACTGTTGTCAGCAAATGTCAATCTAGGGGAGAGTTCATTCACTGAGAATTTTAGGGCAGGAACTTCCTAAAGTTGTTATGCATAAACCTCTTAGTTTTGGAACCAAATGGCTACAATCAGAACATACTGTGGTGCCTGATTTTGTCCCTAGGTATGTTCAGGTGCATCACATCAAAGGATCAAAGGCAATGGCTTGCTGAGAAAAGTACTCTAAATTCTCTCCCTCCACCCACCGCCACCACCCACTTGCTCCCAGATCACCCAAGTCATCATGCCACGGTCTCTAGACAAGGAAGTTATATATTCTGAGGATGACACTGATTGCTTCCTCTGCCTTGTACAGGGCACTGAAGCTCTGGATACATCCTCCACCTCCAACGATTAGGCAGTTCTCATTCCCTCCAACCTTACAAGAAAATATTAAGGCCCCAAGGGAAATAGAGCCCTTGTTTCTTTCTTTGATCACTTTCCTCGGCTCAGGGTCAGCCCACTCTGTCTTCCTCTACTCTGCACCCAAATGAGGTAGCAATGACTATTGACTTGGTGCCACGTGACACCAAGCAGCCCCCCAACCGTCAGCCTGTGCTTGATCTTTTGCTACTCTTTCTGGGTGTGCATTTGAACCCACTTCCTCTGGTTAGGGACTTCCCCATCTTACGATTCTTGGAAGGAGGCAGAGCCTGCCTCCCGCTACAGACTTGAAAATGCCACATTTACTCTCCTTTGCAGCTAGGGTGTTGGCACATAACCTAGACCAGTCACCCTAGATTTTCTCAGAGTTAGAGACAAAGAATCAGGGACACAGGCAGAGTCTCTCTCGTGGGCAGCACTAGCATTCACAAAAAGATAGAGCTCTTTTCAGGGCAACAGTGGTGAAAGCTGCAGACTGGAGTGCTCAGAGGTGCTGCAGTGGGCTCCTTACCAGACCAGTTCTGCGGCGTGGTTTGAGTGCTTGTTCCTGTCTGAAACTTGCTTCTCCAGCCCACCTGCTGATTCTGGGAGCTGCCCAATATCCTTTTAATGAATTCTTTTCCTGCTTAAATCATCCAGAGTCAAATTCTGTTGCTTACAGTCAAAGATCTGGACTGATACACAGCTATATCTCCTTCAAGAATTTGTTCTACTTCTGAGAAGCCCCTAAGGGTTTTTTTTGTTCCTAGGGAGAGTTGAAGGGGATTCTTTGTAGATGTCCATTCTGTTATGAATGCTAAAATTAGAAACAGTAAGTCTACCCACCATTGTCCCACAGTATCTTCGTTTAGTATCAGTGAGCATATAAGTTCTGAGCAATGTTGGAAAGCCCCTTTTAAAGATATTTTGCCCCAGCAAAAAACTTTACAGCGTTTCTTGAAATAATTAGTTTCATGACATCCTTTATATAGTAGACCTGATCTCTGTGAATACATTATTTTGAAATGGGGATTTAAAAAGTGCTTTGGCAGGAACTAAATATTCAAATATAATGAGTTTAATTGATTATGAGTGTTTCTTTTGAGATGATGCAATAACTGCCTGGTATTGAGTCTGCTGCTCCAGAGTGCACTGGCAGGAAGGCTTTCAAAATTTATCTTGATACATTTGAAATCTGGTAAGCGATTGGTTCTCTCTCTAAGCTCTGGTACAGAATCTAGCCCTAAATGATAAGGTACTAACATTTCCCTAAAACCTGACCAAAATAGGGCCACCCCTTGCTAAAACTTTGAATTCCAGCCATGTGGGTCTATCTGGGAAGGCTATGGGGCCACCCCCCCCCCTCGCATGACTACCAGGACTCACCTTTCGTATTTATCTCCACCTGCTGTGCCCACTTCAGGATGATCAAAAGTGGGCTGCACTGTGGTTTGTGCCAAAACTGTCTACAAAGGCTCTAAGCATCTGGGGCTTGGGGGTATGCATACCAAGTATATATGTGCTGGTAAAGGAATTTGGGGGGGTAAAGGAACTGTTCTATACCTTGATTGTGGTGGTGGTTATATGACTCTAGGCTCTGTCTAAACTCATAGAACTGTATACTAATAAGAGTAAATTTTATTACATGTAAATTAAAAATGAATTAAAAAATTTTAAAGAATATGAGTGCTATAATATCCATTTTCGTGAATTATGACTGTGCAGTGGCACAGCATGCAGGCACAAGACCACAGTGGAAGACAGTGTCTCCATCTAATCTGAAAGTACTATGTGGCTATCAGTTCATGCTCAATAGCCACCTCAAACATGAAATTCTAAGACTTGTGAGTGACTGCCCTTTTTAGGGCCAAGAATTCAAATTTGTAAGGAGGGTACTGGGCATGGCTTTTTTTCAGGCTCCTGCGGAAGGCTGAATCTGTTCCCCTTTTGTATTGCTATAGTACTATTTATTCCTAGACCCTAAAAACTGACATCTATGTGCATAATAACAGGCCTGGTAGAATCACTGAATGCCAGGAAAGCAGTTTGCACTGAACAACAGTCCACAGGATCCAAATTCCCAGTAATAGGACCAACTTTCCCTAAAAGTTGTATGGAGTGGCTGGATTCCTACCACTCTCTTGCTTTGTTGGTGAAGCCCTGGTTTCATTCATCTCCAGTTGCTGTCCCACACAACTCTTGGTTGACCTCCTATCCTAACAGTTCTCAAACTCTCAACAGTTTAGAATTACCTGACACCCAGGACACCACCCAGACTAATTGGATAAGAATCTTTGCGGTGGCTTCCCTGGTGGCGCAGTGGTTGAGAATCCGCCTGCCAATGCAGGGGACACGGGTTCGAGCCCTGGTCTGGGAAGATCCCACATGCCGCGGAGCGGCTGGGCCCGTGAGCCATAATTACTGAGCCTGCGCGTCTGGAGCCTGTGCTCTGCAACAGGAGAGGCCGCGATAGTGAGAGGCCCGCGCACCGCGATGAAGAGCGGCCCCCACTTGCCACAACTAGAGAAAGCCCTCGCACAGAAACGAAAACCCAACACAGCCATAAATAAATAAATAAATAAATAAAAATTAAAAAAAAAAAAAAGAATCTTTGGGGTGTGGAGCCCAAATAGCAGTATTTTTAAAAAACACCTCAGGTGATGTCTATACTTCCGAAAGGGGGTGAGTTTCTATATCATGGACTGACAGGAACACAGGAAAAAGAATACCACAGACTAAGTGACTTAAACAACAGAAATTTATTTCCTACAGTTCTGAAGCCTGGAAGTCCAAGATCAACGTATCAGCAGGGTTGGTTTCTCCTGAGGCCTCTCTCTTTGGCTTGCTGCCTCTTCACAGGGTCATCCCTCTGTGCTCACTTGCCTCTGGTATCTTTGTGTGTCCTAATCTCCTCTACTTATAAGGACACTGTCAGATTGGATTAGAGCCCACCCTAACAGCCTCATTTTAATTGAATTTCCTTTTTAAAGGCCCTATTTCCAAATACGGTCACATTCTGAGTTACTGTAGGCCTTCAACATATGAATGGAGGGGGTTACAATTCAACCCATTACAAAGGAGAGGTTCCTCTAAGACTTCTCAACCTTTTTGTTATCTTAACCTCTTGGGTTTAATAGCCAAACCGAAGATTCTTTGGGAATATGGCTGCCTGCATCAGGGGAAGGAACTAGAGTTCAACAGGGCAGTCCAGGTTTCACCTTCACGAGACCATTCTCCCAGTACTAACCCCTGCTCCTCCTAGGACCAATGTTGGGCACCTCTGCTTTGTCTCCAGAAGGCTCTGAAGTGGATCAGAATAGGACATTAATCAAATTAACTCCAAGTTCCCTGCCACATCCTAGGCCGTAAAGTCTATCCCTGTTGTATTTTCCCATCCTAAATTAAGCCCAGCCACCTTGTCCAATATGGTTCACCAGAAGTTACACATTCAGCCAAAATGATAGCATTAAAATGTCCCAGATAATATATAAATGTCCTAGATTTGAACAATGTGAGATCTCTCCTCTTCTGAAATCCTTGGGAAGAAAATAAATTACAAAATTACAGAGAAATTTAAGTCCAAAATCATTTCCTCCCCAATTTCTGTCTCTGCTCACTTTCAGCTAGAAGGATCTCACTCTGAGGTATGAGGAGAGTAGAAGTTCCTTTGGCAACTGCAAACTGGGCTGTCATCCACTGGAATAGGTGAAGTTCATACAGGACCTCCAAAAAAAGAATTAATCCAACTCCAAGATTCACATGTCTAAGAGTTCAAAAAGGACACGTAAGATTTTCCCTGCACCAATGCCACATGTACAAACTTTAGATGAAAATAATGCAAGGAAGCAATTAGACAAACCCAGTAAGTGGAACACTCTGCAGAACCATTGGCCTGGTATCTTTGGTCAATCAGGATCATTAAAAATGGTGTCTGTGCTAGATTAAAAGAGATTTAAAGGGGGCTTCCCTGGTGGCGCAGCGGTTGAGAATCTGCCTGCCAATGCAGGGGACACGGGTTCGAGCCCTGGTCTGGGAAGATCCCACATGCCACGGAGCAACTGGGCCCCTGAGCCACAATTACTGAGCCTGCGCGTCTGGAGCGTGTGCTCCACAGCAAGAGAGGCCGCGATAGTGAGAGGCCCGCGCACCGCGATGAAGAGAGGCCCCCGCTTGCCACAACTAGAGAAAGCCCTCGCACAGAAACGAAGACCCAACACAGCAAAAATAAATAAATAAATAAAATTAAGAAGTGTTGTAAGAAAGGTTTAATTTAAAAAAAAAAAAAGAGACTTAAGGGACATAAGGATCAGATGCAATGCATGGTCTGGATTGGGTACTGTTTTGGATGAAGCAGCTATAAGGGATATTTTTAGGTCATTTGGGGAAATATGAATATGATCTGGGTGTTAGATAAGTTGAAAATTTACTAAAATAGGAAAACAGGTTGATGACTGAAAAAAAGCAGGCTATAGAACAGTATGTGTAGTAAGACCTCAGTTTGGTAATAAAATAAAAGCATGTATACACAAACACACACACACACACACTGTGTGTGGGGAGAAACTGCAGGTCACGCACTAGGGTCTTACAGTGGTGATTTCTAGGTAGTGGAAATTTTACTTTTTTAATCATTTATTATATTTCTGCTTGTCTATATTGTCTAATTTTCTACCATCCATCTGCATTGCTTCTGTATTAATAGAAAGTTATTTAAAAGAAAAAATTCTTAGCCACAAACAAAACTCAGGCCTTGAAGCAGTTATCCCAAGCAGAATTATGTTGCTAGAAACTAGTACATAATAGTGTCCAGACCCACACTGTTGTCAGAAAGCAAGTATATATCCGAGACAGTGATATCTGGAGGAAAGAAGGGTAACCATAGAAAATGTGAGAGAAAGAGGGAATCATCTTGCTTTCAGCCTCAATAGGAGGCAATTTAGAGTGTGTTAGTTGTCTAGGATAGGGTTTACAACCTCTCAATTTAAATTCTACTGGGATTTATCAAGAGATTAACAATGGCACTCAGTTTACCATACAAAGGAGAGTGGAATTCCATGTATGTTTACTGTTTCCTCTCTTGGAGAGTGGCATTTGGGACAATCCTATCTTCTTGAAAAGTTAAGAGATATTCTGGGGTGGAACCCCTAGCCCTCAGGTCATCATTGTTTCTGTTTGAAACCACTTACATCCCTGTTTTGAACCCCAAGCTCCTGGCATCCCAACATTGCCCTGAGGATGGGCTTGGTGTGGTGACCCAGCCTCCACACTCTTGTGAGCAGCTTCCTCCCTCTAAAGTAAAGTAAGCATAGCTCTGAGCCTCGTTCAGAATCTTGCTATAGGAGTTTCCTATTGCTGCCGAAACAAATTACCACAAAATTAGCAGCTTAAAATACGTGTGTGGTCTCTTACAGTTCTGGAGGTCAGATGTCCCACACAGGTCTCACTGGCTGATAATCAAGTGTCACCAGGCTTGTTCCTGTCTAGAGGCTCCAGGGCAGAATCTGTTCGTTGCTCATTTGAGCTGTTGACACAATTCAGTTCCTTGCAGTTGTTGGACTGAGGTCCCCATTTTCTTGCTGGCTATAAACTGAGGTTAACTACATTCCTCCTCTTGTGGCCCCTCCTCCACCTTCAAAGTCAGCAACATGGGTCAAGTCCTTCTCATGTCACATCTCTCTATCCCACTCTTCTTCCACTTTTAAAGACTCATGTGATTGTGATTAGACTGGACTCTCTCTGTTGCTGACCCCTGGAGAGCTCCTTTTTTTGTTAGTTTTCAAGTTCAGCTGTCCATTTTTTTTAACTTCAAAAATATTTTATAAAAATGTGGAACAAAAAAATGTGGAACAAATGTTTCAAATTCAAACAAACTAAAAGATATAACAAAATGCAATGCATGAAACTTGACTGGATCCTGGTTTTTAAAAATGCTATGAAAAGATATTTGGGGGACAACTAGGGAAATATTAATATGGCTTGGATGATATTATTAGATGATATTAAAATTTTATTGTGAGAATATTATTGTTCATTTCCTTAGGTGTGATAAAGGTGTTATATGTCAATTACACCTCAATAAAACTGGGCAGGGGGAAGAAAGAAATTCTGGATCTGGAAAAGCATCCACAGTTCAACAATTCTTATCTACTTTCACCTCCCAGAATTGGATAATTCCACAAGGAAGTATTCTCCCATTAAAATCAATGTCTATTCCAGGCTTAACTCAATCTATTACTGTGTTGCCTCACTCTCTTGTTATGTGTTTCATCTTCCTTGTTTCTTTCTCTTGGAGTCCTAACCCCATACTTGTTCTGAACTTCTCACAAGGACATGTCGTACCTGCTTCTCCACCCATAATTTTTTTGCCTTGAAACTCGTCTAAAATGCTTGAAGTAAAGGTCTCTATAAATGTATAAAATTTGAATAAATATTTTATATTGCTTCTAAGAAAAATAAAATAAAATAAAACGCTTGAAGTATTTTATAATGATATTCTTATCTCCCTTTCATAAATCAGTTCAAGTGTTTTATATCCACTTAATATTATGGTATATAGTATTTTTCTATTGCTGTTGCAACAAATTACCACAAACTTCAAGGCTTAGCAATACGAATTTGTTATCTCACTGTTCTGTAAGTCAGCAGTCTGGATTGGCTCAACTGGTTTCTCTGCTCTGGGTTTCACAAGGCCATAATCAAGATATTGGCCAGCTGGGCTCTTATCAGAGGCTCTGGAATCTGTTTCCAAGTTCATTCAGATTGTTGTTAAAATCTAGTTCTATACTCTGGTAGGCTTGAGAACCATGTTTCCTTGTTGGCTATCATCTGAGGGCAGCCCTTAGCTCCTAAAGGCCCCTTTCCAGTCCTCGCACATGGGCCCCTACATCCTACCCTTGGAATCCCTCTGACTTCTGCCATATCTCTCTTGCTGACAGCCAGGGTAGGTTCACTGCTCTTAAAAGGCTCATGTTATTAGATTGGGCCTACCCAAAAAATCCAGGATAATCTTCCTATCTTAAAGCCTGTACCCTTATTTACATCTGCAAAGTCCCTTTTGTCATGTAATATATCATATTCACAGGTTCTAGGGATTAGAGTGTGAACATCTTGGGGGGGTGTATTTTGCCTATACTATGCGGGGGTTTTTTCCCAGCTGTTCTAAATATACTGTCTAGGGTCAGCTTTTGGAGAACAGTTTTCTGTGGGAATACCTCCTCATAGCATTGTAGATCAGGACTCTTGCTGGTAGAGTAATTCCAGTGCATTTTTTTCTTCTCTCTCTATCTCTCCTTGGTTTCTTTGGGACCCAGACAACGTCTCTGACTTACTAACAATTAAAATATCTCTGTTTTCTAGTTACATCTTTAAGAAACTTTAGATCTGAGTGTACCTTCTTTTTCCCTTTCATCTTTGTGTAGTTTGTTCTCCAAGATCACATTTTCCTAAGAAAATCTCTCTTTCTCCAGCTTAAATAGTATATCTTCTTAGATCTTTTTCTTTCACTCTGTCACTGATCTTGTTCTGATAGTAAGATCAAAGCTTATTTTTATTTCTTAATGTTTTATTATGGGAAATTTAAAACATACACAAAATTAGAATACTGTAACAAACCCCTATGAATAATAATGAATCACTCAGCTTCAACAATTATCAACACTTTGCCAATTTATTTCTTGTGTTTTTTTTTGTGTGTGTATTTGCTTGTATAATGTCTAGTACATTCCTTGATAGACTGTTAAATTCCACCAGAGTAGGGACTAAGACTGTCTTGGTCCCTCTCATAATCTCAGCACGTAGTAGGTGCTGACTAGAATGTGTTAAATGGAGAAAAAGCTCTCACCACCTGTACTATAATCTTCTAAGGGTTTCCCTCCCCCAGTAGGGGCTCCTTGCGGGCGAGGACCACATGTGATTCATCGTGTCTGACCCATACCCAGCACATATTTAGGAACCAAAAACAATGTTCTGACTTCAAGAAACTCACAGCCTAGCTGGGAAAGAGATCAGTTATCAATCACAGGGCAGGGCAGTAGCATAGTGGCTATGTTACTTATCCCCTCCGAGCCTCAACTCCCCACCTGTTGACATTACTTCATGGGATCGCTGTGCACCTCAAACGAGCTGATCCACTGAAAGTGCTTAGAACACGACTTGGCGCAACAGTGAGCACTCGCTGAATGATAGCTTTTATTACAAGCAGAAAGCTCTGTGGCCGGGAAATCTGAGGGGAGTTCAGGGAAAGTGCTCCGCTGGTGCTAATTTATAACGACAATTACAATTTGAGTGTCAGGATCTGCTGACACTCCTTTGCATCATCTCGTTCTACACATGAAAAAATCGAGGCTTGGCAAAACTGACTCCCGAGCCGACCGCAGAGCCTGATCGGGGCCAGCGGGCTGGGCTGGGGCAAGGGACGGACCGCCATTCAACCCGGGAGGCCTCCGGCCTCAGGCCAGCCCGAAGATCAAACTATAACAATGGCACCCTCCCTGCCTGGGGAAACTTGCCCTTCTCACGCACCTTCCATGCTGGCCGCAGAGATCCCAGAAGAACACTTTGTCAATTTAAATTCATCTATTCATACATTTTTTCTGGAATATTAAGCTAATCTCAAACATCATGTCATATCACTCACAAATAAATTAGTATGAAGCATTATTTTGAAAGAAATCCAGTACCTCCTTGATTTTGTGAGCAAACTGTATTCCTAGAGAAGGTGGTCTTTAAAGTTTTTTGCTTAGCCTTTGGAATTTTAATAATTTTAAGACATGTTTCTCCACCTCAATACAAGAAGATGCTATATCCTATATATGGTAAGGACTCCCATTTCTCTATCTGTACCTTGATAAAAAAATCACCTGCTTTCCTAGGTTAAGCCCATAGTCTGGGTCTTTAAAATCCAAAGTCATGGTCGTGGCTCATGTCATTAGTAAATTCAGAGCCAACCTGAGACCATGTGGAGGTGGTGTATGTTTGGTGGGGTAAGTCTAGAAGTCTGTGGATGTGCCACAAAAATTCAAGAAGGCAGCTCCTCCAGAGTTTTTCCTTGCCTCTGGGACAGGATGCAATTCAAATCAAGATAGAGAAACAGCACTGATGGAATGCCACCTACTGAATGTAAAGATATAATCTCACTCCTTAGTACTCACCTGGAACTTAGCTACTTTTGCAATTAAAAGCCCCAGCCTATGGTCCTGGCTAAGAAATAGGAAAAGGGGCGCAAAAAATTTTCAGCCCTCTGATGCTGTTTTGAAGCTGCTTTGAGGTGAACCTTAAGAGGTACCAAAATATTATTTTCCTGATACCCTAATCCCTGTCTCTGCCACAAAAGCAGGTACAGTCTGTTCTTGCTAGGGTTCACTTGGGCCCACCTGCTTTTAGATACCAGCCACAGTTGTAAGGTCAAAAACCTATGAGGCCTGTGCTTTCTAAAGCTGCTGTCTATTAGAAGCAGTTGTGTGCCTGCAGAAGCCAATCAATCATAATATAAACATCTGCAAACTCCCAAAGTCAATGATGTGCATGGCCAGTGCTTTCTAAGGCCTACCCTTATGAAAAAAAAAAAAAAAGCAGCTGCAACACATGTGCATGCCAGCCACCACACTCCCGCAAGGAGAACTGCCTCCCTCAAATGTTACTCTAGATCTCAAAGGCCAGACACTGTATCCATTTCCAAAGTTTCTTGACCCGACCCGTGGGATCTCTCTAAAGGTCCTATAATCAGCCCAATCTCTCCCTTTGAATTCCAAAGTAATTGAGAGATATATACAGGAGTCAAAGAAGGATAGGAATATTGAGATTTACCGTTGACGAGACTGGTTTGGAGAATAAGTCTATGGCCTGCAGTCTGAATCAGGTTTTCAACTTTTTCATCCTAAGCCTAGACTTTTGCACCTTTCTGAGGGAAAAGGTGGGTCTGTAGCAGACCCTCACCCTGCTGAGCTCACCCTAGTGGGGCTGACTACACAGAGGGGCAGAGAGGAGGACACAAGCATGCTATGAACAAGGGAGCTCTGAAAAATAGAGAACAGGATGCTCAACAACCCTCGATGACATTTTGGAATCTCACCCAGCAGTCACTGTGGGAAGGAGGTGAGTGAAGGCGGGAGTAGTGCAGGGGGTGCTGAGAAGCTCTATTCCTAATACTTCTGAAAGGGCAAAAGTTTCTAGTTCAGGTACAGATGGGAATACTAGAAAGGGAAATATTACGTCATTAATAAATATGGTCAAAGGAGTAGCACCAAGAGAAGGGCTCCCTCCCCAAGAGGGCAGGGCTTTCTCCAGTGGCTTACATCCTCACTGCATGACTGGAACAAACTAGAACACAGTGATATGTAGAAATGGGTGCCCCAGTGCCCAGCAGAAACAGTGTAACATACTGCTTTCATCCCATGAACATCTCTTAAGAGTCGTGCCTGATTACTGTGGCCATCTGGGAGAGAGAGAACTTTAAAGTCAATTTAAGCCCAGTTATTGGTGGTGGTTTTTTTTCTTTTGCCCCAGATGGCAGAAGACATCAAGTCCAAATGCAAGACAGAGGATAAAAGAGAGCTTAAAACAGAGCTTGCAAGCTGGTAGCCTGCTGAACAGACCCAGTCTACAGATGTGTTTGATTTGGCCTATAAGAATTTAAAAATATATATATATTTTTTTTTTTTAATTAATTTATTTATGGCTGTGTTGGGTCTTCGTTTCTGTGCGAGGGCTTTCTCTAGCTGTGGCAAGTGGGGGCCACTCTTCATCGCGGTGCGCGGGCCTCTCACTATCGCGGCCTCTCTTGTTGCGGAGCACAGGCTCCAGACGCACAGGCTCAGTAATTGTGGCTCACGGGCCCAGTTGCTCCGTGGCATGTGGGATCTTCCCAGACCAGGGCTCGAACCCATGTCCCCTGCATTGGCAGGCAGATTCTCAACCACTGCGCCACCAGGGAAGCCCTAAAAAATATATTTTTAAAGTACTTGTCAGCATATAAAAATTGGTAGAGTTCATATAAAAACTCAGATTTTATGGCTTCTCTGGAAAAGTCGGGAGATTCTGGCCACGTGGATGTGCATTTCTGTATGGCAAAATCAGCTGTACAAAGAAGCCATGCTTCTTTTAGGAAGAGGCACAGTCTCCATGTAGGCTTCTGTGTGACCTGCCTAGCCCTTGCCTACATTTGAGCTTGTGATCTCTGATTTAAACTGACCAGCATTAGATATTGTTTGTGATCTGAAAGACATGCAAATCATCCATCTCCATGAGTGTTTAATCATGTCAGAGCGAGTATTTGGCAATGTGGAGAGTGCCAGGGAGGTGTGTGCCAAGAATCTGACCATCCATCAGGAGGGGGAAGAATAAGAAGACATCTGTCTATGTAATGAGGATGGAGAGATTGTTATGAAAGGCAGGAGAAAAGGGAGCCACAGCCCGCAGTGTGGAGAAGCAGGCTAGGTTGGAGCAGGTGACAGCGGGAGTCAATTACAGCCAAGTGTTGCTAGGGCAACTCAGGCTTCATGAACAGCCTGGAGGGCCTCTGTCCTTCTCATTGCTAAGGCAGCTGATTTAGGAGGCTAGAGCTCTGAGATCAGGGAAGCTTATGAGGAAAAAGATAAAGTTGCAGAAGCATTGTCCTGAGGTTAGGGCTCAAGTGTTGGTAGTAGGTACAGAGGGAGCCACAACATCCCACACAGAGCCAATGGTGGCCACTCTAAAGGCCTCTGTAATTGAAAACCATTACATCTCCCCCCCTTAAGGGCACCTTTTTCCAAACTATAGGTTGTAACACATTGGTGGGCTGTGAAGTTGACTTAGTGGGACGAGATCATAATTTTTTAATGAAAAGAAATAAATACAAGTTTTTTAAAAAACAGAGTTGTATTACACACAGTAAATACTGTTTTGTGAAACACTGGTTTCAGGTATGTGTGTGTGCGTGTGTGCACAGGTGCACGTATACTGAGTTGTGAGGTCGAATATGTTTCTTACTCTGTGAATTGAGCTCAGAAAAGTTTGAGAGCCCCTGTCACAGGCTACAGAGTGAGTCACTGTGGCCCGCTGACTGTATGTGCCTAATTTGGCAAGTCTAGTGGATTTTTTTTCTCTTTTGTATTTGTTTTTGCTGTTGTGAGCAAGAATGGCAGATGTAGGCCAATTATAGCCTTCTAAAGAGGACTCTCCAGTATCAGAAAAAACACAGGTAATGTTGGGCCAGCTGGGAAACAGGTTTTGGGGTGTGGCTTCTCAGGAGAGGCACAACTCCACCTGGCTGCTCAAGACTCTCCCTCCTGGGAGTGGTAGCACCGCAGGTGAGTATGCAAGTGAAGCCGAAAGGAGAGACTGCTCTGCAGTGCTGGACCCAAAATCTGTTCTTGTCTGGAATTTTCCAGGGTTTCTAGGAGCAACATCATTCCCATCATTTTTTGCATGGCCCGCACTGTTGGTACCCTACCCAATGGCCATCCTTCACTTTACAGTCCCCATTTTTGTGAATATTTAGGGCAACCCTGTGCATCATGGGAGCTGGGATTCTCAAATGAAGACCTACCTACAAAATGCCAGCCCCCAATTTTTATTACATTCAAAAGGCATAACAACTACTCAGTCAACTTGTTATAAAAGTTTCCAAATGATAGACATAGAAAACAAAGGGGGAAAGGAGGGAGGGATAAATCAAGAGTTTGGGATTAACAGATACACAGTACTATATATAAAATAGATAACCAACAAGGACCTACTGTATAGCACAGGGAACTATATTCAACATCTTGTCATAACCTATAATGGAAGAGAATCTGAAAATATACATAACTGAAATGTATATAACTGAATCACTTTGCTCTACAAGTGAAACTAACACAACATTGTAAATCAACTATACTTCAATTTTTTTAAAAAAAGTTTCTAAACGTATAATCTCAAGTTCTGCACCTAGCTGGTAACCAACAGTTTGCAGACTAGTACCAGGCTAGGGACCATACTGAGAGGGGCACTCGTCTGAGGCAACTAATCATGGTAATTCTATTTACCTTGCCAAATAGTTGGTTTCGGCATGGGCATGAGACATGATTTCTGGCCATTGAGCTAAGAGAGGATGTCTACTGGGGGCTCCTGGAAAAAGTTTCTCTTAGTCTTAATAAGGGACACATGACAGTTATGTTCTTTCTTCCAGCCTCTTGATGTTGGTATATGACCACGTGATGACTGAGTAGCTGCGGCCATCTCGGGATCATAAGGTGAAGGACCAATAGGCTGAGGATAGTGGTACAGGATGGAGGTAAAGTGGGTACTTAATGATGTTGTTGAGCTGCTGAATCATCTACTTTTTAATCCCTCCCTCTATGTATATATGGGAGATAATAAAATGGGCTTACTTGTTGATCTACTTTGTGTTGGCTTTGCTGTTACTTGCAACTGAAAGAATTCTAATTGATGCACCTTGCAGGACATGACAGGGTTAACTAGTCTGAGTACAGAGGCCTAGCTGTACTTAAGATATTTTACTGTGAGCTTAGAATTCTCAGAAGAAATTGTTCAAACAAAAAATGGTTAAACAAAGCTGCAGTTGTGTATGGACCCACCAGACATAGCAGGTGTCATTCTAATTCTAGCATCAGTTTTTTGTATTTTATTTTTTAATTAACATACAGTAAATTTAAATTTTTGTGTATATAGTTCCATTTTAACACATGCATAGATTTGTGTAACCGCCACTGTAATCATGATACAGAACAGTTCCATTGTCCCATAAAACTCTATCATGCTTTTGCTTTGAAGTCACACCCTCCCCCCACTCCTAACCACTGATCTGTTCTCCATCACTATATTTTTATCCTTTCAAAAATGTCATATAAATGGAAGTATACAATATGTAATGTTTCGAGATCATATTCCTTCACTCAGCACAATGCCTTTGAGATTGATTCAAGTTGTTGCATGTTCGTTTCTTTTTACTGTTGAGTAGTATTCCATTGGATGGATGTACCACAGTTTGTTTATCCATTCATTCCACAAAGGATATTTGTTGTTTCCAGATTTTGGTGATTATGAATAGAACACTTTAAGCTTTTATGTACATGTTCTTTGTGAACATAATTTTTTATTTCTCCAGGGTAAATACCTAGGATTAGGATTACTTGGTCATATGTTAAGTGTATATTTAACTTTATATGAAACTGCCTAATTCTTTTCCAGGGTGGCTGTACCATTTTGCATGCCTCCCAGCAACATAAGAGAGTTCCAGATGTTTCTGTATACTTTCTTCTAAAAATTTTATAGTTTTATGATTGACATTCAGATCTATTAGCCACTTTGAGTTAATTTTCATACAAGGTGTGAGGTTTTGGTCAAGGTTCATTTCTTATACATGGATGTCCAATCGTTCCAATATCATTTGTTGAAAAGACTGTCATTTCTCCGTTGAATTCTTTGCACCTTTGTCAAAAATCAATTGACCATATTTGTATGGGTCTATTTCTGTATTCTCTCTTTGGTTGCATTGGTCCATATGTCTATCCTTTCTCTAATACCACACTGTCTTGAATACTGTAGCTGTATAGTAAGTCTCAAAATCAGATGGTGTGATTCCTCCAACTTTATCAATATTTTCAATATCATTTTGGCTATTCTACTTCCTTTGCCTGTCCACATAAATTTTAGAGTCAGCTCATCTGTATATACAACAAATCTTACTGGGATTTTGATAGGAACTGCATTACATCTACAGATCAATTTAGGGAAAACTGACATCTTTAATATGTTGAGAGTTCCAGTCCATAAACATGGTATATTTCTCCAGTTATTTAGGCCTTTGGAGATTTCTTTCATCAGTGTTTTTCAGTTTTCAGCATATAGATCCTGCACATGTTTTGTTTGATTTTGATCTTGTATACTTGAACCTTGCTATATTCATTTATTAGTTCCAGGGGGGTGAGTGTGTGTGTGTGTGTGTGTGTGTGTGTGTGTTATTTGTGACTGTCTGTGTAGACAATCATGTCATCTGTGAATAGGGACAGTTTTACTCCTCTCCCTTCTTTCCTCTCCTCCCCCTCCCTAACTGCCTAGGATTAAGATGCCTAATTTGGATGAAATATAAGAGTGGAGGATAAGTAGAGTTGTTATAGGTCATCTGCAAATTATTCAAGTTGCTTAGAAGTCATTCTACATGCAAGAGGGAGGGGATATGGGGATACATGTATACGTATAGCTGACTCACTTTGTTATACAGCAGAAACTAACACACCATTGTAAAGCAATTATACTCCAATAAAGATGTTAAAAAAAAGAGAAGTCATTCTACAACAAGATAATAGAAATACATATGCAGATGATACCATGTACTATGAAAAATGATAAAATAATTAAAATTTTAATAATAAATATTATAAAAATACCAGTACTCCTATGTGCCAGGGACTGCTCTAATGAGTGTACATAAATGAACTTATCTAGTAATCACAACGCTATCATATGGGTACTATTTTCCCCATTTTACAGATGCAGAAACTATAAATGGCAGAACTGGGTACAAACCCAGGTAGTCTGGCTTCAGCGCTTGCACGCTTTACTATTACACAATGGAACATAAGATTCTAGAAGTGGACTCTAAGATATCTGGGAGATTAGCATTTAATAAAGGGGGCATTTCAAATGAATGAGTAAAATGTCAACTATTCAGTAATTATGTAGGAACAATTGGATAGCCATTGGGAAAAATTAAAGTTGGAAATCTACATTTGTTCTGTACATCAAAATAAAACCTATATAGGACAAGTATTCAAAGGTAAAAATTAAAAGCATAAAGGTGCTAGAAGAAAACATGGAGAAAGAGTTTTATAATCTTGATGTAGGGAAAGCTTTTCAAAGTACAACACATATGCCAGCTATTATAAATGAAATGAACAATAATTTGATTATATAAAATATTTTAAATTTGTATATTCTAAGAAAAAAATTTACAAGGTTAAAAGACAAATAACAAACTGAGGAAAATATTTGAGACAGGAAGACAAAGGGTTATTATCCATAATATAAAAAAGAGCTATTCCATTTTAAAATCTGGTTGTTTGAGGTTTTGTTGTTGTTGTATGAATTCTTTATATATTTTGGATATTAGTCCCTTATTGGCTATATGATTTGCAAATATCTTCTCCCATTCAGTAGTTTGTCTTTTTGTTTTGTTGATGGTTTCCTTTGCTAGGCAAAGCTTTTTAGTTTGATGTAGTCCCATTTGTTTATTTTTGCTTTTGTTTCCCTTGCCTGAGGAGATATATTCAGAAAGATATTGCTAAAATCTATGTCAAAGAGTGCACTGACTCTGTTTTCTTCTAGGAGTTTTATGGTTTCAGGTCTTACAGTCAAGCCTTTAATCCATTTTGAGTTGATTTTTGCGTATGGTATAAAATAAGAGTGTAGTTTCTTTTTCTTTTCTTTTTTTTTTTGTATGTGGCTGTCCAGTTTTAACAACACCATTTAGTGAAGAGACTATCCTTTCTCCATTGTATAGTCTTTGCTATTTTGTTGTAAATTAATTGTCCATATATGTGTGGGTTTATTTCTGGACTCTCAATTCTGTTCCATTGATCTATGTATCTGTTTGATTATTATAGTTTTGTAACATAGTTTGAAATCAGGGAGTGTGATACCTCCAGCTTTGCTCTTTCCTCTCAGGATTGCTTTGGCTATTTGAGGTTTTTGGGGTTCCATATAACTTTTAGAATTTTTTGTTCTGTTTCTGTGAAAAATTTCCTTGGGTTTTTTTTTTTTAACATTAGTCAATTCATTCTTTTTATTTAATTAATTAATTTATTTATTTATGGCTGTGTTGGGTCCTCGTTTCTGTGCGAGGGCTTTCTCCAGTTGCGGCAAGTGGGGGCCACTCTTCATCGTGGTGCGCGGGCCCCTCACCATCGCGGCCTCTCCTGTTGTGGAGCACAGGCTCCAGACGTGCAGGCTCAGTAATTGTGGCTCACGGGCCCAGTTGCTCCGCGGCATGCGGGATCCTCCCAGACCAGGGCTCGAACCCGCGTCCCCTGCACTGGCAGGCAGACTCTCAACCACTGTGCCACCAGGGAAGCCCTCCTTGGGGTTTTGATAAGGATTTCATTGAATCTGTAGATTGTTTTAGGTAATATGGACATTTTAACAATGTTGATTCTTCCAATCCACGAGCACAAAATATCTTTCCATTTATTTGTGCCACTTTGGAAAACAGTATGGAGATTCCTCAAAAAATTAAGAATAGAACTACCATATGATCCAGCTATTCCACTTCTGGGTATTTATCCAGAGAATACAAAAACACTAATTTGAAAAGATATACGCACCCCTATGTTCATCACAGCATTATTTACAGTAGCCAACATATGGAAACAACCTAAGTGCCCATCAACAGATGAATGGATAAAGAGGATGTTTTACATATATATACACACACACACACACACACACACACACCAGAATACTACTCAGCCATAAAAAAAAATGAAATCTTGCCATTTACAACAACATGGATCGATCTTGAGGTTATTATGCTAAGTGAAATAAGTCAGACAAATACTACACGGTTTCATTCATATGTGGAATACAAAAAACAAACAAACAAAACAAAATAAATGAATAAACCAAACCAAACAAAAACAAACATGTATATACGGAACAGAGTAGTAGTTACAAGAGGAGAAGTGGCAGGGGGGGAGTGCAAACTGGGTAAAGGGGGTCAACTGTAGGGTGGTAAATGGGAAATAAATTTTTGGTGGTGAGCATGCTAGCATGTATTCAGAAGTAGAAATATAATGTGGTATACATTAAACATATAATGTTATAGATCAATGTCACCACAATAAAAAATTTTTTAATAAAAATTTAAAAAAGAGAACTATTCATAACCAGTAACAAAATACTAAATTCAGTAAAAACATGGGCAAACAACACAAACAGGCTACACATTTGAAAAAGGAAGAAGAATACAAATGGCTAAGAAACAAATGAAAAGGTGCTCAACTTTACCAAAAATCAAAAACAATGAAAGCAATGACATATCATACTAACAAAGAAAAAATAAATGAAAATGCACAGCTTTGGCAAGGGTATGGGGGAAAATCACTCTCATACTCTGGTACTACAAATATAAATTTGTATAATTTCTTTTAGAGGGCAAGTTGGCAATAGCTATCCAATTGTAAAATGTGCATACCCATTGGAGCAATTCCGTTTCCAGCATTTGTCTTACAGAAGTACATACATGTGGGGCTTCCCTGGCGGTGCAGTGGTTGAGAATCTGCCTGCCAATGCAGGGGACGTGAGTTCAAGCCCTGGTCCGGGAAGATCCCACATGCTGCGGAGCAACTAAGCCCGTGTGCCACAACTACTGAGCCTGTGCTCTAGAGCCCGCAAGCCACAACTACTGAGCCCACGTGCCACAACTACTGAAGCCCGCGCACCTAGAGCCCGTGCTCTGCAACAAGAGAAGCCACTGCAATGAGAAGCCTGCGCATCGCAAGGAAGAGTAGCCCCCACTCGCTGCAACCAGAGAAGAGCCCGCACACAGCAACGAAGACCCAACGCGGCCAAAAGTAAAATAAATTAATTAAAAAAAAAAGAATTATACACATGTGCAAAGCTATTTACAAGGATATTCATTTTAGCACTCTATAATAATGAAAAATCAGTAATAATCCAAAGGAGCACCCACCCCATGCAACTAATTTTTTAAAAAAGGTAAAGTTTTAAGTATTGATATATTAAGAAACCCATAATCTACTGTTACCTTATCCACTTATTTCTGAGGATCCTCAGGGGATTCTTATAGGGTGACTATTACTTAAATTAGCACAGCTTTGTAACCTGTAGAATGGGCATAATTGTAATACTTGCCTCATAGGGTTGTTTATTCATTCTTTCTTTCAAAAAATATTTATTGAATAGATACAAATGTTAGGTACTGTGCTAGGTGCTGGGGTACAAATATAAACAAAACAGACATAGTCCCTGCTCTCGAGGAGCTCACTGTCCACTATAAGATGTGTGTGTAGGGTATATGTATGTCTGTGTGTGGTGAGGGGAACAGGCATTAATCACACAGCTGTACAACTGTCTTGGGTGCCTATGGAGTAAAATAGCAGAGTATCATGAAAGTGTATTACAGGCTGCCTTGGTCTAGTTTTGGGGGGGGGAGGGAAGGCTTCCCTGAAGTGATATTTGAATTAAAAAAAGATAGTGATGGACCAGGCACTTTGTACAAATGCTCACTCCAGAGATTAGTTAAAAAGAATAAGGTAGATGTATATACACTGACATAGAAAGCATGTCAAGAATACATTGTCAATAAAGCAAGTTGTAAAACAGATATAGCATGATTCTCTCCCTTTTTATGATTAAAAAATCTATATTATAATACATATATCTATCAATGTATAGATAGAAAAAGATCTGGAAGAATATATATCATACTAACAGTTGTTAACTCTATTTGAATAATTTGTTTGTCTGACATTCTGTAATCAGAAAAAACCCAATAAAGACGTATATATATAGGAGCAACAGCATTAACATTAGAAATGTTAGTATTCGAGGCAAAAAATTTTAAATAGGGTAAAAGAGATACTGA
This sequence comes from Eschrichtius robustus, assembly GCF_028021215.1. Taxonomy (NCBI): domain Eukaryota; kingdom Metazoa; phylum Chordata; class Mammalia; order Artiodactyla; family Eschrichtiidae; genus Eschrichtius; species Eschrichtius robustus. The sequence continues at coordinate 48,993,555 of NC_090845.1, read as the reverse complement.
CAAAAGATACTATCAACCAAGAATATCCTGTCATGAACATATATACCAAACGATATTCCACTAAAATATATAAAGAAATCAGAAAAACAGATGTTATATTTTATAAGGTAACTTTTAAAAAAAATGCCTATGCAACCCTTGCAAAAGTTGATAATGTACTAAGTCACAAAAGAAAGCATAATACGTTTCTAATAGTAGGAATCATAAAAGTCACGCTATTGGACCACAGTGCTATACAACTAACTTCTAACTACAAAAACAGCCAAAAAAAAAAGTTGTCACTTCAAAAATCAAACAACACTTCTAAATAACTCATGGTCAAAGAAGAAATCAAAACCAAAATTATAGACTAGAAATTAATGAGAATGAAAGTGTTACATATTAAGGTCAAACAGAAAAAATTTATAACCTTAAATGATTTTAGAAATAAGTAAGGAAGACTGAAAATGAATAAGCCACATATTTAATGTAAGCCATTTCAAAGAAAACAGCAAAACAAACTTAGAGAGAACTAGAGGAAGATATTAATAAATATAAAGCTGAAAATAATTTATTAAGTAGAGAATAGGATGGGAGAAAGTGGTAGAATAGGAAAATAAATCTGAGAAATATGGTTTGATTGATGGATAGATGATAGCTATGTGATAAAGTATAGCAAAACATTAATGATAAAATCTATGTTGTGGGTATGCAGGTGTTCACTGTAAAACTCCTTCAACTTTGCTCCATGTTTGAAATGTTCATAATTAAATAGATTAAAAACCTATTATCATCCAGAACATGAGTTTGTGAAACACTGCACTAGAAGTTTCACTAACCAGGAGAAAGACAAAGATGTCCACTGTTGCCTCTACTATTTAACCTTTTTTTTCCTAGAAATTCAGTAAAACATTATATGTCAAGTAAATGCATATAGGAATTATAAATATGATAAGGAGGGGAAATCATTATCCACCTGGAAAACCAAAGAAAATGAATAGAAAAACTACTAGAACTTATAAGGAAGGTAAGTAGGATGGCCAGTTACAAAAAGACATCCCGTTATGCACGAAAAATATAAAGGGCTACTTCTAAATAGAGGTGGTAGTGAGGGGGAAGGGTGGTGAAACACGTCTTTCATGTTTTGCTCCGTGAACGGTACTTCCGTAATGTTTGAATCTTTTACAACCAGAATGATTCACGTAGTTGTTTGAAAAGGGGAAAATAAATCTATAGTAGGCAGAATCCTAGAATGCCCCCTCCCTAGATTTCCCACCCTAATTTCTGGACTTTGAATGTGATGAGATACCATGCCTATGATTATGTTACATTACCTGGTAAAAGAGATTTTGCAGATGTATTTAAGGTTCCCCTTAAAATAGGGAGATTATTTTGTATTATCCCAATAGCCTTAATCTAATCACATAAACCTTTTAAAAGCAGAGAGCTTTGAGAGATTCCAAGCAAAAGAACGATTCAGTGTGCCAGTGCTGGCTTGAAGATGAAAGGGGACACATAAGGAAAAATGTGAGCAGCCTCTAGAAGTTGGGAGCATGGGGATCTCAGTCCTACAACAGTAAGGAATTAAATCTTGACAACAACCTGAATGAACCTGAAGTGGATTCTTCTCCAGAGAACTCCAGATAAAAGCCAAGTCTGGGGACACCTTGATTTTGGCATTGTATGATCCTAAACAGAGAACTCAATCAAGCCCACCAGGACATCTGACCTACAGAACTGTGAGACAATAAGGTGTTGTTTTAAATGGCTAAATTTGTGGTAATTTGTTATGCAACTATAGAAAACAAATACAAAATACATTACATCAGCAAAACAATGATGTGTCCTCTATCAAATTTTCAAAAGTTCAAAATCTGTTAATGACCCAGTCATGCAGCAGGATAGGGAGATGACATCCCATACACCCCACGGAAATGTAAATTGGGAAAATCTTTCTCAAAGTACACTGAGCAATGCCTGTCAACCTCTCTCAAAATGTGGATATGCTGTGCCTTATTGAAATTTATTGTAGTTAAATAATTATAGTGGTGAGGAAAGATTTTTCTAAATGTCCTTTACAGAACTGCTTATTAACAGTGGACAATTAGAGACAACATGAATATATGGCAATAGAAGACTAGTTTGTCAAATATAATATCCTAAACCCATTTGATGAAATAAATTTATGCAATATAAAGCCCAATAGGAATTCTTATAGAACTTTACCAGCTAATTTAAAAATTCATCTGGAAAAGAAAATGCACCAGAATAGCCAAGAAATTTGTGGGAAAAAAAGACAGAGGAGCTTGCCCTAGCAGAGATGAAATAATTTAAAGCTCAAATGTTTTTAAAAAGTATGGTATTGATGCTGGTATGGATTTTAGGACTATTGAACTGATGATTTACATTCAAACCCATATACATACTTAGGAATTTGGTTTCTATTTATTTATTTATTTTTGGCTGTGTTGGGTCTTCATTGCTGCGCGCAGGCTTTCTCTAGTTGTGGCGAGGGAGCTACCTTTGCTGCGGTGCATGGGCTTCTCATTGCGGTGGCTTCTTTTGTTGCAGAGCACGGGCTCTAGGCACGTGGGCTTCAGTAGTTGTGGCATGTGGGCTCAGTAGTTGTGGCTCACGGGCTCCAGAGAGCAGGCTCGGTAGTTGTGGTGCATGGGCTTAGTTGCTCCATGGCATGTGGGATCTTCCCGGACCAGGGCTTGAACCCGTGTCCCTTGCATTGGCAGGTGGATTCTTAACCACTGCGCCACCACGGAAGTCCCAGGAATTTGGTTTTTGATAGAGGGAAAGAATGATCTGTTCAATTAATGCTTAGGGCCCTATGAAAAATACTAATAAGTAATTAGTATTACAATGGAATAATATTCACCTATGAAACATACTATTGTTAGAACATTTAATGACTAAGAAAAATGTTTACCAAAAAAATTCCAGAAAATTAAAGAGCTAAATCTATAAAATTCTAAAATATTACAAGGAAATATAGAACAACGTTTCTAATCTTGGAGTAGAAAAGTCTTCTTATACAAGATTCAAAATGCAAAAGCCATAAAAGAAACCAATGATAAATTTGAATACATCAACATTTAAAACATCTATACTCAAAAAGATCCCATAAGCAAAGTTTAAAAATAATGAAAAGTCTGCAAAAAAATTTCCCATACCTGTAACAAAGATTTATATTCAGACTACATAATTTAATAAGAAGTCAAAAAATCCCATTGGAAGACAGATAAAAGATATGAACAGGCAAAGTCACCAAACAACAAAAGCAAATGGCCAAAAAATCATATGAAAATATTCCTTAACTTCGATAATAATCAGGGAAACGCAAATAATGAGACATTTTTCAACCATCACATTGATACAACATTGAAATGATTGGTTAATACCGGCATGGATAAAAATTTAGGGAAATGGTTATTCTTATTCACTCCTGATGTAGGTGTAAACTGGGTCTTTCTGCATGGCAATTTGTCATTGCCTATTAAAATTCCAAAAAGTGCTGTTTGAGCCACCTATTTTACTTCTTCATATTTATCTTATAGAAATATTTTAGCATAGCTAAAATAGTTAATAGTAAAAAAAAAAAACAAAAGCACTGTAACAGTATAAGATTGAAAACAATTTTGTATCTATCAATAGGTTACTTATCAATAGTTAACTCTAGTACACTCATTCAATGGAATACTATGCAGTACGTAAAATGAATGAGGTAGATTTATATATACTGACATGGAAGGATCTTCAAGACATAGTAAGTGAATAAAGCAATTAGAACCATACATAAAATGGGATGCCATTTATATTTTTTAAAAGTAAAAAACACAAAACAAAGCTCTGTATTTCTATATGTGTATATAAAAGGAACTTTACATTTTTCTGTTTTGAGTGTTTTGCAATAATGTATTCATTCATGTGTAATTAGGCAAACATTTTTAAAATGAAAAAAGAACAAAAATGAAACTAATTACATGTTAAAGAAAGGAATGCTTAATGTTGCCATTAAAATTGTTACAGACAAATATTTAATGGCATGACAAATATTCACTAGGTTATTAAATAATAACATGCTATGATACTGTTTTTTTTTAGAACAATAAGTACATATGTAATGCATAGAAAAAGGCTGGGAGGACATAAAACCAAAACATTAATAGTGGTCCTCTCTAGGTGGTAGGGTTATAAATTTTTAATCTTTTGGTATCTTCTTTATGCTTTCATATAATTTCTGAATAGTCCACAATTAAAAAAAAAAGAAACAACAGGTGTGTGTGTGTTTGTGTGTGTAGGGGGATATTAGTTGAAATTAGGACTGCAAAAGGAGTGGAGCTGGCAAGAGAACTAAAGGGTGCTGCAGATTGAAATTAAAACTAGAGTTGTGGGGTATGTGGGATTTTAGAATTAGGAGTTGGGGAACTAGACTTTATGGGGCCTAGGAATTGACAATAGAAATTTAAGGGTTAGAATTAGGAGTAGAGACCATGGATTATTAGAATTAATGCAGATGCTGTGAGAGATTGTAATTAAAATCAAAGTCCGTATTAAATTAAAAGGTTTTTTGAAAACTATAATGGCAATATCAGTGAGGGTATGGGAATATCTGAATGAACTGGAATTCTCATATTTCTGGAGGGACCCTAGCTACTTCATTTCTACAAATTTCTCGAGAAACGTCTCAGAAATATCCAAATATTTAGTTACATCAAATTTCATACCTGTATTTCTTATAATTAAAAAAGACAAACATCGAGTCTTGGTTAAATAATTAGCATTACAATGGAGTAACATTCACCCATTAAAAATAGCATTGTAAGAATATTTAATGGATCAATCTACCTCAAAGGGGCCGCCATAAAACTGAGATTATACACAAAATTTTATGTGTAAATATATATATTTGGCGGGCAGTGGATCCATTCATCAGATTCTCAATTTGGGGCATTAACCACTGCTCTGGAGGGCTGGAATTAGAACCGGAGGGTACAATTACAGTTTTTATTTCCTCTATGTCTCAAGAGTACTTCAGATAGTACTTCTGTCTCTATACTTTACATGGTTTTTGTTAAAAATTCAAACCTTACCGAAGTATCTAGAGTTTCGGGTCAAAGCTCCCTTCTTCTGCACCCCAGAAGAAAAGCACGGTTAATAGTGGTAACTCCTACCTGATCTTTTTTATACCTATGCATTCACAGATGTAGATCCTCTATAAGCTCTTTGCCAATCGCACTGTCACCCCAAATAATACCAAGGAGAAAAAGATAATGTTTATTGAGGTCTCACTACCTCCCTGAAGTACGGGTTTACCTGTGTAAACTCACTATGGTGGGCGTCCCCGTCATCTCCCGCCCTCCACACAGTGTCCCCGCTTGCCCTCTCGCCCCCCAGTCTTCGCTAGGCAGCTGGAGAGATTAATTTTTAAACGTTAGTCAAATCAAATCACGTCACCCTTCAGCGGTTTCCATCGTGCCTCGAATCAACTCCCAATTCCTTAGTGACCCTACTATCCTCTACGGTTGGGTTTGCTGGGCCTGGAGTAACTCAGGCGCGGTCCCCCGTAGGGGACCCGGCTTCACCGCGGAGGGAGTGCCCTCCCGGGGGGCAGGGGCGGGGCTTCTCGAGCGGGGGGCGGAGCCTCAGAACGAGTATGAGGACAGCCGGAGGGGGAGGTTTTCGGCGGAGGGCGAGCGAGGGGAGCAGGTCTGAAGCAGGGCCGCGGACCCGGCACGCTCCTGCGGGCCCCGCGGAGCTAGTGCCGCCGAGGTGAGCGTCTTCCTCCGGGCTGGGGGGCGGGCTCTGCTCTCGCGGCCGTCCTCTGCTCCTCGCGGGGGGATGTTCCCACGGGACCCTGCGCTGAGGCGCGGAGGTGGCGGCCTTGGGGAGCCTGCGGGAGAGGCTGGTGAAGGAACCCGGCGGCCTGCCTCAGCCCTCCCTCAACCCCGCCTTCTCTCCCCTCCCCCAGGCCTCGGCCGGCGCCAGTGAAGAGAGCTCGCCGCATCTTCGGGGGCAGCGGCCGGCAGTGCGGCGAGAGAGCGGCCGACAGTGGGGATGCGAGGTACCGGCATTAGTCGTGACCAAGTGGCCCTAGAGAGGGAGTAAAGGCCGGGCCTTCGGCATTTCTCTCAGGGGTTCGAGGAAGGCGGCCTCAGAGGAGGGGGAAGGTGAGGGGCTGGCAGGCAGGCTTCGCGGGTAACTACTTAGGCGTCGTATATGTAGGTTTTGGTATCTAAATGGTACTACACACACACGCGCGCGCGCACACACACACACACACACACACATTAATTTCGGCTAATTGCTTTTTAAAAACTTAACAATATGTCTTGTAGATCTTCCTATATCAGGCAATCTAAATTTATCTCATTTATAAACAGCTGAATTGTATGATTGTACTACAGTTTATTTAACTATTTCCCGATTGATGTACATTGGCTTGTTTCCCTTTTGGGGGAGGGAAGGGGCTATTACAAGCAATGCTATAATGAATGGGCTTGTGTGTGTGTGTGTGTGTGTGTGTATATATATATATATATATATATTTCATGTATGAGTATTTCTGTAGGAGAAATTCTTAGAAGAGTAATCGCTGGGTCAAAATGTTTATGCATTTTGAATTTTGATAGATTTGTCCAAACTGTCTTCCCTAAAGGCTATACTAATTTACACTCTTCAATGTTGTGCGAGAATACCCATTTTTCCACAGTTGTGCCAACACGAATTATCATCAACCTTTGTAATTTTGGCTAATTTAAAGGGCAAAAAATGGTATGTCATTGTTTTCATTTGCATTTCCCTGATTACTTGTGAAGTTGAACATATTTTTTATTTGTCCGATTACAAAACTAAATAGGCAAATATCGATAGTTTTCCTATCTATAAGCAGTAAGCATTTCGAAAATTTAACACTAAAAAAACCCCATTCGCAATAGCAAGAAAAAAGAATAAAAATACCTAGAAGTAAACTACAAAACTTTATTGAGGAATATAATGAAAGAACGTTTGCATACGTGAAGAAGGGGATACTGTGCTTCTGTATAAGAAGGCTCAATTTTGTAGTGATGTCCATTTTTTCTGTGTTGATTTATACAGTTCATGCAATTTCAATAAATATACCAAGTGTTTGGAACTTAATATGATTCTATAGTTCATCCAGAAAAAGTATGGCTAAGAACAACCGAGAAAATATTTTAAAGATAAGTAAAGATGGGGTATTTGTACTACCAGCTATTAAAATGTACTCTAAAGGAACATTATATAAATTAGAATAGACAGAACAATGCATTAGAATAGGAAAGCCCACAAATCGAGCCAGATTGGCTCCCAAGATTTATTGGAGAAACATTGTTGGCTAGACGTGGAAAAACTGCCATATTAAAAGCTTAAAGCACGCACTCCCCCCCAACCCCCCCCCCTTGGAAGCTTGAATTTTTCCTGAGGGCAGACCTCTTTGTTTGGAGAACACCACTTTATTGGATCTTTTGGTTATGCCAAGGTAAAGCCTCAGGAGTTAAAATTTGTGGCTTTGGAGCTAGAACTAACGATATGAGCCTTTAGTTAAGATGGATTCAGTAGCCTGCAGTGCGGCGAGGGAAGGAGTCTGGATATTATCGGTCTTAAAAAAATTTTTTTCCTATCTAATGGGCCAAAAATGTTATGTCATTGTTTTCATTTGCATTTGCGTGCTTATTGTGAGATAGAACGTCTTTTATGTGTTAGTCCAAAATAATATGTGATTCCTGGAGTCAGGTAACAATGGGAGATCTATTGCTCCTCTTCCAGAATGGAGTTTGGTTAATTGGTACAGCTCTGCCCGGAAGCGTGAGAATAAACAGGTTGACTTTTTAAATTTTCCTCAAGCACTAGGCTCTAGACACCTTAGATCGGGGGCGGAGGCAGTTTTCAGGACATGGCCGAGATTTGGCGCTGAGCTGTGTCATCGCGAGGTTTGGCAGCCAGCTCCGCAGTGGGTCGGAAACCTCGTGGTAGGCGAGATCCCTGCAGGACGGGAGGTTCCTCCCTTCCCCTGAAAACTCCCAGTCATTTTCATGGAGCCCCGCCTCTCTCCTTTTTAGGAGCGTGCCCCAGGTCTCGCGAGATCTCGTATTTCCTAAAGAGGCGCGGGCGGCATCCTGCGGTGAATTCGAAGGTCTCGCGGAGACCAAAACGTGTTATCGCGATAGTTCTGACCGCGCATGCGAGAGCCGGCGGCAGCAGAGTGGCTCCGCCCCTCGGCTCTCCGTGAGTTTGTGCGTCATTTGCTTTCTGCTTCGCGTAGGGTGAGAGCGGAGCCGTAGCGACTTCGGCTTTGGTGGGAGGAGGGGTCTGGGAAGGGCTGGGCTCAGGCTGTTCCCGTCGGGTAGAGGTTCTCGCGGGATCGCGCGGAGGCGGCCGCGGTTCGGCTACAGACTGCAGTAGCCGCGGAGGCGGCGGCAGCGTCTTCGGCTCGTGCTGTTCCTAGCCGGTGAGTTCTCGCGGGAGCGGGGTTACGTTCTCTTGGGATCCGTTGGCGGTGGCGGAGGTACCTCGGGTGGGGGGTGGCAGTGACTAGGGTCGGTTCGCCTGCTGTTAAGATGGCGGCGGAAGCTGATGTCTGTCCGGCCAGGACCCGGGACCGAGATGTTGGCTGTCCGCGTTTGTGACACCTCTCAGGTACCCGACGTTAAGGAAGTGACGATTGGCGAAGAGCCGAGGTGCCAATAAGTCGAACCTGAGGCGAAGACCACTCCGTCTCTAGTCGGTTGAGGCGACACCATTTCCCGGGCCTCAGCCGCGTGTGGGCCCGCCTTTACCCCACCAATCGGTCAACGCCTCCGTTGTCGCCGCCGCAGTGGGCGGGTTGGGAAGGGTGGGGGGCGGGAGTCCTGGAGTTCGTTGGGGAGTGGGGTTGGGGGTTAGATTGGGCAGCGGGGGAGATGGGACCAACCTACGATGACTGATTACCTCCTCCTACCTTTTTGTGGGCTCGCCTCGGTTTTCCGCTCCTTCGGGGCCCAAATGAATCCTCTAGTTTTTCTTGAGTTGAGGTGGGCTGTACTTCTCCAACTCCCATGGTCTTTGAACTAAGATAGAACGGGTCAAGCTTTGGTGCTTCTGACGTATTATTCCTTCCCCATTCTCCCCTAATTCCATCGTCCCTTTGAATCTTCCTCATCTACATGGATATTTGAGGCTCGTATTTAAGAGGGAGAGTCAAAGCTTTTCCCTGTCATCCCCTCCCAGGTCCTGCTAAGGCAGAGCTTAGCCCAAGTCTACTAATCCGTCCCCCCCCCCCAATTGATCCACTGGACACAGGCGTTGACTAGAGACCCTTTCCTGTTCCCTGCATTTATTCCGTCTTCGTGGATGGAGTCATAGTAGCCTTCAAGCCTGTATGACCCTGATCGGAGCACAGGGCACTGATTTCTCCAACTCTGCTGCTCAACCATTTTTAGGTGGAACAATGAATGGGTTGGTGGTTGGATGATTGCAGTCTTTGTGACCTCTTCGTTCTCGGGGCCGTTAGCCTTTCCTTCCTCATAAACACCCACTCCCCCCAAAAAAGGGAAAAAAAAACTTTAAAAAAGGCTGGGGAAAAAAACTTTAAAAAAGGCTGTAGAGAATAACCCTCCAGTGAACTAACTTTTTGCTCTTCTTTCCTCCCCCGCCCCCCCTCCCCGCCCATCCCCTTTGCAAGCTTGGGAACCGCCCCTTTTCCCTGCCTTGCTCTGAGTTCCTGTGGCCTTCTTGGTCTGGACATCTCTTTTTGCTGCTAACCACCTCTTACATGTTTCTCATGTAATCGTTAAGGATTTATTACTTCTTCTGTTCCCCGTCCCCCCCCCCTGTTTTTCTGGGAGCTGAATCCCCTAGAGAGAAAGGTAGCCTCCTGTCAGTCCACTACATTTACCCACCCCACCATGTGCTGGAAAATAAAGTAGCTTTGATAGATTATGTCTTGTCCCTCAATCATTGCCTTGTTCTACTTCCCCCCCCATTCCACAATTACTATAGACAATTAATTCCCTATCATTTGTTTCTTTTTTAGATTACATGTTCAACATTGTTTTCTCTTAGCCCCAGAGTTGCGTATATTGAGGAGACACCAACATTTCCCACTCAAGAGAGGCAGCCTGGTATGGTAGAAGTACTGTGTGCTTTGGGTTCACATCAAACTTTGTGACCTTGGGGAAATTACTTTTCGTATTCTCAGTTTTTCATCTGTGTAATGGGGATAGTAGCTCTTAATAGTTGTTAGAATTAAACAATTTATAAAGTGCTTGGCTTATAGTAGGCATACAGTAAAATGTGGTTATTTTTTCTTGGTGTAAAAATACGTTGGCAGATGCACCTGTGTCATATGGTAGTTTTATGACCTGGAAAAGAAGAGATTTTTGTTTAAAGAAACAGTTAAAGAACTGTAAATTTTTAGTATATTTCTAGGCCAGTCCTATCATTTTTGTATATTTTCCCCCCTCGTAAGCCAAACTTTTTATCTCAAGTGGTTTATTATGTTTGAATGTGATTCCTACCTATGTTTCTGGTCTAGGAATTTTAATGCAAAATCACCTTCCTGGAATGACCCCTGGCCATAATGTTCCTGTCAAGAACCACACCCAGGTGTTCTGCCTTTAGGAAGGGATGTTCCATCCCTTGCCTACTCCCTCCTTCCACTCCTTCAAAGTCAGTCTGTCCTGTCATTCACCCTATGAAAGTAATGAAATTTGGTGCTGTGCTTTTCACAGTAAGAAAGAGAACATCTGCTAGCTAGTTTTTAAGTGTTCATACTGCTTTTCCCCTACCTCCTTTCTTTGGTCCCTCAGATCAGTGTGGGGATCTGTTATTTGGGCTTACCTGAGCAGGATAATTCCTATCTGAGAGGATTTAGAAAGGTTGTTTGGGATACCAAGCTTCTTTTCCAAAGTGAATTACTGACAGTTCTTTAATACACTATCCCCTGTTGTGTTTTTGCCATTTTATATTTTCCAACACTCTTACTAAGTAGAATACTAAGTAGAATACTCCTACTGTATTCAATTTGGATGTAGTTTTCTTACTGTTTATATTTTAATTAGACCAATATTAAAGTGAGTGCTTTTTTTCTAATTACCTTGGATGGATGATGGGGTTTGAAATAGGAATATGATGGTGAAAAGTTTGCATAGGATTAAAATTTTACCGTGGGTAACCGTCTGTTAGTTAACTATATGCAGACACTGGTTTTGCGCTTTAGGGTTTGCTTTATTTAGTTTGAAGTGCTTTGGAGGTAATGTAATTTTCCCCCTTTTTCATGGGAGGACAAGAGATCGCTTTCTGTTTTGAGATTTTGCCTTGGTGTTCTTCACAATGGGTCAAGTAGTGATCAGAAATTAAACCTTAATTTGACTTTTGTCATTCGGAACTAGAATAAATCTGGGAATGATAATCTAGGTGTGACCTCTAAAAGGTTTAATTTATTTTAGGTTGGTCTCTGAGAAAGGAGGAAGGAGTGGCAATACCAGTTAAAAACTGTCTAAGATTCAGTGGCAAAGTTCAACCTGAGTTTCCAGGGTGTTTATCATTTGTTTCCCAGTATGGCCAAAAAAGCGTGTATGAAGGTGAAAAATAATTTATGTGTGTAGTTTTTTTCACAAAAAATTCAACATTGTTGTAGTGTCAATTCACAACAAGGATATAACTTTGTCTATAAAATAATCACTATTCCCTATAATTTCATTGGAATTGAGAGCTGAGTTTTTAGGGGTGTTGTCTAAATGTCAGAAGAATTGCTTTAGCTTTGGTTCTGAATTCTTGTTGCTGCTCAAAGCAGGTTCTAAAAAATGAAAATTGATATGTGAGGGTTATTGCTTAAGAAATAATAACTGTGATTATGTTTGAACGTTGATATAATGGTTAGCTCCCCCACACCCTAATAAATGTGTTGTGTATCTCTCCCCCTCCTTTTTTTTTTTTTGTTTTTTTGTAGGTCCTCCAGTAGTCTGAGCTGAGTGGGTTAGCACTCCAGAGGAACCAGCAGACCAACTTGGTTAGGAAGGTTCAGGAAGCTGTTGGAGCAGTGTTGGGATTTCCTACCAGGATGAGTATGATTGGCTGTGATTTTAGGTTAGTTGTTGTGGATCTTTGTGGGTAGTATTTGTATTTTACTTCCTGGAATGGAGATGGTAGGGGTGTATGTATTTCCATTCTGTAATTGAGCTACTTTGGTTTCTTCCATTGTCTGGATCTGATGTGGTACTGGCTGTTTCTTGTGTTTAAGTGGAGCTCATTACTAAATTAAAATTTAAATGAATTCTGTCTATACATGATTTTTTAAGTCACTCTAAGCATCATTCAAAAAATAAAATTGCAAGATACTATGTCTAACCAATTTTTCGGAATTTTTCAAACATATAAAAATTGGATAATATAATGATCCCCCTGTGTACCCATCACTGGCTTTAACAGTTGCCAACTTGCAGCCATTCTTTTTCATCTATACTTCTACCCACTGCGGCCCCTTATTCCCTACCCCCTGGATTATTTTGAAATAAACCCCTGCTGTTGTTTTCTTTTTATTTGCAAAATATTTGTATCTAAAAGGTAAAGGGCTCTTTTAAACATCAAAACCATTACCACAACTCAAAAAATTAACTGATTTTTTTTTCTTTTTCTCACTGTATTGCACTTGCTAAGACTTTCAGTATGATAAAAAAAATTAACTGATTTTTTAAAATATCAAATATGAAGCTAGTGTTCAAATTTTAGTTTGAATCAGGATCCAGAGAAAGTCCATTTATCACAAAGGAAGATTGATATCTCTCTTAAATCTATTTTAATCTGCAGGTTCCCTCCCTTTTCTTTTTCTTCCAATTTATTTGTTGAAGAACTTGTCCTGTAGAGTTTCCCCCACATTTGGTGATTACATTCTCAAAGTGGTATCTAACCCATTCTTACTAAGTTAAAGACCCTGGAGGACCCCATTATAATGGAACAATGGCAGTAATCTCCTGTATCCCAGTTGGAGTTGATACTGCTGGCCTAGGCACTATCCCAAAATAACTAGTCATGGGTTCCTTTTTCTGTGGCAGAGTCTGATTTAATTGATACCTGACTTCAGTTCCATGTCTTGGCCCTGCTTACTGCTCCACATGAAAAGTAGGCCTCCTTGTGGAAGAAGCTGATGTTTCCTAGATAATGACCTGATTGTGCCTTTGGGGTTTTTCATCATGGTTTCAATTTCCTTAGGTAGTTTAGTTATTTTTATACTATCTTACAATGTTGCTTTTTATTCTTTTGATGTTGGTATCTCAGCTGCTCTGACCCATAACTTCTAAGCTATTAAGACTTAGTGATGAGTTCCTCTGGCTGTAATACAGTTTTTGAAATGGCAATACTAAACAATTTTTGAGAGCTTCCACTTAGACATCCTGATTTTCAGCTATTATACACAACTGTAGTTTTCCTGTTGTTATTGTTTCATTTTATTTCTTCTGGAAATGCTGTTCCCCCAGCATAGAGCCCTTTATACTGTTCATTTCTTTCCTTGTTCAGCATTGGCCATCGTAGGATCTACTGTATGTCCCTTCCATGGTCAAAACCTGAGAATGGAAGTTGGGCACATATGCTCCAGTCAGCCTTTGACTTAAGCACACGTTGGGGGCAGAGCAAGGCCACTTGTGCCTACCTTTGAAATGAGAGTGATTACAAGTTGAAGGGGCAGAGAAGGTTAGAGGTCATGAATGAAAGTTTCTGAGGTATTTAGATGAAATATGATTGTGAATCATCAGTGCTATGGATCATGAGTTCAAGCTTTTCAGTTCTTTGTTCATTAATGGAGAAATCAGATCCTTAGTTGTAAATTGACTAAGTATTAAAGAAGTGATTTCTTGGGAATTACAGTGAAATCCATTTGTTCAAGAAAATAATTTGAGCACATTATGTATAGTGATTAGACATTTACCCTTGTCCTGAGTTTTCTGTAGTTAGGAAGTTTGAACAATATTGCTTAAACCTTGTAATCCTGAGTTTGTGAAACTAGGATAACTAGAGTTTTGGGAGAGAGCTTTGCACACAGACATTTCAATATTTGAATTGTTTCCAGAATTACAAGTTTACAATGGAAATCTGTTGCTTTTTTTCCCTTTTGTTGTGTGTTTTCAACCGCGGAGTCAAAGTATTACTGAAATGCCAAAATTGGTTGCTTTGAAAATATTTGTCTTTCACATTCCATGTTACCTCTCTTGCAGTTTGATTAAATTGTTAAAATCTGATGTGTAGCTGTAATCATATTTGGCTGCTTTACAGTGATCTCACTATCTGTAAAGTTGATAGTCACAAGCAATTGGGTGTTTTGCTATATTGTTCTCTGACTTGTTTCCTCAATGACCGGTTACCAGATGTTTATATGTTAATGTCAGGGATAATTCAGCTCAGATTCTTTGGAAGCCCTCTCATTTGATGTGTCATAAGGGTTGAGTTGCTAAAACTTGATGTACTTGTTGACCAGCTTGGTATAGAAACACTTTCAGATAGTGAAGGAGTGGTCCTCTCTGAGTAAAACAGCTGTAGGTTTTGTTTGGGCTGTTAACCTGAGCATTTTCAACTTTTAGTTAAAAGTTTTAGTCATTTGGCTTTAAAAATTACAGTGGTGACATGGATTAGTTCCAGAATGTGATTTTACAGAAAATTGGAATTTCTTTCAACTTCTTATTAATATATCTTTAAATGGAGATTGGTATTGTAGATTGATTCAGTTTGGATTGCTGACTGGACTAGGTGAATGTGAAAATTCTTTTTCAGCTCTGAGATTCTGATTGTATAATCTTAGATATTGAAAGAAAGCAGTTTTTCCTTTTCAGTAATCTTTAAGTAGTGACTGAAAGGGACAAGGAGTAGGGAGATGCAAATTATTCTGGAATGACTTTTTAGTATAATCGTTTAGATTTTAAAGATTGGTAAGTGTGAACATACTGCCATGAATTTATGTACCATCTTTAGCATAACACAAATTTTAAGTCCTTATAATTAGGTACCAAGATAATTGCTCTGGAAATACTTGGGTATATTGTATTTGGTGGCTGCTTATATTTTGGAACACATTTGGAAGACTGCTTTAATGATTACCTTATTTGCTACAATTATTTTCTTATTTTCCTGTCTTTATAGTGAGGTGTATTTTTCCTGGTCTTTGTTTTTTGTTTGCTTTGTTTTTCTGGCCACACCGCACATCCTGCAGGATCTTAGTTCCTTGACCAGGGATTGAACTTGGGCCCTCGGCAGTGAAAGCGTGGAGTCCTACCTAACCACTGGACTACCAGGGAATTCCCGTCTTCTGGTCTTTGCTTTTTTTGTTTGTTTGTTTTTAAACTCTCCCTACTAATTTTCTATTACTGCATTCTGCTGATTGAATTCTTATAGGTGGAAAGAGCTTTCAGCACAGTGATTAAGAACCCAGACTCCCTGGGTTCAAGTTCCGACTCCATTGCTTATCAGCTGTGTCATCTTGTGAAAATTACTTAACCTATGTGCTACAGTTTTTAATCTATAAAATAATAATAGTGTTACCTACCTCATAGGGTTTTTGAGAAGTTTAGCTGAGTTAATGCATATAAAGTTCGTAGAACAGTGGTTCTGAAACTTTAGGGAACATCAGAATCACCTAGAGGGCTAGCTAAAACACAGATTGATGGGCCCCATCCCCAGAGTTTCTGATTCTGTAGGTCAGGGTGGGGGGGGCTAGATTTTGCATTTCCAACAAGTTCCCAAGGAGATGCTGGTGTTAATGGTCAGGGAACCAGTAGAATAGAACAGTGCTTGGCACAAAGTGTTAACTTTTTATTCAGGACTACTTTCCCAGTCCCTGAGTAAAACACTTGACTCTTCAGTGCTGATTAGTACTGCCTTCAGCTAGAACCAGTTTTGAAATCCTTCATTGCAGTGGTTCTCAAAATGTGGTCCCCAGATCAGCATCAGCACCATCACCTGGGAACTTGTCAGAAATGCAGATTCTCAGGCTCTGCCCCAGTTTTATTTTAAAAGTGTGTCTTGACTTAATTGGGGTGTCTTAGACTTTTATTAACAGCTTTATTGAGGTATAATTCACATACCATACAATTCACTCATTTAAAGTATACAGTGGTTTTTATTTAGTACGTTCATGGTTGTACGACCATTACTACATCAATTTTAGAACATTTTCGTCATCTTTAAAGGAAACCCAGTGGCCATTAATCACTCCCCTTCTCCTTTCTCACAACCAACCACTAATCTATTTTATGTCTCTATAGATTTGCTTATTTGGGGCATTTCATACAAAATGGAATCTTACCGTATGTGAGAAACTTTAATGTGATTAAAATGTTTTCCTTTTATTGTAAAAAAAAAAAAAAATAGAAAACAAATGTGGAAAACTACCCCAAAACAAATTTATGGTTTAATAAATTATCTTAAAGCACTTTTGTTACTACTACCCAAGTCAAGAAATAGAATTTTGCCTGTCACCCTAGAAGTCCCTCCACGTGCCCATCCCCATCACAGCATCCTCCCTCCCTCTGAGTAACTACTGTTAACAGTAACAATAGTTACTGTAACAGTAACAGTAGTACTGTTACAGTAACTTACAGTAACAGTAACTGTTACAGTAACAGTAACTACTGTTCTGACTTTATAGTAGTCACTTCTTTGCATTCTTTTATGGTTTTAATCATACAAGTGTGCATCCCTGGACAGTGTAATTTACTTTGTCCATTTTAAAAAACTCAATTTGTCTTTTAAGTATCTGTAGCTTCCCTTTCTTCCTTTTCTTTATACTTTGTCTATTGACAAACTCAGGCCATTTGACCTGTAGAATTTCCCAGACTGAATTTTGCTGATTGCATACTCAGTATAGTTCAATATGTTCTTCTGTCCTCTGTATTTCCTAAAAATTGATAGCTACATCCAGAGGCTTTATAAATTCAGATTCATTCCCTTTGGCGGTGGTGTGTTCATTTACATTTGTTAGGTTGTAGTGGTGTCTTGGATTTTTTTTTTTTTTGATGTTAACAGCCACTGCTGCCCAAAGCTTAGATCCATTATTAATTCATTGGGAGTTGCAAAATGGTGTTTTAACTCTCATTTTCTTTTCATGTATTGGCTGGAATAATTTATAGTTTATATAAGAAAGGCAGAATAAATGCTCGGGTTTTAAATTTTTTTCTGGCAACTTAACTAGTTCTGTTCCTTTGGACAAGTTAACTTAACCTATCAGTTGCTTCATCTGGGAAAAATACCTTATTTATGGGTTTATTGGGGTTAAATGTGAAAATATAAGGTGTTAGTATACTGTAGATGGTTAAGTATATGGTAATTTCTTTAACATACTATTTCACTTAACCCCTCTGACAGCTCAAAGATGGGCAGTCATGGCGGTGAACTGATGGCCAGTTAGCAAAGCCTGTCTGGATCCTTCAAGTCTGTGGTTAAGGAGGAATGGTATTTGTTCTTTGATCATTTGGGGGCTAAGTCTCTGGCCAGTGATAACTGAACGTTCCACCAGAGTAGTTTTTCGCTTTGCCAAGCCTTTGGAGTCACATTCATACCCCCTGAAGGGTCTTACCCAGTTCTGTGGTGGTGTGCAGTACATTGATTGCCTTGATCTCCCACCCTCCAGCTACACAGCCCCCTAGTGTTTTAGTTTGTTCAAGGTTCTCCTGTAACCTTAGTAACCCATGATGAGTCTTCCTAATGGTTATCAATATCACCACTATTAACATACTTGAGTAGCACTTTTTTTTAATAAATTTTATTTATTTTTGTTTTTGGCTGTGTTGGGTCTTCGCTGCTGCATGCGGGCTTTTCTCTGGTTGCGGCGAGCGGGGGCTACTCTTCGTTGCGATTTGTGGGCTTCTCATTGCGGTGACTTCTCTTGTTGCAGAGCACGTGCTCTAGGTGCGTGGGCTCAGTAGTTGTGGCTCGCGGGCTCTAGAGCGCAGGCTCAGTAGTTGCGGCGCATGGGCTTAGTTGCTCCGTGGCATGTGGGATCCTCCCAGACCCAAGGCTTGAACCCATGTCCCCTGCATTGGCAGGCACATTCTTAACCGCTGTGCCACCAGGGAAGCCCTTGAGTAGCACTTTTAACATTTCATATATTGTATAAAATATAGCATATGGCACATAGTAAGTCCTCAATAAACTGGAAACCATTGTTGGTTTTGTTGTTATTGTTGTTAATATTATATCTTCTTTTTCCCCCTCACATCTTACTTCTCTTCAGTTCAACAAGCATTCTCTGAGTGTTTTTAAGTACAAGGAGCTAGGGACGTACATTAGTATAAGAGAAGAGTATAAACCTGGATATATTCAGTATCATTGCTATAGACACCTCTCTCTTTGTATCTATATCTGCTGCCATGTTTTACAGGGACTAGCTTGACTACTCCAGCTTACGAGTGCCTTGCAGTCTGTTGACCTAATCTGGAGCTCCAGTTCCCTGCTTCTCAAATTTCCTTAACTGTCTTGGTGAGGCCAGCCTTAAAAGGAAGTGTAGTCTGGAGAGGTATAGATGTCACTTGAATACAACCTTTTACATAGAGCATTTTAGATTTTTGCTTTTTAAAAGTAAAGGCAGACTGCCTGCATGGGTGAATTCACATATCTACCTCTAGCAAAACAAATTACCAGTGGCTTTAAAAATGGTAGTCTTCTCCATGTCCAACAGAAGAGCTGGATAAGACCCTTATATTTGGTATTGTCTACATCAAACTCCTTATTTTATAGGCACAGGTTTTGGGGAAATGACTTGCCCAAGGTAACATGGCTGCTTAGGGGTGGAGTTGGCCATTGAACCCAGGTTATCTAGTTTGGTATGTTTCCACTATGCTGTATCTTTCCTTAAAACTGAATTTATTATCTGTATTTCTAAATATACCAGCAGGTGTCATCCATAGAAGTGCAAAATAAGTGGCCCCCTTCCTATAAGAAAGTTAACCAAAAAAATGGGGGAAATTTAAGGGAGTAGAAAGGTAAATGAGAAAGTCAGAAGTTCAAAGAAAGCTCAGTTTCTTTTGCCCTTTTTTGACTATGGTTATTACTTTGCAACATAAGGTTAATTTGGAGCTCTTTCATGGGACAATTCGATTTGGTTGCATGTTTTCATGCATATTTATGGATGCTATAAATCTATAGATGTGACTAAATTTCCTGCTTGTAAAACTTTCAAATTAAAGTGATGTTTTCTAAGCTCATCTTTTTTTCCCTTCCTTTTCAACTGTTTTAAATTATAAAAGTAACGTTTGCTATTTAAAAAAAAAGATTCAAACAAAATAAACATTTCAGTTAAAAATTAGTACCCCCCCCACAAATGATGGTCTCCTTTTATATCTGTTAACAATGTGTACATATTCTTTTATAGCTTTTAACGTTTACATACTATGCTTATCCATTTATGTACTATACGTATTTTTATACGTTAGACTATATGGCTGGACTCCATTCTTTTTAATGGTTGCATTGCATCCCAAAAGCATGAATCTGCTATAATTTCATCATTCCCTGAGCCTTGGAAATAGAATTCATCCTGGGTCAAAGGGTGGTACCCATTTAATTTTTTGATAGGTACTGCCAAAATGACCTCCAGAAAGGCTATATAGAATTGCCATTTCCACTGAAGTGTTTGTGAGTGTTCTTTTCTCCACCTACATTTGCCAAAACAAGATAAAGTTGGTCCTTTTAATTTTAACCAGTCTGTTGAGCGAGAAATCACATCTCCTTGTTTTGATTAGCATTTTTGTAGTTACTTGTAAGGATAAGCAAATGTTTATATCTTCTGCAAATTACAAGTTCCCTTTTACTTGGTTTTCAATAAGATTGTCTTAGTGAGTTTTGGGTGTTCTTTGTATATTAGAAATATTAACCCTTTATTTTTCCTGTTGCAGATATTTTCTATGTTTATGGTTTGGAATTTTTATGTAGTCAAATTCTTTCGTTTATGGTTTCTAGGTTGCACATCTTTCTTGGGAGATCTTTTCTTTACCAGGATTACAAGAATATTTCCCTGCGTTTTATCTTCTAATTCTTTTTAATAGTTTTTTTTTTTAAGTTGGAATTTGGCCAAGTAGCAAACTGGGTTGGTTACTTTTTGCTCTATAGGTTTTGAGAATAATTCAGGTTGTTCATGTTTAATACTTTTAACATTTGTCTTGAACTGAAGGCATAGTGTTATAGACAGTGTTTTAAGGGATCTTATTTATTATATTTCCATTTTACGTATGTTTGAGGCCCAGATTGTCCTAAAGTCACAAAGTCAGTTTGTGTCAGGGAACTAGAGTGCCTTTGCATACTATTCTTAACATTTTTAGCAAACACCTTTCAGTTATAAATGTTTTAAAGCAGCAGATTGTTCACATTGTCTGGTTTATTTAAAGAACATTGGAAATGACTGTGTGCCGGGCTGTATGTAGTGGTGTTAAATTTACTCAAACAGAGCCAGTTTCGTCTATATGTTGGGACATAATCATTTTTTCTAAAGGCTTTGTTTTAAAGCTTTCTTATCAGTGAACTAATTTGATCCTTGTAACAAACCTCTGAAGTTGGAATTGTTTTCATCATTCTGAAAGGAGTTTGCTGCCATGTTGATAATTGCTATAAATAACTTATTCTTTTAACCATGTAAAAGAATCTTTGTTCCTTCCAAATTCATTAAAAGTAGCTCAGAATAGTTGAGGTACACTTAAAATTTCTGATTCTTAAGTGGCATGGCCCGAACATTATTTAGTAGACTAACCTTTGGAGAACTATAACTAACTTGAGAGTGAGACCTGGAGCTTCCTAATCTTGTCATCAAAGTTAAGTTTATGTCCGTAATTAAGGCGAACAGTTTGGAGATTAATAAATACTTTTATGTTCTTCATATGCAGATAACACGTAGAAAGGCTGGGGAAAAAACAGCTTTTTTTGGCTCTTGATCCTCTGTGTGTGTGTGTGTGATACCCAGCATAAGATTGCTGCCCTTAGATTAATCTGGAGCTAAAAGAAATAAGACGTAATAATATATATGGCTTACTTTTTGCCAGGCACAATCCTATGAGATAGACTGTGTTGTTTATTTTACAGAGGTTACTGACTTGGAGTAATTTGTCTGAGATTATACACCTAGTAAGTGGAATTTAAGCCCAGCTTGACTCCCAGGCCTTTCCATTCTGTTGTTGTCCTCTATTTCACTTTTACTTTCTTCCAGTAGTATTCCTCAGTTTCTACTTTTAAATTTAAAAAAATAATAATCCTCATGTATGGTAGCAGATAAATACTAAGTTCTCTCTTCCCCTCATATAGATATATCTTTTGTCAGAATATTTTAAGGCATTAAAACCTAGCTTTTATTTAGAAATATACTTAATCTAACCTTTTTATAAAAGGATTGTGCCTTTTCTACCTGTCTGCAGGATACAGAACTAGAGGATTTTATCCAGGAATACAGAATTCCCCCTTACATAGAGGAGGTTTAATTTTAGAGATGCTGCATATTTCTTTATAAACCTAGGGACATGAGAGAATTGGAGCTGAATAATGCACAAGGGTTGGAATTCTGTTTCTTTGGTTTCCTGTACTGTCTTTATTGTATTTGACAGTGGCCTGTCATGTGGCTTTAAGGGAAATACCATATGCCTGTGTTTCATAAATGAAAGTGAAAACACTGTAGTGGCTAAGCACACAGTGTCTTGGAGATATTTCTGGGGGGTGATAGTTCCTAATGTTTTTCAGGTCATAGATCTCTTTAAGAAGCCAATGAAAGCTATCAGCTATCTTCTCAGAAAAATACCCACATAGGTGAAAATTTTCCATAGAATTTTAGGATTTTTGTGGTGCTCCCTCAATATAGGACACAAAGAAATCTAAAGATTTCTCCACGTGTCATTAAGAGGATGTCCAAATTGCTGTTGTTTGTGCTTATATTTCCTAGTGTGTGTGTGTGTATTTTTTTTTTCCTAGACCAAAGCATTATGCCCAAAGGTGAAAGCTGGGCTAAAATTGTTTCACTTTCGCTAAAGGTGTACTCTGCTTTATGCAACTTTAATCTCTAAAAATCCAAATTTTTTTAAAAAGCAAGAAGATTATGGTTGGTGTTACATAAGGATTTATCCTATGTAGTGTGTTGATCTTGTAATTGATTGTGTTTCCAGCTTTGCTTTGACCACTAGGAAGCTGTAATTTGTGTGTTTTGTGTACTGGCTTTTTGTTGCTTTTATATTACCATTGCTTCTAGTCTTCCTTT
Source organism: Eschrichtius robustus (assembly GCF_028021215.1). NCBI lineage: Eukaryota > Metazoa > Chordata > Mammalia > Artiodactyla > Eschrichtiidae > Eschrichtius > Eschrichtius robustus. Next base: position 48,971,354 of record NC_090845.1, on the reverse strand, counting down.
TTCTCTGATTTACACCTGACCATCTCATAGCACCTATCACAATGCCCTGCATATAGCATATTCATAACTATTTGTTGAATGAAAGATGCAGATTGAATGAGTTGTATACATTGGTTTTCTCAGTTGAAAATGTCACTTTAAAAAAGCGTTTAAAGTGATTGGGAATTTTTAGCTTCATTAAACATTTACTGGGTAGTCATTCATTCATTTATTAATCTACTAAGTGACAGTTCCTATGCTGGCAACAGGCATGCAAAGATAAATAGAATCCCACTCATGCAGAACTCACTCTAGTGGGGAGACTGACATGTAAATAAAGAGAGGTGTGTTGATTGAGGGTATGTGCAGGATACAGTGGGGACACAAAGGAGAGAGTGATCAGTGTTACTCTGGGGGAGGGGATATCTGAAAAGGCTTGACAGAGGAAGTGACATTTAAGCTGAGCTCTAGGGAATATATGCAGGGAGCAGCCATTTTAGCAGAGAGAACAATCTGAGTCAAGGTATCAAAGGTCTTGAATGGTAGGGAAACTGTAAAAACTTGACATGGTTAAAGCATGTGGGTTGCCAAGAGGAATATTATGTAATGTCATGGCCCTGGTAAGAGAGGTAAGCAGGCATTAGGTCCTAGAGGTCTTGAATGCTGGTTAGGTAAGGAGTTTACACTTGATGTTGTAGGTAGATTTTGAGTTTGAGGGAGATTGCTCTGGGAGCAATGTGGAGGATGGAATGGGGGGATCTAGCAAGATAAAGTCTTAATTTAAAATATTTCTAATTTATGAGATTTTCAAACATACGCAAAAGTTTGAAAACAGTATAATGAACCCCCATGTACCTGTTACCCAGCTTCAACAGTTGTCAACACATGGCTATACTTATTTATATCCCATTCCCTCCCCCATTATTTTTAAGCATATTCCTAAATGAATCACAGATTGGCAAAGCATAATTAACAATATATAACAAAGTGGCTCCCAAGTCTGGCTGTGCAGCCAAATCACCTACACAGCTTGAAAAAAAAAGTTCCCACCTCATATCTATTGAGTCATATATTTATATGGCCAGACATTTTTCGTTTTCAAAATAAGTGTCAGTTGATTTTACAAAGCTAGGATTGAGAACTCCAGATTTAATTTTTAAGTAAATTATTTTAAAGATATTTTTAAATTAGCTTTGACTTCTGATGGATGTGTTTTCCTGAACTCACTGAATGCTGCCTGTGGCTCTTCTGAGTGAAGATCATCTATTAGATAGTGGCAGGCTTTTGTGTGGTTAAGTTGTTGACAATTCAATAGAGCATATTAGTTTAAAGGCTGATGTCTTAATTTTCTGTTAGAGGTGGGCAAGACTGAAAAGTACTTCCGTCTTTGAAATTGGATGTGATGAGATAGGGAATAATCCATCATTGTTATAATTGATCTTTTGCACCAAATCCAGCCACAAGTAAAGATGGGGATGGGAGACAGAGCATTCTTAAAGGGTAGAGTAAGATTATTCCAGAGCACCAATTTGAAATGTGTAGACAAGGAGTCTCTTCCTCTCCTCCTTAATAAGCATAACTTTCACACAGGCATTGCTGTTTTTATTTTTTTTCTTAGGAATGCTAGGAAGGGAGGTCTCCTTGGCATGCTGCCATTTCCTCTCTGCTGGCAAAACTGATTTACAACTTTGGTGAGCCCTATTTGTTGCCTAAATTCTTTTGATGCCAGTTTGTCTCTAAGTAATTGGGAGTAATGACCAGAAGAATAACTCCTGGATCTGCAGCTTCCCAGGACTGTAGGGTAGAGGACGTGTAGGGGATGACTTCTCAGACGCCATTCTCACCTCCAAAGTCAGTGTTGGAGGTTTCAGACTCTTCCTCCTCGGTATCCCTGCCCTTATTTTGAGTATACTGCAGTGCAGAAAAGCACCAAGAGCAAGCATGAAAACTTATCTGAGGTATAGTGTTTTCAGATTTTGAGGGAGAGACCCTGTCGACGTATTTCTGCAGATAATTTCCAGATTTGTCTTGGGTGAGTAAAGGCTATACCTCATTTGCTTTATTATTACATCTTACTATCAAATGTCCAATAAAATCTAGGTCAGCAGTTCTCAGGGTCATATTTTATGTGGCCAAGGACAGGGATATCGGTGTCTATAGGAGGGGTGTAGTGGGGTGGACTGTGCATACAGACATTTTGTGTACTGTAGAGTTGTGGAGCAAATTTGGTTTGAATCTAGGTTCTACCACTTACTGGGTATGTGGCTACTCTTGGCCTCAGTAAACCAGGAGTGATCTTCATCTCCAAGGTGTTATAAGGATTAGAGATAATACATAATAGGTGGTCAGTAAATGTTATCTGTTGTTATTATGGTGATAAATGGGTTCTCAGAATATTTGGTGGGTATTAATGTAAATAATCAGAAACTAGACTGGATGGAAAGGCCTGATAATCAGGTGGTGTCCCCTTGTACCCTTTTACAAATCAGTCAATGTGATGTCTCTGCCTCTAATCAAATGGTCAATAGCAGGCTGGGTTTCAAGATTCAGCTTGCTGTTTCCTGACATGATGGACGGTCTGGGCATTTCTTACCCGAATTTACTTTCAGAGTCTGCAGAGAGGCAAAAGGCAAATATAATTAAGTATTTTGCTTTGTAAGACGTTGGAGTTTAGTATTCTCTAAAGCATTGCTTTAAAACCACCATAATGCTTTTCCATGATTTCAGTGGGAATTTTAGGCTGACTTTTTTGTTTTGTTCTTTTTGTTTTTCATTTAATTAGCCAATATTTATTGTTTCCTATAGGAGCTTAGTGTACAGCTAAGCTGTGAACAAAACAATCAAATAGGGAAAATGCCTTCACGGAGCAGACATTCCCATGGGTAGGCTGACTCTGATTCATCCACACTCCCATACATGTGTGCAGCATTTCTTAACCTACCAATAATAAACCAAATCAATAAATACTGAATGCTTGCTGTGTGCCATACTTCAGGATTAACCAGCAAGAGGTATAGGAAAGAGGCTCCAAGAGCCAACGGCAGCCAATCCAAGGCATTTGTTTAGAGGATATTTTTCTTAATTTGATGCATGCCCTTTGGCTCAGGGGCCACTGTTTTCTACCTTAAGAAAAATTGTACAAAAGAAAAATTCTCATTATAAATGGATGGATGATTATAGAAAATTTGGAAGGCTCTGAAAAGCAAGAAGCATAAATAAAACTGTGTTATCCTGCCACCTAGAGGCAACCACTGATAATGTTGTATATTTCTTTCCTTCCCAAGGTTGGTTGGTTGGTTGGTTGGTTGGTTGGTTGGTTGGTTGGTTGGTTTTCTTCCTCACCCTGTGGCATACATTTTCTCATTAATGTCAGGAAGTGATAGGTACAGGGTACAGTGTGAGCACGTAGGAAGGACACTCAGTCAAGTTTTAAGAGATTAAGAAGAGGATTGTCCTAATTCTGGTTAGTACTATTTCTGCTGTTCAAAACCCACGTAAGTGTTCACTATGTTAAGGTGAAATAGTGAGATTCTAAATAGTCCCCTACCCTCAACTTTCTTAGGGATTTTCTTTCCATTATCTCCTTTTCCTCTCCCTTACCCTCTGCCTTTCAATGAGACCCCATAATTTTCTGCTTGCATTTACAATCAGCCTTTTCAAGAGTGTTCTACACGTGCCATCTATATTGCCTCACTTCCTATTGATTCCTTGACTCATTCCAGTCTGACTTCCTTTCCAACCACGCCACTGGAACTAATGCTTGTCAAGTTATCTCTAGTCCCAATTTCAATGGACATTTTTCTGGACATACCTCATTTTGACATTTGACCCAGTTGATCAGCCTTGCCATCTTGTGTCTTTCATGATGCCGTGATGAACTAGTTTTGCTTCTACCTCACCAGCCTCTCCTTTGCTGGATTCTCCTCCCATGGCTTCAAGTACTGTCTGTATGCTGACAATCACAGATTTTTTTTCTCAGTGCATACTTCTTTCCTGAATCAGTTCTGTAAATATTTGCATATCTATCACATGGAAGATGCTGTGCTAGATGCTGAGAGCTTAACACTGTAGAAAATCAAACCAGTTATACTAATTGATATTTGCGATGAGAGAAAATAAGCAGGATTACTATCATAAAAAAAAATAACAGACAGCTTTAGGCAGGTTGCCTTGGGAAGCCGCGTTGGGTCTTAGTTTAAAGTCAATTTCTCAAATAGAACTAGCTGTGGGAAGAATGAGAGTGTGGCGCAGAAGCATTCCAGTAGGAATAGCACCTGTAACAGTCTAGAGGCCAGAAACAATTTAGAGTGTTCCAGAAACTAAACGGAAAGACTAATGTGGTTGTGCAGAGAGGAGATTGGAGAGAGTTCCAGGAACTAAATCATGCCAGGGCCCTCTGGGTCATGGTTAGAATTTGGAAATAATTTTAGGGAAACTGTTGAAAGGTTTTAAGCAAGGAAGTAACGTGAGCTGATTTATGTTTTAAGAAGATTACTTTTGCTGCTCTCTGGAGAATGGATTGGATGAAAGTGAGTATGGAAGTGGGGAGATCCGTTATCCATATTTCACAGTTGAGAAAACAGAAGTGCACATACGCTGATTTGTCCATGCTCATACAGTGAGTAAGTGATATAGCAGGGATTCTAACCTGGGTTTCCTGGTTTGGATATATAATCTGTGTTATAATCTGGTGCTTCTCAGACTTTAATATATGATATTATTAAAATACAGATTGATTCTTCACGTCTGGGTGGGGCCTGAGATTTTGGATTTTTAATAACTCCCAGGTGATATCAGTGCCGCTGATCCTTCAACCATACTTTGAATAGTAAGGCTAGTTCACCACTGTACTCAACTGCTGTTGACCCAGATTTGGAACTATAGGTGTCCTCTGCCCTTAAGCTGATTTCAATATTGAAAGTCATTCTAAATTTGATCAACCGCAGGTGATTACTACAGAGTGAGTTACCGTTTAAAGAGTGACTTCCCTCAGTGTATTTTAATTGTACCCTCTTGTCTTGATGTAAACCCTATAAAACCAAGATTCAAACTTCAAAGATAAGTGAAGCTGGGGGGAATGAAGGAGTGAAAAAAAGAAATGGTTAATTAAATGGAAGTATTTAAGTGTAATGGTAATCGCTACAGGTGGTGATTCATAATAATTCATTAGTTTTCTGAAAGTTGATCTTTCTAACCTGAGTTTAGGAAGAAATATTTATTATGTGTAGAGATTGCTTGGTGCACAGAGTTCTGGTCTGACCCAACAAAGGCAGTAGGCTATTTCCAGGGATTTGTTTAGAATTAACTTCTTTTTGTTAGAGACTTTTTTATGTAATGGGATTTTCATCTGTTTAACTTCTAAGCATTAGGTAGAACTCATTCTCTAGTTACTGTTCCATCATTAGTGAGATTGATAATATCTCAGCTTTTCACCTTGTGCCCCAGCTTCCTCTCTTACGATATTATTTTTGAACAATAGGATCCAACAGTGTAGAGGAATTTGTCACAAATTTGTATTTTCATCTGCAAGCATTTATTGTTGTAATAAAACTAGTAAATAAAGTGAACAGCATGTTATTGAAGCATGGACTTGGGAGTCAGAAGGGCCTGGATTTAGATATTGGAGCCAACATTCACTAACCAGGCAAGGTTCTGAATTTCTCTGAGCCTCAGTTTTCTATCTGTAAATGGGGAAAGAACTTGGCTTGAATGGTGAGGATTGTAGGAAAGACAAATATGAGGCCCCTGAGCAACATGTCTCAAAGTGTATTCTTTGGGATTCTTAAATTGGACTTTCAATAGATGCCACCTGGAGGAAAAATGTTTCTATGTCCTAATAAGTTTCCTTTACCCGGGATTTCTTGGAGCTGTTAGTAATATCAGTCAGCCATGTGACTGTCCTAAAGGAAGAGAAATTTGTAACATTTCCTAAATTACTGGAACCTAGTCTTCATGGAGCAAGATGCTCTAGAATGCTTTGAGAAACACCAGCCTAAGTATTATCTGGTTTGTAGTGGGCACTCAAAAAGTATTCTCCCTTCCTACTGTGAAACCAGCTTAGAAATAGAACAGAAACAAAAAAGACTTGAATTTTCTTAATTGATGTCTCACAGGCAGTGATATCTTTCTTTTTTAAACTATAGGTATTTCTTGCAACAAAATTATAGAAGCCAGGCTAACATTGTACTTGTTATGTGAACGTGTGCTTGATCATTCATTTGTTTTGGCTTGTTTTTTTTATTTGGGTGCCTATCATCTGAATCTGTTTATGAAAAGTTTGGAACCTGAACAATGTGGAAACTGAAAAAGCCAAATGCACTTGCTCTCCCAGAACCTTGACAGCTAGAGCATAGGCATGGGACCTCAGCTTGACCAATCAGATGCTCACACTTGGGACAGTGCATCTAGAGCCACTGATGCAAATATCTGAGACCATTTAGAAATCATACTGCCACCAGCAGTAGCTTCTAGGCATCCAGAATCCGGTGTTGGCAGCATAGGCACCCCCAACTAAGCTGTGTCTGTGGGAGGTCTTTGGCTGTAGTTCCAGGATGCCTAGCTTCCTTGGTTCCGTCTGTTTTCTGAATGTGGATCTCTAAGCTTTCCTGTTGATTGCATGAGCTATCAGTTACCCTTCCAGTAAATCACATTTTTGCTTTAGTTAGCCAGAGTCTATTGTTTTCAACCCAGACCCTTGAATGGTACAGAATAAGTCAAAATAGCTTTAGTTAAAGTGAGATACATATTTGTGTGAAGATTTGCCAGTGACTTCATCTACATTTTTTTAAACCAGTAAAATCGTTGTGAGTTGTTTATTTGCACAAGTTTTAGTCTGTGCTCTTGTTCTGGAGGATTTTTTTTTTATTGTTGGGTTTCAAGAGTTCTTTATATATTCTAGATAGTATGTATGGTTTACAAATATTTTCTCCCAGTAGATTTTATAGTTTTACATTTAAGTCCATCATCCTTTTTTTTTTTCTTTTTTGAGATGTAATTGGCGTTTAACATTATATTAGTTTCAGGTATACAACATAATGATTCCATATTTGTATATATTGTGAAATGATCACAATAAGTCTAGTTAACACCCATCACCATAGTTAACAATTTTTTTTCTTGTGATAAGAACTCTTAAGATCTGCTCTTAGCAACTTTCAAATATATAATACAGTATTAACTATTGTCATCATGCTGCACGTTATATCCGCATGACTTCTTTGTTTTATAACTGGAAGTTTGTGCCTTTTGACTACCTTCATCTGTTTCATCCACCCCACCCCCCAACCCCTGCCTCTGGCAAACACCAGTCTGTTTCCTGTATCTATAAGTTTTGTATTTTTGTTTTTTTGGCGTTTTGTTTGTTTGAGATTCCACATATAAGTGAGATCATACAGAATTTGTCTTTTCTCTGTTTGGCTTATTTCGCTTAGCATAATGCCCTCAAGGTCCATTCATGTTATCGCAGATGACAAGATTTCCTTCTTTTTTGTAAGACTGTATAATATTACATTTTGTATATCTTTAATATATATAAAAACATAAAATGTGGTGTACATTTTATCTATCTACAGCCACATTTTCTCTATTCATCCATCAGTGGACACTTAGGTTGCTTCCATGTCTTAGCTATTGTAAATAATGCTGCAGTAAACATGGGAGTGCATATATCTTTTCAAGTTAGTTTTTTTCGTTACCTTTGGATAAATATCCAGAAGTGGAATTGATCATATATTTAATCTTTTGAGGAACCTGCTTACTGTTTTCCATAGTGGCTGCACCAATTTACATTCCCACCAGCAGTGCACAAGAGTTTCCTTTTTTGCACATCCTTGCCACATGATCCATTTTGAGTTAATTTTTATATAAAATATGAGACTGAGGTCAGAGTTCATCTTTTTGCCTATAGATGTCTACTTGGTCTGGCACCATTTGTTGATAAAAATATCCTTTGATTGACTTGCTTTTTCGCCTTTGTCAAAAATCAGTTGGGCATATTTGTGTGGGTCTATTTCTTGGTTCTCTGTTCTGGTCCATTGGCATATGTGCCTATCCCTCCTCTATTACTGTGTATACAGTCTTGACTACTGTAGCTCTGTGTGTGTGTGTCTGTGTGTCTGTGTGTCTGTCTGTCTGTCTGAAAATTGGATGGAGTGATTCCCTCTCCTTTTTCAAAATTGTTTGAGCTATTGTAGTTCCGTTGTCTTTAATATGAGTCTTCTTAGTCCATGAACATAGTATATCACTTCATATTTTTAGGTCTTGATTTTCTAAATCAACATATTTTGGTTTTTAGCATACAAGGCCTGTACATGCTTTGTTATATTTACGCCTAAGTATTTCAAATTTTTTTTGAGCAATTATGAGTGGTGTTGTAAAGTTTTGAGTCCACATGTCCATTGCCAGTATACAGAAATATGATTGATCTGTGTATGTTTATCTTGTATCCTACAGCTTTGCTGAAATCACTTGTTCTGGGAAGTTTTTTGTAGACTCCTTGGGATTTTATACTTAGATAATACTTTGTTACCTGCAAATAAGGACCGTTTTATTTCTTCCTTTCTGATCTGTATACCTGTTACTTCCTTTTTTTACCTTATTTCAGTGGCTAGAACTTCCAACACTGTGTTGAATGAAACTGGAGAGAGCAGACCTTCTTACTTTGCTCCTAATTTTGGAGGGAGAGTATTCAGTGATTCGGGTTGTATGGTGTTGGGGCTAACTGCTACTTCCTGTAGCTGAGGCAATGTAATAGCCTCCCACAAATGACTACAGCCACAATGATGTGACAGCCACTTGCTCTAAGTTAATGGGTGTGAGGTTTTGTGAGACAAAGCAAACCTGAGAGTAAGTGTACAAGTAGCTCACTTATAGTTTCCACTACATGTATCAGATTGTTGCCAGAATCCTGTTGGCCTCATTTTATATATTTGGAAGTTGTTGGCAGAAGGCATCTTGCTTATTTTCTCTTAGATGCTGAGGTAATATTTTTAAAAAGTAATCTGGAATCACATACCCTAAATGTGAACTTTAGAGGGGAAACATCTTTTTTTCTTCAGGAATGACCCCTACAGCAACATTTTAGAACATATTCTGGATTTTGTACCAACTCTTTCTGAATGCCCATTGGTTGAATGGATGCCAGCCATACAGACAAATACATGTTATTTCCAGAATACCGAACATGTTGGACTAACTCTAGACCAAAAGCTGCCTAAAATTTATACTTGAGCTTGGTTCGCTTTATATTATGCCAGCCTTCTTGGAGGAGGGACATTGACCCCCAGTGACTGCTGTATAGCAAATACATTATCAGAGGTAAAGAGCCCTGCAGTTCACCTCTTCCTCTGCATATGTGCTAGTTGCTAATGGGGGAAACCTTTATTTCTTCCTGTGCCTTGGCCGGAGCATCTTAATGGACCTTAGTAAAATGATTGTGTTCTGTGCTCAGGATATTTCTAGTGGGAGTCTTATACCTCATTTTCTAATGAAAAAAAATAAAAGTATTTTGTTTCCTTTGTTCTTATGACATAATGTATTTTTATGGGTTAAAACAGTAAAAGATACAGAAAAGCACAGGTAAAACAATCATACATAATCCTTTTGGTTAGATTGAATTAACATTTTGATGCATACCCCTTCTAAGCTGTGTTCTTTAAACATGGGTTTATACTATTTATTCTGTTTTGTAACCTTTTTATTTCACCATGAACAGCTTTGCTGTTATGTAATTGTGTGCAGTGTTTTTAACAGCTGTGTAATAGTCTGTTTTAAACCAATCCTATTTTGGATATTTGATCCTTTTCACTTCTTCACTGTTATACATGGTCATGCAGTATGGGTTCTTGTGATTAAATATATATATACATTCTTATGATTTTCTTTGGGTAAATTCCCAGAAGTGGAATTGCTGAGTTTTCCAGAATACTGCAGGATGTGGTGAATTTTTCCATCCTGAGGTGTGTTAAAACATTTTACTCTTACTTTCAAGTATGAGTTTGAGAGGTTAGGGTGGGGGGCATTTTAATTTTGGCTTAAATTGGTTACAGGCTTGTGTAACTTGAATGTGGGCCAGTTTTATTTGGAGAGATTGTTTACCACTCCTTACCTCGTACCTGTACCTCTGAGTTGGCCTGCATCATAACTCCAATTTTACTTTAAACATTTTGCATGCTCTTTGTTCTATATTGTCTATGTCCAAGCATGTAGAGCTCAAGCTTGCAACTTTAAGTTCTCACTTTTTGGGGAATTTTCTTTTCAGATCATAAAACAGAAAATCGAAAACATGAAAGTAGACAGGACTAAACTGAAAAAGACACCTACTGAGGCTGTAAGTATCCAAAAGTTTGCCTGTTTTTTCATTTCAGAAAAAAATCTTTGCAGTCAGTTCACTCATATTGATCTTCCAAATATATCATCACTTATATACACACAGTGCAGTAAAACAGCAACTTGTCCTGAAACAGTCAAATTTTCTTTTGAACTTCCCTTGGTTAAAAAGGTGAATAAGCTAGTGATCAGTGGAGAGTGAGCACTAAACAGTTTATAGCTATATGTACCTGAAGTAGGCTGTCTGGCTGCTGTTTCTGTGCATTGAAAGGCAGCATGGTATAATGGAAAGAGCAAGTATGGATTCAGATTCTGTCTGTATTTGCGGGATCTTTCTCAATTTTGTTATCTAGAAAATTAAAGTGGTAACACCTTTCTCACTAGATTTCTTGTGAGGCCAGTGTTTTAGCTTTCTTTATTACTGATTCTTAATCATACAGTTCAGCTTAACCTATATTAACCTGTGTATTGGGTGTCCATGTCAGTTGATCCTGTGTCAGCAGTAGAAATCCCAGCTTCTGTCCAATATTCTATTGGCCTGCTTAAACTGCATTCTGAAATTAAGGAAGTATTGTATTGTTATGACACTCCCATAGACCCCATGTGCTGTAGTTCAAGGAGCACAAGCTTTGGAATTAGACATGGGTTTGAATCTTACTAGATTTTTGTGTCTGAGAGTTAACTTGCCTGGTTTCCACAGCTGTAAAATGGGGTTGAAAATTCCTCCCTCCCTGATGTGAGGCAGCTGCTCAGTAAAGTATCTGGCACATAATTAGTTGGTTCATTTTCTAAATACAGGCCACTTGGTTTTTTAAAAACTGTAACTACCTGGCAAGTATCACCCAAGGGTATCACTATTGATATTTATTCCAGTATTGCATGGGCAGTTCTCCTGCCCTTTTCATTCAGTGTTATACTAATGAGTATGAGAAGTGCTGTCTTCGTACATCCTCTCCAGCATTGCAGATTATCTTTTAAATTTTTGTTAATAGGTGGAGAAAAAATATTTCACTCTTCTGATTTGCATGCCTTAATACATATATTTTCACATTTATTGGCCTTATATTAGTTGTCTGCTCGTGCTGTTTTATTTTGTATTTGACATTGGAACGTCAGTTTCTTATTGAATGCCATACATATTGAGTATGTTCATTTTACATACCTGTTCATTTCCTTTTCATTTTGTTTTTGATATGTTTTGGCATCTAGAATTTTCGACAGTTAACATACTCAAATTTTTTGGAAACTGAAGAGCAAAAAAAACTTGCCTGAAGTCATTTAACTTCCAGGATAATTCAACCTTGTAGATAATCAGAGAAATTCAATTTCTTTTTCTTTTACCTAGTAGATTGTTATAGATTTGTTCTTGGAGTCACACTTATGTACAGATTCCTGGCTTGTTTCAGTTAGCATAATGCTCTCAAGGTTCATGCATATTGTCACAAATGACAAGATTTCATTCTTTTTTTTATGGCTGAATAGTATTCCATTGTATATATGTACCACATCTTCTTATCCATTCATCGATGGACACTTGGGTGTTTCCATATCTTGGCTATTATAAATAATGCTGCAATGAACATGGGGGTTCATATATCCTTTCAAGTTAGTGTTTTCATTTTCTTTAGATGAATACCCAGAAGTGGAATTGCTAGATCATATGGTAGTTCTGTTTTTAATTTTTTGAGGAACCTTCATACTGTTTTCCATAGTGGCTGCACAAGAAAGATATTTATTGATCACTTTATGTATCGGCAGCTATGCAGAGGGTTTTTTCCCTAGATTTGACATCTTTATTGGAGCAAATCAACATAAACCATGGCAATTGGTATGCAGCCATTGAACTGGCAAGTACTTTGTTTTGTACTACCGTAAGTAAGGAAAATCACACTCAGTTTGCATTTATGCAACAGGGACAAGACGGTAAAGATACACTTTTGTCCCTGGTGCATTCTGCAAACCGCAAAGTCCATAGGGATCTTGATACTCCTGATAAAACAGCATGGTGCTGGTACGTTAAATTGATGCTGTTATGCTAACTGGGGCTTGTGAACAGAAAGCACAAGCACTTTAGATGCCTTAGACATATGTGTGCCAGAGAGTGCCCTTTGAAGGTTGAGGGCCTGCCACGTCAGGAAATTTTCTAGGGGTTCAAAGGTCTGGGAAATGTCAAAATTTCCCTTCTAAAGTGAGAGACATGTTTTTGCACCTTGTACCACACACCATGAAGAAAGAGGAACAGTGTATGGGGTGCCTCTTTGGATTTTGGAGCCAGCATGTATTACATTTAGGCATGCTGTTTTGATCCATTTACTGGATAATTTCTGAAGTGATAGTAGTGTTTGGATCTAGAGAAGACTCTGCAGAAGGTTCAGGCTATGATGTAAGCTGCCCTACTCTGTGCACATTATGGCCTAGTAGATCCAGGTGTCTGACTTAAGTGTCAGCCAAAGATGCTGTGGGATGCCTCTGGCAAGCCCCAATAGGAGAATCACAGCTTAAGACCTAGGGGGTAGAGTTTGGCCATGCTATTCTCTGCCAACAGCTATTCTGACATTCAGAAAAGCAGCTTCTGGCTTGCTACTGGACCTTGATAAAGACTGAATGCCTGATTAGGAGATACCAAATGATTACAGGACCCAAATGTTTGTCATGAACTGGGTGCTATCTAACCCACAGAATCATAAAATTGGGTCTGCATCGTTGCAATCCATTAGAAATTGAAGTGGTATATTTGATAGTAGGCCCAGGTAGGTCCAGAAGGCACACGTGAACTGCATGAGCAGGTGGTTCACACTCCTTTGTTACCTGTTTCTACTACTTCACTACCTCTCCCTCAACCTGTATGACTTCAAGGAGAGGAAGAAAAAGTGCAGGTCTGGTTTGTTGAAGGGTTTTATGCCAAGAATTTTACATGTCTTTAATTACCACAGAAATTTGAGATAGCTCTTAATAATGTTTACTTTAGAGAGAGAAAAGGTTTCAGACTTAGCTTAAAAAAATTTTGCCCTTAAGCCCCTATTGTTCCACGTTCCATTTTGGCTGCAGAAAATGCCCCTAGTTTAAATCTCACAACATTGCTGGGTAAATAGGTCGTGTTAAGTTCATTTTGCGGAAGAGGATACTGAGATTCAAAGAGGTAGCTTACCAACTACCTAATTCTAAAGTCCATGCTCTTTGTAACAGTAAGCTGTCTTTCAGTATTTAAGCTCCTAATATGTGAGATAAGTGCTTTATGCAAATACTTGAGCTTCACATTTCCAAGGTGGTTCTTAGGTCTTTTTTCTGGTGAGAAAACTGTGGCTAAGAGGTTGGATTTGCTCATGATGAAACAACTTTGTAAACATCAAGTGAAAAACTGAACCCAGATTTGTTTGGTTCCAAATCTAGGCCCATTCCTAGGATACCATACTGCTTTACAGAGTCAAAGAGCAAGTGTAATCACTTCCAGCTGCCATCCATTAATAGCAGCATCTCTATCCCAGTCCCTATTCCCCCCCCCCCCACCACCAGCTCCACTTTCGGAAACTTACTATGAACTCTGAATCCACACCTTGTTACCTGACAAACAGGCCCTTTCATCAGTAAAACAGAGCAGGAATATATGGAAATGGAAACCCCAAGTAAGAATGGAGTCCTAGTCACAGTTCAGAAATTCTTTGCCTCCTATAATTGGACGGTTTAATGTTGCAGAAAAATATAGCCAGTGCTAATCTTCCCCTTTGTGAATTCACTAGGGCTCCTCAGTGTTCCTCTAATTGAACATTTCTTATCAGGCATTCTAGTTAACTTTCAGACTATGATACAGATTCCTCATTTTGTTTTTATTGATATTTAGCTTGTTTCCTTTATTTCTGTTGTCTGTACACTTCCAAGTAGTTTGTCTACATCTACAGGTTCATCCAGGTTTTAAAAAAAATACACAGATGGATTGTTTCATTATAAGATTTCTGTATTAATCTCAGGTGATCGTCTGGCAAATTTCCACTTAAGTAGTGAGTTCTATCAAAAGTTAAATCATTGAGTGTGTTGACATAAGGGGGTTTTTTTCCTATTCTTCCTTGTTGTGTCTCCCTCATACTCCAAAACACCCTTCTGTGAATACCTGTTTGTTTTTCTCAGCCTGCAGACTGCAGAGCCTTAATAGACAAACTCAAAGTTTGTAATGATGAGCAACTCCTCTTGGAACTGCAGCAGATCAAAACATGGAACATTGGAAAGGTATGTAAACCCATGCTCCCAAAAGAGAAACCAAAACGAGGTAGCCTCATTCAGCAATTACTTAATAAGCATCTAGTGTGTGTCTGGCACAGCTCTAGACCAGTAATTTTTAGCCTGTGAATGGTTGCCAAGGAAATTTTGAAAGAAATGTAAAAGGAAAATTTTGCTAGCCAAGGATGAAGAATGTTTATACAGGTGATGATAAAGAAGCTCAACCACAAAATTCCTTTAGTTTGACTGACAATATGAGCTTGAGATAGTCTCAGGATTTTTACTCTTAGCTTAAAAGACTCTTCTTTAGATAACTCTAAAAATGAGCACTTCAGATAAAGTGGATTCTGGCAGGGAAAGTCCTTGTGTTTTTAGACCTCAGAGGTAGCCAGAATTCTCTTTTTGAAGACCTAGCTGTAGGGGTTTTGATAGATATAGCAATGAACTCGGGTCCATGTGGCTCAGAGTATGATCTTTCTCATAGGTTTCTGTACTGGTGGGGGATTGAAGAGAAGCAAAGGTGGGAAGTGAACTTGTCTAGGTGTCATGCTTAGCAATCCATTGCAGCAAAGCTCAGCTACAGAGTACCCACACAGTACTTTTACCTTATTCTTATATCTTCCTCTTTCTCTTCCTCTCTCCAGTGCGAGTTATATCACTGGGTGGATCTGTTGGACCGCTTCGATGGAATTCTGGCAGACGCTGGACAGACAGTGGAGAATATGTCATGGATGCTCGTGTGTGATAGGCCAGAAAGAGAACAACTGAAGATGCTTCTCTTGGCTGTGTTGAACTTCACAGCCTTGCTCATTGAGTACAGCTTTTCCCGGCATCTGTATAGTTCCATAGAGGTAGGAGAGGTTCAAGCCTTCGTGATCTGTTCTTAACTAGAATTGTTCATGTCCAGAATAAGGAAATTGTTCTATCTGATGATTCTTTCCTTTTCATTACGGAGTTCTGGGGTTTTCAATGTCAAAGACATTGGTAGGATGTTTCTTGGCTAAAGATACCCTTCACAGGGTTGATGGGAAGGTTCTTTACTGTCACCTTCACCTTGCCTTTTAAGATTCAAGAAATTAATGCGAATGTAATACATGTATTGGTGTATTCTTGGGAATTTACAGGAGTTGATCTTGGTCCCAGGTTATCAGAGCAGCCCCAAATTACTTTTAAAATATTAGACATAATTTGATTTCCTTGACACATTACTGCACTTAGACTGCTTTTCTAAGTTTTAGTGTGCTGCTTTTTAATTTCTGCTCCCCCTCCCCAAAATGTATATTAATAGCATGCTATGTATTCTTAAAGAGTAAAGTGGGCACAGGAATTAGTGAACTTTTGAATTGGTCAAAAATCAGTATAAGAAGAAACTCTCTTCCTTTAGCCTAACTTTAGAGTTTTTATCACTGTTGATTTAGTGCCCTGTTGTTATGTGTTACTTTTCCTAAGTCTTCATTAAAGAAACAGAATCAGAATCAGAATCAGAACAAACAGGTAGAAAGTAAATGGCTTAAGAAGCGAAGTGGAATAACTGAACTAAAGACCTAATACCTGAAGTTTTAAGTAGGGGATGGCTAAGCAGTCTGTTGAAGATGAAATAGATAAGCTGCAAAAGGAAATCCATAGCCTTCTGTGGATAATCAGCAACCAGAAATACTTTGGTTCATTTCCAGCTAAATTACATACTGATTTTAACACTAACCAAATGTTTCAATATATTGGTAAATTTTGACTGTATTAAAAAGCAAAAATAGTTACTCTTGGGTTATTGTTACATACACTGTATTGTAACAGTCATAAGTGCCACCAGCTGTTGTTATTTTTAGTTTCTATATGAAGAACCCTGTGTTTTAATTAATTCCAATTTTGTATTTGTTGTAAAGGATACAGAAGGAGCATAAAATTATCTTAGTCTATACTTTTAGTCTAGTTGGAAACTTAATGTTCTTGAGTTCTGCTATGTATTAAAATATTACATATGTCTCTTTTGTAATCTGTTTCTTCCTGTGGAGACACCTATGTAATTTTGAACTGTTCACATTTTTTTAACTTAAATTGGACTTTCTGGCTTGCTGCCAGATTATAAGCTGCTTGGGCATAAGGTTACATGTTGTAGGTGCTCAAATATTTATAAATTTTTTTTGTATTGTTAAACTTCTTGATAGCTTTGTAAATCCATGGCATTTCAAGTTTTCAAGGTCTTGTATGCCTGATACCATGAACTTGCCCCCCCATTTTTGTCCCCTGTAGCATTTGACAACTTTATTGGCTTCTTCTGATATGCAAGTGGTGCTGGCAGTCCTCAACCTTCTGTACGTATTTAGCAAAAGATCAAATTATATCACACGCCTTGGATCTGACAAGAGAACCCCACTGCTAACCCGGCTGCAGCATTTGGCAGAGGTGAGTCATGGGTGAAGAGTTGGAAGGACACAGAAGTTGGACCCTGTTATTCCTTTTCACAGGTGTTTCTTGCAGTGTCAAAATGAATAGGAATCCATAAGTTAACTTTACTGGCCTAATTGAGTAGAACTATTGGGGCCCATTTAACTAAGGTACCCCAAAAATCCTAGGAAGTATTCTCAATTTTATGAAGTAATTTTGAGGGATTTCATGAATCTCTGCTCACAAAGAGAATCTCTCTTTTTTCAAAAATGGCCACTTCTCTTCTGGAAAGAAAGTTAAGAATCAGATTCTGTTTGGAGGGAAACATTGGCTGCAATAAAAGATCTGGATTTTGAGTCCTGGCCTACCTTATTAGCTCTGATAGCAGTTTTCTCATCTGAGAATTTAGTTATATCTACCTTAAGAGTATTTTCAGAATAAAATAAAATGTAGGGTTCTTAGTGCTGCGCTCAGTAATTGGTGTGTGGTGGTAATGATTGTTAATTGAAGGCAAAAAGGCTCATGTTAAATTCAGCTTACTCAAACTATTGTCCAGTGTTTGTAGAGGCAAACTGATAATACATACTCAGGTTTGAGAGAGGTAGCCATTGCTAGAAAGCTTTCTTGGAAGAAAGTTGGTAGGGCTAACTTTTTAAAAGCTGAATAATAAATGGTTACCTCACAAGTCATACAACTCAAGTTTCAGGCTATTTTTAGGTGCATGGTTACTTTAAAATCATTTTTGTGTGATTATAAATGTAACATGTATTGCAAAAATTCTAGGATGTATAGGAAAGTATAAAGAGAATGTTAATCACCTGATATTCATCCAGATGGAGCCTCCCTTAAAATTTGAGCATATTTTCTTGGATTTGCAAATACAAGATTATTTTTAACCATTTTCTCATGATAGTTTTTTAGTGACTCAGTTAACCCAGTGATGTGAGCCAATTGTGACTATGCACAGATATTAGTGAACTGCAAATACAGCAGAAGTTCTCCAAGAAGACTTGAATCAGTTAAAAGCCAGTTGGTTGATTTTTGTGAGGGTCTAGGACACTGGTTCTCAAACTCGAGCATGCATGAGAAAGAGTCGATTTATTAAAGCATAGATAAGTCTCCCTCCCCTGTCTGCTCATACCCCTTTACCTCAATTCCCGCAACCCCCATTTCTGATTCACTAGGCCTAGGGCAGAGCCCAGTAATGTGCATTCCTAATAAGTTTCCAGGGAATGTTGAGGCTGCTGGTCCAGGGATCATACTTTGAGAACCATTGGTTTAATCTATCCTATTGGGCAAAGTTACAAAATCTTACCAGATTCTTATAGTTCCATCCCAAAGGCATCAAGACCTTTTCTCTGATACCTGAATACATACCCATTCTTGAGCAAATCCCATCTAGTGAGGTGGTGTTAAATATGCCATGGTTGATATAAATGTTATTTATTGGGTATCTACTTAATTGCCAGGATCATATGGTAACTCTATGGAGTAGGTGAAGACAATGAGATTCAGAAGTTACGTTACTTTTAGGAAAAGCCCATGGGCTTTTAGCCCCTGATAAAGTGTGAAATGTGATAACTGCTGTTTGTAGAGTTGATTGGGCATGGTTTATATTCCAAACCTGGGTGTCAGCCTGAGACCCAGCTCCTTGAATCCACACCCAACTCTTCCACTTGATAATATTCAAGAAGTATATGGCTAATCCTGCGCGGGAGATAGTATAAAACATGTTCTTTTCTTTAAAAAGCTCACATAGTAGTTGAGAAAGTGATATAGGGGCATAATTAAAAGGACAAAGAACTAGTTCTTCTTAGTACTAACTAATAAGTACCCTTGCATCTTAAACATTCCGTAGGTTTATCTTGTTGGCTGCAAAACAAACATCATAATAAAAATATGTGCTTGGTATTTAAAAATTTTGGAAATGTACGGAAGAAAATTTATCATAATTATGTATCTACTCTTCACATTTTGGTACATTTTCTTAGTCTTTATGCATATTTCTTTACATAGCTGAATACATATAGTATATGTAACTTGATATCCTACTTTATTTACTTAACATACTAGCATCAGTGTTTTCCTATATTAACTTTACATAATTTTGTAAGAAATGTTTCTTTGTATTTAATAATGGTAATATCTCAGAAATGTCACAACATCACAGACTTTCATGAATCATGGCTTGACATGGTCTTTTAAGGATCCCAGCTTACCACAACTTTCTTATTGTAGGCACTTGATTTTTATTAGATCACAAAAGATAGAAAGATTTAGTGGTGACAGTAATAGTTGAAGTATTCTAAAAAACAGTTAGTTGTGACAACAGAAGAAACAAAAGGAAAGTAATTGTGAAGATATATAGCCTTTCAAGCTTATTCCACCTTGCAAGCTTATTCCGCCTTGCAAATTCAGATCCTTGGTTTGACTTACCTGTCACCCCTATGTGGCATCAAGTATTTATATATCCCTTATCCTCACAGTTCTCAGCAAATTCCATGTTTCTTCACTGGAAGTCCTGGGAATAGCCAAGAAAATATTGAAAATGGAATGAGGAAATACTCTTCGTATTGGGTATTAACTTTTTTTATAAAGCTAAAAGGAATTAAAATAGTGTGGTAATAACAGTGGAAAATTTCCAGAAATGGATCCAACGTGTAAGAATTACTAAGCTTAATCATTTTTAGCTTTTGATATAAAGTGAGAGATGTGCAACTGTTCCTTTTACTTGAATACTTAGAGGCCCTTGTAAGTTTATTAATTGGCCTAATTTCAATATTATTGTGTCTCAGGGAACAGAGAGGCCTGAGGAGAGGGAGAGAGATGGTAGAACAGCCAGTCAGTGGAGCAGTCAGAACACATATTTTTTTTTTCCATTAAATTTGCCATCTTGTATGGGCATGGTTCGTGGCACCCCAAAATAATGACAATAGTAATAACAATGATCACTGATCACAGATCATCATAACAAATATAATAATGATGAAAAGGTTTTAAATATTGCAAGAATTACCAAAATGTGACACAGTGACATGAAGTGAGCAAATGCTGTTGGAAAAATGAAAAAACCAGTAGACTTGCTCAATGCAGCGTTGCCACAAACCTTCAATTAAAAAAGCAGTATCTGCAAAGCACAGTAAAATAAGGTATGCCCCTGTGCATAGGCTCGATTTTGAAGTAAAGATCAGAGAATTCAAGTAACTTGTTCTGGTTGTTATTGAAGATGAACAGAATAGCTGTCTTAAATCTTTCCCTTTTCTCTGGTTCCTCCTGTATGTATATTTTAAAAGAACAAGCTTGAGAGAGCAAGAACATACTTTTTTTTTGGTCAGTGTAGCTAAAGGTTTGTCTATTTTTGTTGATATTTTCAAAGAAACAAATTTGGTTTAGCTGATTCTGTTTTTCTATTTTGTTTCATTTATCTCTGCTCCAGTTTTACTATTTCCTTCTTTATGTTTGCTTTGGGTTTAGTTTGCTGCTGTTTTTCTAGTTCCTTAAGGTGGACTGTTAGGTTACTGATTTGAGATCTTTCTTTTTTAAATGTAGGCAATTAACAGCTGTAAATTTCCCTCTAAGCACTGCTTTATCCCATAAATGTATCCCATAAGTTTTGATATGAAGTGTTTTCATTTTCATTCGTCTCAAGGAATTTTCTAATTTCCCTTTTGATTTCTTCTTTTACCCATTGGTTGTTAACAGTATATTGTTTAATTTACACGTGTTCGTGAATTTTCCAGATTTCCTTCTGTTACGGATTTCTAATTTCTTTCTGTTGTTGGATATGATACTTTGTATGATTTTATTCTTTTTTAGAAGTTTCTTAAAGTTTGTTTTGTTGCCTAACATATGGTCTATATGGGAGACTATTTTGTATGTACTTGAGAAGAATGTATATTCTGTTGCAGGGTGGATTGTTCTATATACATGTATATATCTGTTAGGTCTGGTTGATTTAATGTTCAAGTCTTATGTTTTCTTGATTTATCTTTTGTCTAGTTATTAATGTTTTCCCTGTGTATTACAACTAACATCTTCATTAATGAAAAGTTAGTTCAAATTAATACCAACTTAGTTTTAAGAGTAGACAAAAACTTTCCTCCTATATAGCACTTTCCTCCCACTGTATGTTGTTGCCACAAATTACATCTTTATATATTGTGTGCCCATCAACATAGATGTAGAATTTACTTTTTTATGTAGTTGTTTTTTAAAACACTCAGAAAAAAAGGAGTTACAAACCAAAAATACATTAATAATGCCTTTTATATTTACCTATGAAATTAACTTACTGGTGTTCTTAATTTCTTCATATGGAGTCAGGTTACTGTGGCGTGTCCTTTCATTTCAGCCTGAAGGACTCCCGTTTAGCATTTCTTACAGGCAGGTCTACTAGCAACAAGCTCTGTCAGCTTTTATCTGAGAAAGTGTTAATTTCTCCTACATTTATGAAAGATAACTGTGCCAGATATAGAATCTGATTGGCAGTTATTTTGTTTTAGCACTTTGAATATGTCTTCCCACTGCATTCTGGCCTCCATCGTTTCTGATGAAAAATCAGCTGTGAGGATCCCTTGTATATAACAAGTCACATTTCTCCTTCTGCTTTCAAGATTATTCTCTCTGTCTTGGCCTTTGACAATTTGATTATAATGTGTCTTTCTGTGGATCTATGTCGTTTTATCCTGTTGAAATTCATTGAGCTTCTTGGATTTATAGATTCATGTCTTTTGTCAAATTTGATGTTTTGGCCATTATTTCTTTAAATAATCTCTTTGCCCCTTTTTCTGTCTCTTCTCCTTGGACTCCCATTATGTATATGTTGGTATACTTGGTGAAGTCCCACAGATCTCTTAACCTCTATTTACTTTTTTTTTTCTCTATCTGCTCTTCAGACTGGGTAATCTCAATTGACCTGTCATCAGGTTCATTGATTCTTTTTTTTTTTCACCTTCCAATATTTATTTTCAAATTTGTCAGAATTTTTATAAAAGTGATGCATGTTCAGTGTTGAAAATTAAGAAAATACAAAAAAGTATAAAGAAGAAAATAATAATAATCCTCCACCACCACCATGTAGAAAAAATAACTAACATTGTGTTTCATATGCTGCTTTCCCCCCCCATGTAACCTATGGTGAGTATTTTCCCACAGCATTAAATATTCTTTGAAAATACCATTTTTAAAGTCTTAGCTTCCAAACCACCCTCCTGGTCCTCCGTTGTTGCCCTTCTATGTCTGCTTGACTGGTGCCTCCTCTTCTGCTGCCTCCGAGTGTTAGAGTGGCCCAGGACTCCACCCCAGGCTCTGTGTCTTATCCAGCTATCAATACATTCTGCCTAGGTGATCTGATCCAATTGCATGGTTTTAAGGACCATTGACTCCAAAAATTGTATGTTTTCCTTGAACCTCAAACTTGTATATTTACTGCCTTCTCAAAATCTCTGCTGGATATCAATTGTAATGTGTACAAAATCAAACTTTGACCTCACCTCACATTTCTTTCCCCCAGGCTCAGTCCATTCCAGATAACTGGCACCCTTGCTTTCCTGGACAGTGGCAGGCACACTCTTGCTGCAGGGCCTCTGCACAGCTACATCCCCAGTTGTCTCTATGGCTTGCTCCCTCATCTTCTCTAAGTCTTAAGAGCCACCATCTCAGTGAAGTCTTCCCTACCATCCTGTTTTAAAATTAGAACACCTACCTTACTCCCTATTACACTTTTCTTCATTTTTTTTCTGTAGCACATATTGCCACCTAACATTATATATATTTAATTAAGTTCATTAATTCATTTTTCTCCCTGCTTACATCTGCTGTTGAACCAACTCTAGCGAATTTTTCATTTCTGTTACTGTGCTTTTTCAGCTCCAGAATTTCTATTTGCTTCCTTTTTTATAACCTCTGACTCTTTATTGACATTCTTTGTTTGATGAAACATCATTCTCATGGTTTCCTTTAGTTCTTTGTATATGATTTCATTTAGCGCTTTAAGCGTATTTAAAATAGATGATTTAAAGTCTTTGCCTACTAAATCCAGTGTCTGGACTTGCTCAGGAATGGTTTCTATTAATTAATTTTTTCTGGTTTTATGGGGATATAATTGAAATAAAGCATTGTGTAACTTAAAGGTATACAACATGATGATTTGATACACTTAATATATTACAAAGTGATTAATTACCACAGTAGAAATTTGTGCGATTTGACCAACATCTCCACATTTCCCCCAATCCCCAGTCCCTGGCAACCACCATTCTTAGCTCTATTTCTATGTGTTGAGCTTTTTTAGATTCCATGTATAAATGATACCATACAGTAATTGTCTTTCTCTGTCTGATTTATTCACTTACTAGAATGCCCTCAAGGTCCATCCATGTTGTCGCAGAAGGGGAGATTTCCTTCTTTCTTGTGGCTGAACAATATTTCATTGTGTGTGTGTGTATGTACAGCACATCTTCTTTATCCATTCATCCATAGACAGACACTTAAGTTGTTTCCATACCTTGGCTAGTGTGAATAACTTTACAGTAAGTATGGGAGTGCAGATATCTCTTTGTCCTGATTTCCTTTCTTTTGGATAGATAGCCAGAACTGGGATTGCTGGATCATATAATAGTTCTATTTTTAATTTTTTGAGGCACCTCCATACTGTTTGTTTTCTGTAGTGGCTATACCAATTTATATTCCCACCAACAGCGCACAAGGGTCCCCTTTTCTCCAAATACTCACCAATACTTGTTATCTCTTGTCTTCTTGGAAATGGCCATTCTATCAGGTGTGAGGTGATACATCATTGTGGCTATGATTCGCATTTCCCTGATGACTAGTGATACTGAGAACCATTTCATGTAACTGTTGGCCATTTGTATATTGTCTTTGGAAAAATGTCTATTCAGTTCCTCTGCCCATTTTAAAATCAGATGGTTGGTTTTTGTTATTGTTATTCAGTTGTATCAATATGAGTTCTTTATATTTTGGATAGTAATTTCTTATCAGATATAATGGTTTGCAGATAGTTTCTCCTATTCAGCAGGTCATCTTTTCATTTTGTTGATTGTTTCTTTTGCTGTGCAGAAGTGTTTTAGTTTGATGCAGTTTGCCTTTGTTGCTTTTGGTGTCATGTCCAAAAAATTGTCACCAAGACCAATGTTGGGGTGCTTTTACCCTGAGTTTTCTTTTAGGAGCTTTATGGTTTCAGGTCTTATGTTGAAGTCTTTAATTTAGGTTAATTTTTTGAATGGTATAAGATAGGGGGTCCAATTTCATTTTTCTGTGTGTTATCCAGAAAACTGGTTATCGTTATCCAGTTTTCCCAGCACCATTTATTGAAGAGAGTATATTTTCCCCATTGATTATTGGCTCCCTTTCAAATATTAGTTGACTGTGTATGTGAGGATTTATTTCTGGGCTCTTGATTATGTTCTGTTGGTCTGTGTGTGTTTTTAATATGCTAATACCATACTGTTTTGATTACTATAGCTTTGTAATGATGTTTGAAATCAGGAAGTATGATACCTGTAGCTTTGTTCTTTCTCAGGATTGCTTTAGTTTTTTGAGGTCTTCTTGGTTCCATATAAATTTAAGGATTGTTTTTCCTATTTCTGGGGAAAATGTCATTGAAATTTTGATAGTAATTAAAATCTGTAGATTGCTTTTGGTACTGTGGACATTTTGACAATATTCTTCCAATCCATGAACATAGGATGTTTGTGTCTTCTTTAATGCCTTTCATCAGTGTTTTATAGTTTTCAGTGTACAGATTTTTACCTCCTTGGTAAAATTTATTTCTAAGTATTTTACTGTTTTTTATGCTATTGTAAATGGGATTGTTTTCTTTATTTCTTTTTCAGATAGTGTATGGAGATGTGACTGATTTCTGTATGTTGATTTTGTATCCTGCAACTTTACTGAATTTAATTCTAACAGTTTTTTGGTGGAGCCTTGAGGGTTTTCTGTATATAAGATCATATCATTTGCAAATGGAAACAGTTTTACTTCTTCCTTTCTGAATTGTATGCCTTTTATTTCTTTTTCTTGCCTAATTGGCTCTGGCTAGTATTTCCAATACTGTGTTGAATAGGAGTGGTTAGAGTGGGCACCCTTGTCTTCTTCCTGATCTTAGAGGGAAAGAATTCACCCTTTCATCCTTGAGTATGCTGTTAGCTGTGGACTTGTCATATGTGGCCTTTATCATGTTGAGGTATGTTCCTTCTATACCCCATTTTTGAGTTTTTATTATGAAAGGATGTTGAATTTTGTCATTGCTTTTTCTGCAGCTTTTGAGATGATCATGTGATTTTTGTCTTTCATTCTCTTAATGTGGTATCACACTTACTGATTTGCATGTGTTGAAACATCTTTGCATCCCAGGGATAAATCCCACTTAAATCGTGGTGTATGTTCCTTTTAATATGCTGTTGAACTTGGTTTGCTGGTAGTTTGCTGAGGACCTTTGCAAGTTTGTTCATCAGGGATACTGGCCTGTAGTTTTCTGTTCTTGTAGTGTCCTTATCTGGCTTTGGTATCGGTAATTTTGGCCAGACAATGGTAATTTTTCAAGCAATGAGTTTGGAAGTGTTCCCACCTCTTCAATTTTTTGGTAAAAGTTTGAGAAGGATTGGTTATTCTTTAAATGTTTGGTGAAATTCACCAAGGAAACCATTTGGTCCTGGAATTTTCTTTTTGGGGTATTTTTTGATTACTGATTCAATCTGCTTACTCATTATTGGTCTATTCATATTTTCTATTTCTCCATGATTTTGTTTTGTTAGATTATATATTTCTAGGAATTTATCCAGTTCTTCTAGGTTATCCAATTTGTTGACAGTTCGTTCATAGTAGTCTCTTAATGATCCTTTGTATCTGTGGTATCAGTTGTAATGTCTCTTCTTTTGTTTCTCATTTTATTTATTTGAGTCTTCAGCCTTTTTTTCTCAGTGTAGCTAAAGTTTTGTCTATTTTGTTGAGTAGTTTTTTTAAAAAGAGCTCTTATTTTCATTAATCTTTTCTGTGTTTTTTCTAGTCTCTCATTTATTTCTGTTCTGATCTTTGTTATTTCCTTTCTTCTGCTAACTTTAGGCTTAGTTTATTCTTCTTTTTCAAGTTTCAAGTTGAGGTATAAAATTAGGTTTATTTGAGATCTTGTTTCTTAATGTAGGCATTTATTCCTATAAACTTCCCTCTTAGAACTGCTTTTGGTGCATCTCATTCGTTTTCATGTGTTTTGTTTTCATTTTCATTTGTCTCAAGATGTTTTTAATTTCCCTTTTGATTTCTTTTGACGCATTGGTTGTTCAGTAGTGTATTGTTTAATTTCCACATCTTTGTGAATTTTTCCAGTTTTCTTCCTGTTACTGATTTCCAGTTTCATACTATTGGGGTCCAGAAAGATACTTGGTATGATTTCTATCTTAAATTTGCTAAGACTTGTCTTGTGACCTATCATATAATCTATGTAGGAGAATGTTCCATGTGGGTTTGAGAAGAGTGTGTATTCTGCTGTTAAATAAAATGTTATACATATGCCTACTAGGTCCATTGGTCTGAAGTATAGTTCAAATTCAATGTTTCCTTCTTGATTTTTCTCTCAGTACAATGCATTGTTGAAAGTGAGATGTTGACATCTCCTACTATTATTGTATTGTTCTGTTTCTCCCTTCATATCTATTAGTATTTGCTTAATACATTTAGATGCTCCAACATTATGTCCATATAACTTACAATTGTTATATCCTCTTTGAATTGACCCCTTTATCATTCTATAATGACCTTAATTGTCTCCCATTACAGGTTATGAGTTAAAGCCTGTTTTGTCTGATATAAGTAGCTATCCCTGCTCTTTGGTTTCCACTTGTGTAAAATATCTTTTTCCATCCCTTTACTTTGAGCCTATGTGTGTCCTTAAAGCTGAGGTGAGTCTTGTAGGTAGCATATAGTTGGCTCTTGTTTTTTTTTCCATCCAGCTACTCTATGCCTTTTGATTGGAAAATCAGTCCATCTACATTTGGAGTAATTATTGATAGGCAGGGACTTAGTAATGCCATCTTACTAGTTCTTTTTTTGTTGTTTTTGTTGTTTTGCTTTTAGAAAAAGATACAATAGTTTTATTTTAACACTGATAACAACTTAACTTTGCATCTGAAAAACTTTACCCTTTTATTCCCCTTCCATGTTATGTTTTTGATGTCACAGTTTACCTCTTTTTATATTGTGTATTCATTAACAAATTATTTTAGCTCTTATTTTTTTTTAAACTTTTGTCCTTTAACCTTTATCATCCATGGATGATTGTTTAAGACAGTGTTCTCCTCGGGCTCTCAAACAGCTGCTGAGAGTGGCTACAGCTGGTTCACAGGCCACTGCAGGGTCCACAGCTGGGACTGAGGTCTGTATGCCTCCTCCCAGGTCCCTTTGCATATGAGGCTGGTTTCCACAGCTCCCATAAAGGCACTTTTCTCCATGAATGGATGCCAAATTATTGCAGGGGTGGGGGGTGCAGTGAGAGACATCTTATTCGGCCATCTTGCTGGCATCACTCCTTATGTTGCTATAATGGACATTTTGGATATTATATGTGGCAACTCTGGAAACCAGATTCTCGCCCCTCCCCAGGGTTTGTTGTTATGATTTGTCGTTGTTTGTTTAGACTTTTCTGAACTGACTTCGTAATTCTTTGTTTTGTGTGGTCATTGAAGTCTCTATTCTATTAGCTTAGTGGTCAGCTAGTGATTTGCTTTAAACTCCTGGAACCGAAATATCTCTGTCTTTGCCGGTGGGGTCTGTGTGTATGTTGGTATCTTCAGTGTGAATACTCACTGTCTTCGGTACTCAGCCAGGAAGTTTACAACTCTCACTTAGCCTTCACTTCTGGCTTGCATAGAGCCTGATGTCAGCCAGAGATGTGGGAACTTAGTGCTTTTTCAGGTCTTTTCTGAGAATGTGCCCAACCTTGGGCATACATGTGGCCTTCTAGATTCCCAGGAGTGTGTGGAAAGGGCTTTTCAAAGCCCTTATTCCCCAAAGCATTGCACGCCCCAGCCTTTCTTCCCAAGCTTTTCAGTTTGTCTGTTATTTACCCCAATTGTATGCCTGTTCCAGGGGACTAATGCACTTACTCTTGAATGTTTTCAACAAGTGCCCACCCCCACCCCTGGGAGAGTTCAGAATTAGGCAAAAATGATGGATATCTCAAACGCTGTTGAAAATACAGGTTAGTTTTTAAGCAAGATTGTATGGCTGGGGTTTTGGATTTGGAAGTCAATAATAGTGTACAGTTGAGCCATTCTCCCCTATTACCGTAGGGGCTAGTACTTGTTGATGAGTTTTTTAGACTTTGTGGTGGCAGAGTACAGTAGTAGTAAGCAATGCAGAATCGTCTACTTTGCACTTTGGCTCATGTCAAAAAGTAAGGAACTGGAGAGCATGTGATTCCACCCTATGTGAGAGGTGAGCAGGCTGAGCCTGGAAAGCACAGTACAGTACTGAAGACCCAATGGATCAAGACCGACCTTTCAGCAAGCCTGACTGCAGGCATATAAAATACATTTGCTTGCAGGAGCTGTTTATGTTCTTCTCAGTAGCATCCTCACAGAATAATGAAATTGATCTCATTGGAGAAATCACCTTTAGGCAGACCATCTTGCCTTGAGTCTTACTGAAGTTCTTGCTTCTCTTTGCTCCCTCTTTTTGTTTGACTTTAACATTGGATGTCTTCTCAACACTGTGTTCCAGGCAGCCACATACTCATAAATATTTTATACACAAAGCTACCTTAGGCACTGTTTTAACACTGTCTTTTCTCTTTTTCCAAGAGCTGGGGTGGAAAGGAGAATGGCTTTGGACTTGCAGAATGTTGCAGAGACTTGCATATGATGGTAAGTAACTCTTTGGGATATGGGTGTCTTTTGACAGAGCTGTGCGTGATCTCTTTTTGAGCCTTACTTTACAATGAATATATGGTATTTAAAGTTGCCACTTCACATCAGGACTTTTGAGGAACCTGAGATCAATTGAGATATAGCATACCTTTTCTAGAAATGCTTGGGCTCTCAATGTACTGGTGGTAAATGAAGAATCTCAGAAACAAAGTATATGATCATACCCATCTCTTGAGTAAGAAACTGCGTTTGGTGAGTCAGTTTGAAAGTGATGAAAAATCCCAGAAAGTACACTTCCTTGCACTTTTTCACTGGAACTATCAGAACTCTGGGCAGTCTGGCATGATTTAAGAATGGCTGCTTGGAAAACAGTTCTGCCATTTTGGTTATTGAGAACTTGTAGTGTTCTGTGTGCTTTCCATGTTTACCCCTCGTGCCTGTCCTGCTCATACCTTTAACCCATGTTTAGACTATGAACTCAGGCCATCCTCCCCTCTGCTTTGATACGTTGCTATAGAACCACAAAGCACAACTGGATTATTATGATACAATTCCGTGCCAAGAAGCAGCTGTATTTTCCAACAGATGTACTGCTGCTTTTGTCAATTTGTCATGTATAGGACAAATGGCTGCAGTGAAATTTAGTGTATTTATCTTAACAAGCCTTTTTACCCCTAGGAGAATGGTTCTTTTTCTGGTCACAGAAAACTACAAATAGAACAAATTACTTTCCCACCTTAGCTGGTATATACTTTCTTTAGTGTGCATTATATGAGTGGATATTGGGTAATATGAGAGGTGAATGTTGTCTGTTTTAATAATCGAAGCTATATAAATCTTAAAGGGTATTCAGTTTGGAATTCTAATTCTGAGAAAATTATTTTTCATCTTAAAGTTTAGTTGATTAATTCTGAGACTCCTTATGTATATCAAGCTTGTTCTTGGCCACTTGAGCAAAACAGTATGATATACTCTACTAGGCTTGCGTGATGTCTGTTACCCATCTTGATCTCAGCCTATATTAAGAAATCATGCATTCTTTTATTTATTGGTATTTGGCATGTCATAGGACTTTGAAAACTTTGTGTACTTTGAAAGGAAGTAATACATATACATGTTAAAAAATTCTAAGAGTATAAAGGGGTATACAATAATTCTCCATCCCCAGAGACAACCACTGCTACCGGTTTCTTTCAAAGATACACTTTAATGGGCATGCTCTTGCAGTCTTACTTTGTTTTTCATGTTGCTTTTCTAGAGTTAAAGGAATTGTTGTCAGGGTCTGGTTTATATTGACTTGGTATCTACCTGTGCAGAAAAGCAGTTGGATATCATGAGAAATGATGTAGGATGGTATGGAAAGGAGTATTTAAAGAATTATGAAGGTAGGCCCATGAGGCATGGTTTGAATAAAATATTTCAAAAGGTGATTATATTCACTGAGATTTCCATAAGAGTGTTCTTTTCCATTCTCGAACTGGTACCTAGACCCTTGTATTTGTCCTTCATCCTTGGATTCTTATTAATTATTGGGGGCAGACTTGCCTCTCTTTTTCCTCTTGAGAATAGCTGCAGTCAAAATTGATCTCTTGAAAGAAAGAGCAACTGATAACTTGAGTTATCAGTAAGGAATATGAAAGCTTTTGGAGCTCTGGGCTCCACCCTCCTGATTCTGTGTTGTTACAAGACATCTGAGCTCTGCTAAAACAAGGAGTGAAGGCACTGTAGCTGCTGACGACACTGCTCATTCTGCTGTCACACTGAGTTGGACAAGTGGCTAAGTCCGAGGGAAGATTTAAGAGAAGATGGTATCTCATTCTTTTCATGTGTTTTATACACAGAAATACCCACCCAGTGCAACTACACTACACTTTGAATTCTATGCAGACCCTGGGGCCGAGGTCAAAATCGAGAGAAGGGTGAGTCTCATTCACACTTGTTCTAATAAAGTCAGTAATCCGTAGCTGGGGTCAACTTTTCTAGGACTCCTCAGTAAAAAGAGGGAATGATGTTGAGCTACGTTGCTGCCCTTCCAAGCTAAATATATCCAGCAGCTTCTCAGGAATAAGTGTTCATTGTTTGCCCAGCTCTGATAGGTTTGAATCTTACTTATGTTGGAACTGCCAAAAGACAGGACTCTGTTTATGTGGCACTGTTAGGACTGGTGTATTTTTCTCAGTCTCAGTTGAGAATTCCACCGTTTAGTATAATAGTCTAGGTAGTGATCGGCTGAACTTTCTCTACTTAAGCCAGCCTGCAAGAAGTCTATGTATTGCTTACAAGGTCCTGCTTCAATTATCTGGACATTGCATGTTCTTTGAGGAGATACCAAAATTCACTTTGGCTTAGAAGTGGCCTAGTGAACAAGATCTTTTTTTTTTCCTTTCTACTTACAATATATAATAATGATAAATAATCTTTCTAGATTATTGGTGCCTTGAGAACAGCTCTAATACATATTTAGAAAGAAACCATTTTCATGGATTCACTCTGCTGTGAATACAGAGGCTGTAGGTATTAAGTCAATACAGGTTAAAAAGGGATAAGGAAGAACATGAAATGTATCTGGCTATGTGCATTATATATTTAATCTACTGGTTTCAAAGAAGTTTTGCTGAAAATATATAAAATGAACATTTGGGGGGATTCTAAAGAATATTTTGATTTTTGAGAGCATTCAGTTGAGGCTTCAACCTAGGAGGTGACAGCTTGTTTTTCAGATAGCTCTTGCAGTCCTATGGCAGGGGGAAGCTAAGGTATACAGTGACTCCTGACAACTCTCCTATCTTTTTAATTTCAGACATCTAGTAACACACTACATTATATTCACATAGAGCAACTTGACAAGGTAAGAGGAATCTTTGACTCTGGGTTAGTTCTTAACATTTGGTTCACTTTTTGTTCCTAACAGTTTTTTTCTAATGTAGATTTCAGAAAGCCCTTCTGAAATCATGGAATCTCTTACCAAAATGTACAGCATTCCTAAGGATAAGCAGGTATGATATGTCTTAAAAATATCTAAAGGGTGTGGTTGTTATCCATATAGATCAGTGATATGTGCTGGGGCTGGGATATAGCATAGCAGAAAGAATGGAGTCAGACAGTGGGCAAATTAGCCTCCGTGGGCCTTAGTTTCCTCATCTTTTATGAGGCCAACACTTACTGACTTCCTAGGTCCTGGTGAGACTTTGAGGAAAACAGAAGCAGCCTTATTCACCATGAATATCTAATAAGTGGTGGTAGCTCAACACTTTGGATACCAAAGAAGAAAACGTTTAGTTGTGTTATTTTTTTCTGCTCATTGTAATGGTGATCAAATATTTGATTTGATTAATAACAATCAGAACTCTTGCCAAATGTCAAGTAGCCCAATGAGTAAGATTTAGCCCTCCCTCAGAACGTATAGTCACCTTTTCCATTGGTTTCCTAATTTAGGTCTTATGTCTCTACAGATGCTGTTATTTACACACATACGGCTGGCCCATGGCTTTTCTAATCACAGGAAGCGATTGCAAGCTGTTCAGGCCAGGCTGCATGCAATATCTATATTAGGTAAGAGAATAACACCCTATAATTAACAGGCCCTGGTTAGGCAGTTTAGACTTGATTTCCTTTGAACTTCATCTGTCTTTGTTGCTGTGGGGCTTATTGTAGTTACCTAGGTGGCAAGTTAAGTTGTAAAATTGCCAGCATTCCTAGTGTTCACTGTATTCATCATCCTTGGGCTCCTTAATGTTGGGTCAGAAAGAGGATATGATTGACATATATCACATAGGTTTAGTCTTTATTTGGGCGGGGGTTTTTTGTTTTGTTTTGTTTTTTATGAGTGTTCAGATAGTCGTCTTCCTCTGGGGACTATTTTTCCTCTTGCCATTTCATCTTCCTCTTCTTTGGGAGTATAATTTTGAAATTCATTAAATAGTCAGTACTGTGCATTTTACTTTTAACTGTAGGGTGGTATAGTGGAAAGCACACTGGTTTTGAAATCAGTCCTGGGCTTTCGCCCTGACTTCAGTTTATTAGGCACCTGTTTATCCTTTTGGCCTCAGTTTCCTCATTTAATAAGTATTTTATAAGCTGATCTGAGGATTAAATGAAAATGTGTAAAGTACCTAGCACAGGCCAGGCACATAGAAGGTATAAAATGGTAGCTCCTGTTAATATTACCATCCTTCATTATGTAATTACTTGTTTTTCTACTCTTTAAAACTATGAGTTCCTTGAAATGAAATTCCTACTATTCTATTTATATTCATACCTAGCATAACTTCTGGTATGTTAGTGGGTACCCAGGAAATGTTTGTTGAAAACTGAATGTGCTCAAATCCCATTAGTTTGCACTTCAGGAGACTGTGTTCAGTATTACCTTTGTGTGGGATTTATTGGAAGTGGATTACATGCATTCTCTCAAGTTTTACTACAGTGTCATACAAGTTTCTGATTTAGTCTGCAATAGTCCATAAATTCTGTTCTTTACAGTTTGTATAAGTGTTTCCAGTGTAAAACAGAAACACATGAAGAGACTAAAATGGAAGTCCAGGGTGTAATAGCGTTATCAAGTAGTGATGTTATAGAATATTAATTCTTCATTCTCTTTTGATTCCTGAAAATCTTTGCCCAAGACAATATCATTAATAGGAGAATCTGTCAGTTTGGTGGGTATTTAGAGCTTATCACTGTATTTGATCCAATCCCCTAGAATTCAGTGATTCTGCCCTCCAGTACTGGTGGGAAGGGAGTCCTTCCCCAGAACCAGTAGGTGCCAAAAGGTTTGTCATTGGGCAGTGGCTTGACCACTGCCTTCTTGCCTAAAGTGTTTATTTCTCCTTTTGCAGTGTATTCCAATGCCTTGCAGGAGTCTGCAAACAGTATCTTGTATAATGGGTTGATAGAAGAGTTGGTAGATGTCCTTCAGATAACAGATAAGCAGCTTATGGTGAGTATTTATTAATATTTTCCTGTGTATATCAGGCTCGTATGTATTTATCTGATTTTTGGGTTTTCCCAGAGGTTAAAATGAACCCCAAGAGGGACGCTTAGCCCTTTCCTCTTTGGATATTTCGCTGCAAATTTAACAAACGCAGGATTTTCAATGTTATTCTCAACAGACCTCCATCTACTCCAAGCAATTACCAGTAGAATGACTTAAATTTTAGAGTGGGTATTAGCAACTTGGTTCAGTCATCTACTTCTTATTTAACACACCCCATGTTTACTTTCTGTTTTCAAAGGAGATTAAAGCTGCTTCTTTACGAACATTAACATCAATTGTCCACTTGGAGAGAACTCCCAAACTCAGCAGTATTATTGACTGTACTGGAACTGCCTCCTACCATGGATTTTTGCCTGTACTTGTGCGGAACTGTATCCAGGCCATGATTGGTAAGTTTTGGTGGTTATTGTCCTAGCCACCAAGAGGAACCCTACCCTTTGCTTTGTCTGCCTTTGTTTAACATCCTGCCAACTTAGCACCAAATTCTGAGCTTGCTCTTTCTCTCCCTCTCTCCACTTCCCTTGTAGATCCTTCCATGGATCCGTACCCTCACCAGTTTGCCACTGCTCTCTTCTCTTTTTTATATCATCTGGCCAGCTACGATGCTGGTGGCGAAGCCTTGGTCTCCTGTGGAATGATGGAAGCCTTATTGAAGGTGCTCTACTTGTTTTAAAAAATACATTTGTGGGGAAATCAACTAAGAGGTTACAGAGTTGTGAATGGTTTACAGTGAGAACAGTTAGCATAAGAAAGCTTACCCAGAAAATGTTATACTTAATTTCTCAAGTTTGGCCTTCTAGTTATCTCATTAACAACTTTTAAGAGCAGCTATTTCCATTATTAAGAATTGCTCATAGTCCAGCATGATGTGATAGGAGGCCCTGGGTACTAATTAAGATATTGCCACATCTTATCATGACCTTAGGCATGATAGGCTTTGCCATGTGCTGGGCACTGGGCACCAGCTCTTTTCTCCCTGAATATTTTATTTAATCCTGAAAGGTAATTTATGTCCCTATTACCTCAGGAGGTTGAGTCTCAGAAGTGATAGAGCTATCATTTGGCAAGCACCAAAAATCAAACATATGTTTTTTTCCTCCTATACCATACTGCCTCCCTGAAACCCTAGACTGCATGTTTCCAGAAGAGCACATTATATACAGCTTTGTATCTTTTCATTTGATTGGTTTTACCTTTTTCTCTCCCTAATAGGTCATAAAGTTTCTTGGTGATGAACAGGACCAGATAACATTTGTCACCAGAGCTGTCAGAGTGGTTGACCTCATCACCAATCTGGACATGGCAGCTTTTCAATCCCATAGTGGACTTTCTATCTTCATTTATAGACTTGAGGTATACAAGGAGCACTTTGGAGCACTTTGCATATACTTGTATGTAGTGAGAGCTGAGCCTAGGAACTATCCTTATAACCCTAAAGAGCCATTTTATCCCTCTTTTGTTTTTAGAAACCAGTTCTGTAATCTGCCTGTGATATTCTTTTGTTATAATTGTTTTTAATCTCTGTTATTTATGTAGGATTATCTTACTGTTTTCCCCTTGATCGTAGCATGAAGTAGATTTGTGCCGAAAAGAATGTCCTTTTGTGATCAAGCCAAAGATCCAGAGACCCAGTACTACACAAGAAGGAGAAGAAATGGAAACTGATATGGATGGTAATTAACAGTTACTATAAGTATTGGTTCATTATCTTCTTTTTTCCCAATAAAGTGTAAGCTCCGTGAGATCAGGATACTGTTTTGTTCACTGCTGTAATCTCCAGTAGTGCCTGATATGTATATCGTAAGTGTTTAAATATGTGTTAGGGAAAGATAAGGAGAATGTAGACACTAAAATGGGACCCTGTGAAACTATCTGGCCATTTTGAGAAGGAAAGGGAGAGGTGAAAAAGTTGTTGGTAGGGAATAAGTTTTAAATCATAAAATCTGAAAGATAGAAGACCAGGTATTCTTAATCTTGGGGTGCATCAGGTGAGTCCATTTTTAAAACTTCCCCCAGTTCATAGCTCTTAATAGTACCAAAAATAAAAAAACTTCCACAAAACAGCTTTCTTAGAATTTAATCTTATCTTGACCCAGGATGTCATTACATATATCTGTTATCATGCTAATAATAAAGGTATTAGAATTTTTATAATGCTTTCATTCTTTACACTAAATATCCCTAAGTTTTCATTCCTTTTTTTCCCGAACACAATTAACTATGTGCATTGCTGCCCCTAGAAGCCCCTTTACCCAATTTCTATCTCTAGTCTACAGTGGGTGACTTGGCATTTGAGGTAATGGGTGTGGTCATGTGGTCCTGAGTGTTGAATAAAATGTGACATATCTTAAATGTGGTGGTGTAGAAGACAATTTAAAGACTCACTGTTCACTATAAATCAGTGTTTGTCAAACTTTAGTAAGCATAAGAATAAATTAAAGTGCTTGCTAAAATAAAGATTTAGTGCAATGCTTGATTTAGTAAGACCAGGAAATCTACATTTTTAAAAACTAATCCTGGTGATTATGATATACTTGTAGAGAAAATTGTATATTCACTGAAAAGCAGGTTACAAAACCATGAGTTTGTGTTTCCTGTGTATAAGTAGGCACATGTATGTATGTTTGTATATGTATAAAAAAGATTAGAAGAAAAATCCACAGTTGGTTGAATCCACAGATGTGGAACCTCGGATATGTAGGGTTGACTGTAAAGTTATATGCAGATTTTTGACTATGTGGAGGGTTGGGGCCCCAACGTTTGTGTTGTTCAAAGGCCAACTGTGTTTTCATTTTGGGTTTCAATATTCTAATCCTCCATTTTGATATCATTCATCTCACCTTACGGAAAAAAATTGTTCTCAACTAACCTTCTCTTTGGTGGTGCCTTTTATTCTAACTAATTTCTTTATCATAACTTTTACTTTAGTTGCAGATGTGACTATGGAAAGTAGTCCCGGCTCATCCATCTCTGTGGAGCACCGTCTGGATGTTGAATTAAGGGCATCAAGTTCCAGCAGCACTAGCATCTCCTCTGGCCCTGGCCCTCGCCCTGGTATGTAGACATAGAGAGAGGCAGCCGATAACAGTGATTGAATTACTAAACTAGTGAAGCAAGGTGCTTTGGGGGAGCTTAAGCAGTACATTTGGAGGTTTGCTTCTTATGACTGTGACTGTTACTTTGCCATTCTGGTATTCATTTTCTCGTATTAACATTTATTTCATAGCATTTTATAGTTTTCCAACTATTCACACATTGATTATTTTATCAAAACATCCATGTTTGAGGGCAGATAATATTCAAAATAGTAACTGAGGATCAGAGTTAATCTTTTTACTCTGTAATTTTTCTTTTTTACTTTAGACTTTTAATTTTAGTATAGGTTTTGTGTAGTCCTTGGTGATTTATTTTTTCCAGTTTTAAAGCTTAGGTAAATGTTCTTCCCAACATCCAGAGGTTTCACTTCGCATGTCTGCTAGTGTTGCTATAGTGCATGTGGATCTCCTAAAACTTTGTTTTATGTACCTGCTCATTGTACATAATGGTGAACCAGTATAATCCTCTTTCTCCCTTGCCAGGAGTCCAGTGTATTCCACAACGAGCCGCACTTCTGAAATCCATGTTGAATTTCCTCAAGAAGGCCATTCAAGACCCTGCTTTCTCGGATGGCATACGACATGGTATTTGATTCTAGATACTTTCTGGAGGGGTGTTTGACTCTCTCAAAAATTGGTCCTTTTCATACTTTTTAGGAAAAGGCCATGCCATTTTGAATAGCTTTTAGTCCTTTAGTGTCACTTTTCCTAGACCTAAGGATTGTTCGTTCAACTATTTTAATAATGATTCACCTATTTTTTTTCCTTTTTCAGCTTTTGAATCTGTGTTCACTTCCAGTCTGCTACCCCACTCTGTCTCTCAGTGTCTGTATTCTTTATTCTTTGACCTACTGTTAAAAGGTTATTGCATGGACAAGGAATAAATAATAGAATTTTAGGAGGAGACAAGTGGAGGCCATTAAATTGGAATCAACATAGACTTTGCCACCGTGCGGTATATGTAATATATTGATCCATCATCCCCACCCATCAAACTACTACTGGACTGATCATATTCTTCTTGATGTTTGCTTTTCTCTTAGTGATGGATGGTTCTCTGCCTACCTCCCTGAAACACATCATCAGCAATGCAGAATATTATGGCCCATCACTTTTTCTCCTAGGTAAGTGGAGTTGAATTTGTTCATACCAAGCTGGAATAACCTAGCAGTGTTCTCTGTGTGTTTTATATCCTTGTAGAATTTTACTATCCACATTTGTCCACTGTGTGATTGTGTGTCTTTCTAGTTGGTGATGAAATAGAGAAAGGTCAGAGTCCAGTTTCAAATAAATATCCATTTGCAGTGTATTGTGTCAGGCAAATGTGATAACTACTACACTACAGAACTCTTTTTTGCAGTGTATTGTGAATCATTTGTAATCAATAGTGTTATTGTACACTTGGATTTTTGTGCTATACTTACATTGCAGGTGTGATAGGAAACATGTCTTTATTCAGTGGTTAGTCCCTAACCTTGGTCTAAAAAGCCCAATCAGAATGGTTTCCATTCTCAGAATTGAATGTCAGACCTGTAAGCTGTAGTATAGAAAATTGTTTCTTACTGGAGAAAATTGTTTTGGAACTTGTGGGTACTTTGTAGTTACTTATAGAAAATGTCCTTGCATTTTGACATCACCACTACTTTGAGTATTGCTGTTGTTAAAACCTCATATTTATTAACTGGCATTTATTGAGTGCCATACATATTCAGGACAATACACAAGATATATATGCTTCTAGAATTCTCCTTAAAACTGTAAAGGAATTTAGTGGGAGGTGTAGAAATAGAGAAATCCTCCTTGTACCAGTAGCACACATATTTTAATACTTTGGGTGTCTGGAGGGAGAGGTTTTGGCTACTACAGACTCAGATGCTTAACTGCCTTGCCGAAGCAATTTAGGGTTTTTTTTTGTATATTACCTTTGTATCCTGTGACTCTGCTAAATGCTTTTTATTTTTTGTTCCTGAACTCAGAGGGGAAAGCATTCAGTCAGTATTTCACCATTAAGTTTGAGGTTAGCCAAAAAAAAAAAAAAAAAAGTTTGAGGCTAGCAGAAGATTTTGTGTTGAATGTTTTGTTCCTCTTGATCAGGTTGAGGAAGTGTTCCCTTGTGTTACAGCAACTCCATTTTGACATGGAGAGGCTCCCTCCCAAGGTTAGTTTCAGGTGGAAAAACTCCTGACAGTAGTCCTTTGGTATGATCAAAA
This sequence comes from Eschrichtius robustus, assembly GCF_028021215.1. Lineage (NCBI taxonomy): Eukaryota > Metazoa > Chordata > Mammalia > Artiodactyla > Eschrichtiidae > Eschrichtius > Eschrichtius robustus. The sequence continues at coordinate 48,932,275 of NC_090845.1, read as the reverse complement.
AAGGATTTGTTACACAGTTGGAGAAGTCCCAGGTCAAGGGACAGGGAGGGATGGCTCTCTTTGGGAGAAAGCCCCAGAACAGAGAAAAGCAAGTGCACAGGCCTTTATTTATAAAGGGGAAGTTTAAAAGGCAGCAAGAGGATACATGTGCTTGTGGGTTGGGGTGGGGAGCAGGTGAGCCCTCTCAGGATGATGAAGGAAGCAGTAAATGAGACTTAGAGCATAAAAGCAAACGTCAGTGTAGGTCAAAATTCCTTCTTTAAAGTCTTGATTCATCCCTGGCATTTGAATTAGCATAACAACCTCCCAGGTTCCCTGTAAATAAACTTGTACTTGAAAGGGACCAGATTTGCAAAGCCAACCCAAAGTAATTAGTCCGGCAATTATTTTAGCTCCATAAATAATAGTGTAGAGCCTTTCACCCCAGGCAGAAGGAGATGGCCAGGAAAAGAAATTAATGGGGGTCTGAGAATCTCTTGGAGTATTTTAGTAATATAATTGGCTGTTTTGGTTTGTTATTTTATTTGTTGAACTATTCTGGATATGTTTCCTATATTATTAACCCACATGCAATAGGAGGTCCCCTTTAAGGCACAAGCTCCACTTCGAAATACCAGTAGGTAGTTTAATGTAATGTATTATCAATTGTCATAGCAAGTAGATTGCTTTGTCCCTCATTAAGGGCTTCTAAGACCTGAGTTGTTTGGTTTATGTGGTCGGCCAGGAGTTATGCCATTATCTGGGTAGCCTCTATGAGATGAATCTGTTACAGAATTGAAAACACCTAAACACCTTGTGCCTATTACACCAAAGCTGGTGATGAGGCCCAATATAATAGGTAAAAAGATGTCCCAGTGCTCCCTTTTGTAGCCAGTTGATAGGGGAGCCTAGGGGGAGGGCATGAAGGGGAAGTCAGTGAGGAAGCACCTGGTGAGGTTGTGGTGTCCTGTTGCAACAATTCCATGCTAAAACCCACCAAATAAAGATTCTGACTCCTCTCATATCCTACCTCTGGCTCTTCTACCACACTTTTATACCCAGTTGTGTCCCCTTTAACTTCCTCAACTGCCTTTTCTTCTCTCTCACCTCCTGTCTTAGCCTTGCCACATTTTAATCTGTTCAAGTCTGCATATGCTCTGTTCCTAGCCTAGCTGACACTAGTACCAACATGGTTATTGTGGACTGCTTAACTGGAGAGGGTGACAGGTAGTCAGTATGAATATTGAAGACCTCCAGAGCAGCAAGAGTTATTTGTATAAGTGGTTGCCTCTCCTGGGGCACCTGGTAACATTGCTGGAGGTTTAGTGCTCAGGTGACATTCTCTGTTACTATTACAAAAAATATTGTCCATCAAGTTGAGGAAGAAGGAAATGTGGGGTAGTGATAGGGGAATAATGGAGAGTGAAGTATGAGACTGTCCGATGAGGGGAAATCAGCTCATGGGGCCATGGAGTTGTGATGAGTGGTATAGCAGCAGATATGGGAGCAGTTAACATTTGAGGGTGTCAGCATCGAGGCTAGGACTATCAATTATGCTGAATGTCTAAGTTATCTAGGATGCTGGGTTGATGGGAGCCCTGGCCTAGCCCCAAAACTTTGATGGAAAGTTTTATACATTGGAGAAGTACTTAGAGAAGTGACTGAATATCAGTATTCCTTTGTCCCCAGGAGTTATAACGTAATTTCTTACAGGAAAACTGTGGACTGATTGAATACCCCAAACAAGTGAAGTCACAGCATAGACAAGAAAGGGCCCAAGGACTTTGGCATTGAGCTGGAGTGGTAGAATCCAAGACCCAAGCCAGCCAAATGAGGCATTGCCAGGCCAACCAGAGTCTGGCATAATATTATGCTAGAATGTTGCATGATATTTTCAAACCTGTGGTCTCCGGGCCTTGGCATGCTAGAGGTGCCTATATATTATAGGGGCCACGGGCATTGTTATCCCAGATTATGTAGTGGTTTCTCAGTCAGTATCTCCGTAATAGCATGGATTCAGAGCTAGCATCCTATGTAAGAGTGTTGGTACTGGGAACTAATTTAAGATCTTCCTTTCCTCTTTGGAAGAACCATAAAGTTGTAGACGTGGGCCCAGCCAGGCACCAAGACCTCCATTTCCTGCAAAGAGGGATCTCCAGTTAGCGAACCTTTAAAACTATTGGGTTAGCCAAAAAGTTACTTCAGTTTTTAAGTAAAAATAAAAGACGCATTTTTCATTTTCACCAAGAACTTTTTTGAACAACGTATTCACCCTTTTATTCCACTACCTTCTGCCATTTTTCAGGCAACTTCATAATTCCATCTTCCCAAAACGTTTTATCTTTTTGAGCAAAGAACTGTTCCAGGTACCTTTTACAGTCTTCCAGAGAACCGAAATTTTCCATTAACAGAATTTTGTAAAGACCGAAATAAATCCGAAGGTGCAATATCTGGTGAATACAGCGGATGAATCAGAACCAGCCAAGCTGTAACAATTTTTGCCTGATCATCAAAGAAACATGCAGTCTTGCATTATCCTGATGGAAGATTATGCGTTTTCTGTTGACTAATTCCAGACGCTTTTCGTCGAGTGCTGCTTTCAGTTGGTGTAATTGAGAGCAGTACTTGTTGGAATCAATCGTTTGGTTTTCCGGAAGGAGCTCATAATAGAAGACTCCCTTCCAATCCCACCATATACACAACATCACCTTCTTTGGGTGAAGACCGGTCTTTGGTGTGGTTGGTGGTGGTTCATTTCGCTTACCCCACTATCTCTTCCGTTCCACATTATTGTACAATGTCCACTTTCATCGCCCATCACAATTTGTTTAAAAACGGAACATTTTTGTTTAACTACAGAATCGCATGCAGAAATACAGTCAAGAATTGTTTTTTTCGCTTAACTTACGTGGAACCCAAACATCAAAGCGATTCACATAACCAAGCTGGTGCAAATGAATGTCAGTGCTTGATTTGGATATTTTGAGTGTGTTGGCTATCTCCTGTGTGGTATAACATTGATGGTTCTCAATTAATGTCTCGATTTGATCTCTTATCAACTTCAACTGGGCTACCCGACCATGGAGCATTCTCCAGCGAGAAATCTCCAGCATGAAACTTTGCAAACCACTTTTGACACGTTCAATCAGTCATGGCACCTTCTCCATAAACTGCACAAATCTTTTTTTGCATTTCAGTTGCGTTTTTACCTTTCTTGAAATAATAAAGCATAATATGCCGAAAACATTGCTTTTTTTCCTCCCATCTTCAATATTAAAATGGCTACACAAAAATTCACCAATTTTGATAAGGTTTTTTTTTAATGCATGCTGATAGGACAGCTGTCACAATACAGTCTAACAAAATTGTTTCGAATGAAGTTAAAGACAGCTAAGCTACTAGAGCCATCTTAACGGAAAAAAAAACAATGAACTTTTTCGCCAACCCAATATATTGGGCAAGGTCTTTGGCAGAGACCTTTCTCATGGCATACAGAATAGTCTGTTTGGGAGTGTGAGGGCCCTCAATTTCTGGTGAATCCCAGTCTATTATCCACTCTCTTGTAAGTGCCAGTCTATAGATTGCACCATGATCAAAAAGGGAAGGGGTCTTTAAGTGACGGGGGATTTTCTTTGGGATCATAGATTCATATATGGGGAGTGTCCCCTTTTGTGGCCAGAAAAGGGAATGGAGAGGTCCTCATTGTGTTTTGTTAGGATGCCCTATGAGTTAAAAGGTTAAGAGTTCAGAATAAGAAAGTGGGCAAAAGAGAGACCCATTTAGGAGACCATCGTCCATTTTGTAAATTTAAGAGAGCGTCCTTGAGTAGGCCATTATGTTTCTCTGTTAGGCCTGCTATCTGCCGACATTAAGACAGATTGGAAGCTCAAGTGATGCCTTGTTTTTACAGCCCATGTCCAGACTGAATGAGCAGTAAAATATGTACCCTCATCAGAGGCAGTGTTACCAGGAAGCCCAAAGGGAACTAACGTTTTGTGAGGCCTATAATAATACTATTGTTAGCAGTAGCATGGCAGGAAGGATAAACCAAGAGCAGGCCTGTCTTAACAATCAATCTTTGTTGAGGGCATAGCAATTTGCACCAGCATATTGAGGCATTGGCTTAACAAAATGAATTTGCCAGTCAGAGAAGGGGTGTTCATTCCTTGGTATGGATTTCCATTGGCCATAATGCCAATGACAGGACAGGACACAAAGATCACATTGAGAGGCCATAGTTTGGGTTAAGGCCAGTGTCATGGGGATGCCATGGTATTTAGCCCGTATTTAAGGGTCTGGGGACTGCGGTGACTGGACATCTCATGGACCCACTGAACCAAGGACAGGGAGTAATATCTGAGCTTATTTAAAAAGTGTGAGCAAGTTAGTCAGCTGTGGCATTAAAATGAACTTCTTCTGTGGTGGCCTTAGCATGAGTTGAGACACGAAACTTTAATTGTAATATGCAAAGTCTGAGCAGCAATATATCCCCAATGTGGAAGGCCCCATAGGGCATGATCCTGAATGGGATAATTACTTTGAGCCCATTGACCAGAAATAAACAGTGAGGCCATTAGCTACCACCCAGGAATCTATAAACATATGGAAAATGGGCATACCTTTATTGAAGTGTGTTCTCCAGTGCCAAAATGACTACAGTCAGCTCTCAAGTTGAGCTGACTCTTAAGTCCCATCCTTTATCAAGAGTGACGCAGTCAAGGGGTGGAAAGCAGCAACTCTCCAGCAGGCTCTATCACGTATGAGTGCCATCCATAATATAAATGAAATCCCCTTTTTACTGGATTTTCTACTCAACAAAGGTATGTCCCTCTGCTTTTATGTCCTATTCCAAGTGCCCTAAACAGTCTTGAAAACCAAGGTCACTTGGTTAGGTAAATTATTTGCAGGACAAAATCCTGAGGGTCTAAATTCTTGGTGCTTTTTTCATATTCTGAATCTTAAATTAATTTTCTTACTCCTTTTTTTTGTAATTGTTATCCTTATATTGTTTTATCGACATCTAAACTTTTAATATTTCTTGTTCTATCCTCTGCCAAAATGGACAAAATAAGACCTTTAGCTTGCCTTTACTTCACTTCTTTTTCAGCATTCTCTTTGTTTTCTTTTTAGTAACCCTTGGCTTTCCCTCTCTTTGATGCATTTTTTAATTTTGTTGGAGTACATCTTTGGGTAATTTTTAGGGTGTTATACTTCCTTTTCTTTAAGAAGTTTGTGGACATTTCTCCACTGTCTTATGTTACATATTGTAAATAACCATGTTGTTAAACTGGTTCTTGTTCCTTTGTAGGTAACTTCATTTTCTCTTTACCCTTAAAGTTCACAAACTTTACCAGGATGTATTTATTTATTTTATAAATTTACTTATTTTTTTGTTTTTTGTGGGTTTTTTGGCGGGGGGGTTTGGTTGTGTTGGGTCTTCATTGCTGTGTGCAGGCTTTCTCTAGTTGCAGCGAGCGGGGGCTACTCTTCGTTGTGGTACGCGGGCTTCAGTAGTTGTGGTACGTGGGCTCAGTAGTTTTGGCACACGGGCTTAGTTGCTCCGCGGCATGTGGGGTCTTCCCGGGCCAGGGATCCAGCCCGAGTCCCCTGCATTGACAGGCGGATTCTAAACCACTGCACCACCAGGGAAGTCCCTACCCAAGGACTCTTAACATTGCTGACGGTATTTTTAAATTGCTGAAAGGGCTTTTTTTTTTTTTTTTAAATTTTATTTTTATGGCTGTGTTGGGTCTTCGTTTCTCTGCGAGGGCTTTCTCTAGTTGTGGCAAGCGGGGGCCACTCTTCATCGCCTCTCACTATCGCGGCCTCTCTTGTTGCGGAGCACAGGCTCCAGACGCGCAGGCTCAGTAACTGTGGCTCACGGGCCCAGTTGCTCTGCAGCATGTGGGATCTTCCCAGACCAGGGCTCGAACCCGGGTCCCCTGCATTGGCAGGCAGATTCTCAACCACTGCACCACCAGGGAAGCCCGAAAGGGCTTTTTAGAAGACATTTTGTCCATTTTTTGTCCATTCTTAACCACTGCGCCACCAGGGAAGCCCTACCAGGCTGTATTTAGTTCTGTTTCTTTTCAGTGTTCCCTCATAGCACTTGGTTAGGCCCTTTTAAAAATCTAAATATTTTTTCCTGCTTCAGGGAAATTCCTTTGGTTCCTTTTAACTTAATGTTCTCTCCTGGAAACCCTATTGTTTAGCTAATTAGACTACCATATTGATCTCATGTCACTTACTTTCTGAGAGAATTTCTTTATAATCTTTCAAGATGCCTATTGCATTATCAAATCTTTAATTCTTTACAAGTGTTTTTGATCGCCAACTATTACCTTATTTTTAAGAGACCCTTTGTCTTAGATTATTGCTGTTTTATGGGTTTTGTGGTTTCTAGAATTTGATTTTAATCATAAATTTTTTAAGAGTTATTTCTTTTAGGAGTTAGTTGCTTGGTTCCATCTGGAACTAATTGGTTTTTGTGTGTTCATTCGAATTCTTAATCATCTATTAATTTTAAAAGAGGGCTTAAACTGTCCCCGTTGCACAGTAGCATTATGACATAGCATTATATTAAATAGCTAGACCTCCTTAAAATAACAGACTTGATGTCTTAGTAATCTCTAATAGAACACTAATTTTAGTTTATGAATACTCAATTTTAATAGCTCCTTAGAATTTAGACATTTGTACGAATGGAAGTCTATTAAAGGGTCTATCATACACCAATAGAAACCCCAAAAAAAGGACTTAAATTTTCGATAAGTTTATAGCTCATCAGAAATACCAAAGGCCATTGACAACTGTTGGTCCCAGTAATTGTCATATATCTGCCATTTCAATAGCATTTGATGAGAGGTGCTCTGTTGACCATCATGAACTGAAAATCCTCTGGTTTCTTTTAGATCTCAGGCATCAGCAATTATGAGTTTGTTTTATACATGGTTTATGGCTATTGTATGTGCATGTGCCTTCCTTGTCAGGTTTTAAAATGAGACTTAAAAATCTCATTAAATGAGTTAGGAAGCCTTGTTTTTTTTAATTAATTTATTTATTTATGACTGTGTTGGGTCTTCGTTTCTGAGTGAGGGCTTTCTCTAGTTGCGGCAAGCGGGGGCCGCTCTTCATCGCAGTGCGCGGGCCTCTCACTGTCACGGCCTCTCTTGTTGCGGAGCACAGGCTCCAGACGCGCAGGCTCAGTAGTTGTGGCTCACGGGCCTAGTTGCTCCGCGGCATGTGGGATCCTCCCCGACCAGGGCTCGAACCCGTGTCCCCTGCATTGGCAGGCAGATTCTCAACCACTGCTCCACCAGGGAAGCCCAGGAAGCCTTGTTTTAATTGCTCCTAGAAGGTTTAATAACACTCATGTCTGAAATTGTTGCCTTGGTTCCTTTCTGTTACTTGGTAGTATTTTTAAAAATTCTTGTAATGGTCTAGTCTGCTTTGCTATCATTTCTTGATAGTCAATTTTTATGACATTTTCTTACAAAAGCATTGCACTTCATTGTTAACATGCAGTTTGTAAAATTTTATTTGTTCTGAATCCAGTTAAATCTCTTTTTTTCATTGCTAATATATATTGCTCTCTTTATTAGATTTCCCTTAAGTTTGTAAGCTTTTTCAGTCTTTTCAGAGGGCTGGTAATTGGTTTTAATTATTTGTGCATTTTGCTTACAGTTTCACTAAATTCTACTTTCTTCTGTTTTTTCTAGTTTCTCTTTTGTTTACTTTTTAATGAATGCATTAATGCTGTACTGTTTTCTCTTGCATAGAGTTTTTTCCATATTCTTTTTCCCATATTTGCATTAATGGTAGTCTTAAGGCACAACTCTATATACTGTCAAAAATTGGTCAATAAATGCTGGAGAGGGTGTGGAGAAAAGGGAACACTCTTGCACTGTTGGTGGGAATGTAAATTGATACAGCCACTATGGAGAACAGTATGGAGGTTCCTTAAAACACTAAAAATAGAACTACCATACGACCCAGCAATCCCACTACTGGGCATATACCCTGAGAAAACCATAATTCAAAAAGAGTTATGTACCAAAATGTTCACTGCAGCTCTATTTACAATAGCCAGGACATGGAAGCAACCTAAGTGTCCATCATCGGATGAATGGATAAAGAAGATGTGGCACATATATACAATGGAATATTACTCAGCCATAAAAAGAAACGAAATGGAGGTATTTGTAGTGAGGTGGATGGAGTTAGAGTCTGTCATACAGAGTGAAGTAAGTCAGAAAGAGAAAAACAAATACAGTATGCTAACACATATATATATGGAATCTAAGGGAAAAAAAAAAAGGTCATGAAGAACCTAGTGGCAAGACGGGAATAAAGACACAGACCTACTAGAGAATGGACTTGAGGATATGGGGAGGGGGAAGTGTAAGCTGTGACAAAGTGAGAGAGTGGCGTGGACATATATACACTACCAAACGTAAAATAGATAGCTAGTGGGAAGCAACCACATAGCACAGAGAGATCAGCTCTGTGCTTTGTGACCACCTAGAGGGGTGGGATAGGGAGGGTGGGAGGGAGGGAGATGGCAAGAGGGAAGAGATATGGGAACATATGTGTATGTATAACTGATTCACTTTGTTATAAAGCAGAAAGTAACACACCATTGTAAAGCAATTATACTCCAATAAAGATGTTAAAAAAAAAATTGGTCAGATTAATACGCAAGGACTCTTTTTTTTCCCGCGGCATGTGGGATCTTCCCGGACCAGGGATCGAACCCGTGTCCCCTGCATTGGCAGGAGGATTCTAAACCACTGCACCACCAGGGAAGTCCCTACCCAAGGACTCTTAACATTGCTGATGGTATTTTTAAATTGCTGAAAGGGCTTTTTAGAAGACATTTTGTCCATTTTCATCAGTAAGTTTACATTCACTTTAACCCAGCAAACACACACCACCATCTTACATTTTTTTCCTGCTTAAGCAGACAAAAAAGGGTATATTTTTAGGTTTATCAATTCTCACCATTATGGACTGGTTTATATACATGGTGGTACATGTATTTAGTAGAACAGTATGCAGCCATTCAAATTGAATGAGTTGTAGTGACATGGAAAAGATAAAGGAGATTATATGGTGCATATTACAATTGAAAAAACAAGTTAACCTCATTCTTGTCAAAATATGCTCATAAAAATCTTGAAATTTTCAGGTTTTATTTATATATTTTTTCTTAAATTTTATATATTTAAGGTGTACAACATAATCTGTTATACATAGTGAAATGATTTCTACAGTCAAGCATTATCTCCTCACATAGTTTCCCTTTTTTGTGTGATGAGTGCACCTGAAATCTACTCTCTTAGCATATTTCCACTACTCATTACAATATTTCTAACTATAACTGTCATGCCTATACCTTGCCCCATAAAAATCTTGAAGAGTAGTCACTAAATTCCTAATAGTGATCAATCTCTGATGGGCAATATTAGAACTTTTACTAAGCACATGCACGTGATTAAATTGTTGTACATTGAGCTCTGGGTTTGGTTTTTTTTGTTATTTTGTTTTGTTTGAGCCTTTGAAGTTTTGCTTTTAATACCTGTGAAGAATCTCTCAGTTTCTTATATTTTTCATCTTTTTTTTAGCTACTGAAGTGGTGACTGTGTTTGTATTTCAAGAACCATCATTGCTCTCCTCACTCCAGGACAATGGATTGACAGATGTCATGCTGCATGCACTGCTGATCAAAGACGTGAGACCTTTCTGCTGATCTGTAAAGAATGCTCCATGCATACCCCTTTCCATAAAATGTACAGACATATACACACACACACTTGAAAAGCAGTCTTATGGCATGAAAATCCTATCTTTTGTTTTCTATATGTAGTATTGGAACTATTGGAGGGTGGGGGGAAGGGATAGTTAGGGAGTGTGGGATTGACATGTACACACTGCTGTATTTAAAATGGATAACCAATAAGGACCTACTGTATAACACAGGGAACTCTGCTCAATATTCTGTAACAACCTAAATGGGAAAAGAATTTGAAAAAGAATAGATACATGTATATGTATAACTGAAGCACTTTGCTGTACACCTGCAAACTATCACAACATTGTTAATCAACTATACTCCAATGTAAAATTAAAAGTATTTTAAAAGAGAAAGAAACCATTGGGACCTGGTCATCAAGATCCCTTTGATCTCTCTGTGTAGTACACCTGGCCAAAGTTTCCTAACTCTGTACCTGGACTCTTTCAGATGTCTTCAAGCTCACTTTATTTTCTCTCTAGGTTCCTGCTACCCGTGAAGTCCTTGGCTCTCTCCCAAATGTATTCAGTGCACTCTGCTTGAATGCCCGAGGTCTTCAGTCATTTGTACAGTGTCAGCCTTTTGAACGTCTCTTCAAAGTTCTTCTGTCTCCAGATTACCTCCCAGCCATGCGGAGGAGGAGGAGTTCTGATCCTCTAGGTAAGTAAGGATTTGCCTTAAAATAAATAATTGGTTGGCTGTTGTGCCGAGAGTTAGGTGATTATCAGGCCACCAATTGGCAAGGAAACTCTTCCTTGACCTCACTTCATGTCTCTGGCTAGGTGTGCTAAGCTTAATGGGAATTATCACCATATAATCTATTGCAGGGAGACAAGAATACTTCATCCTTAGCCTCTGCTTATAATATTTCCATGCTTCTCAACAGTTCACTGTTAAATGTACTGTTACAGTGCTGGTGAGAAATAGGTATTAGAAAACCAGCAGTAGATTTTCAGGTCCACCATCTAGTCTTCAGCAACAGGAGATCCTGGTAATCTTCTGTTCTAATATCCAAGTCCCTAAGATAGTCACAAATTAATAGATTTCCTTCTCAGTGTATTTGAGACCAGATCATTGAGGCGTAGCAAGAAGGAAGGGTTCCAGAAAGAATCCAGTTTTCAAAAATGTGCTTTGTGCTTTGTCACCACTGTAGCATTTTAGCCACTGCCATTCTTTACCGGGGCAGTCAGGGTTAATGGTTTATGGTTCTTTCGTTTCTCGTTCTCTCTTCACGCTACAATACTAGTTCAGACCTTGACAGTAGAGATTACTAGGGTAGAATTTAGCATACATGATTACCTTAAAGTGTGTTTACTAGACTGATAAATTTCTTTCCTCCTCCCCAGTGATTTGGTTGCAGAGGTTGGTGTGAATTCGTTTGAGAAAGCATGGCATTAGAAAATCACAACAACCAGCTCAGTTTCTTCTTTCCTCCTTATATTGGCACCAAAAAAAAAAAAATAGCCCAAGCTCTATTTTCTTCAGTCTTTCTAACAGTTCCATTTTTGGCTTTAAGGGGATACTGCCTCCAACCTCGGGAGTGCTGTTGATGAGCTCATGAGACATCAGCCAACCCTCAAAACAGATGCAACGACTGCGATCATCAAGGTGGGAAATGATACGGCTGTGACCATGGGCATGAGAGAGCAGTGAAGTGGGAGTTTTTAGGAAAAGGCATGACCTACTGGAGGTCATTTGGATTCTTAGACTGTGCCTATAAGAGGATTATGTCTGCCTCATTTTCTCCAAGTCCTTGGGTTGGTCCTTTACCCCACCCCCAAAAAAAGTCACTTAAGTATTGCTTTCTTATACAGGATACTAAGAAGTTGCCAAGGCTTAGCTTCTGTTTGTAAAAGCATATTACCCTTTCTAATCTTTGTTGCTTGGTTTTTGGTTGGGGTTTTTTTTTCCCACATTTACTGGCCCTGCCAGTTGCCCCTTAGGATTGTTGAAACTGGTAAATGAGTTACTGGTGGTTGGTGAATTAGAACATGGAGTCACATCAGTCAGTCAGTCACTTAACAGCCATGTGACACTGAAGAAGTTGTTTAACTTCATAGGACTTCAGTCTCCTTGTTTGTAAAATGAAATTAATGACTATATTCCAGGAATAGTGTATATAACATGTATATAAAGTGTTTTGGCACTTCTATATATAGCACATAGAAAGTGCTCCAAAAATGTTAGTCATCTCCCCATTCCTTAATTACTAATAAGTAATCTTGTTTCCTTTGCCTTTCAGTTACTTGAAGAAATCTGTAACCTTGGAAGAGACCCTAAATACATCTGTCAGAAGCCATCAATCCAGAAGGCAGATGGCACTGCCACTGCTCCTCCCCCAAGATCTAATCATGCTGCAGAAGAGGCCTCTAGTGAGGATGAGGAGGAAGAGGAAGTACAGGCCATGCAGAGCTTTAATTCTACCCAGCAGAATGAAACTGAGCCTAATCAGCAGTAAGTGTTCACAAGACAGGTTCTCTAGCCTTGTGATCTTGAGCATGTTGTTTTCATCTGTAAAAATGAGGGAGTTGGATTAGATCCAGCTATAAGGTTCTTCCGGCCCTAAATGTCTGTAATTTATCTTTCTTTGACCCTTGTGTGTCGTTTGTGCTTTGGTGTTTAATTGTTTTGGTTGCTTTAGCAAGCTTTCTTTTTTAAACGCTGTTCATGAAATTGAATCAGAATTCAGTATATCAAATTAAAAGGCCTTCTTCAGAGGATTTCCCTTTGTTGATTTGGTATTCCATGTCATCGACTGCTTGATTGTTTTCTATAAGTGAGCATACATTAAACACGTTGCACTTTCGAAGCCTATCTCCTAAGAAGTTCTTAAGAGTTACAGGGATTTGTTGTTGGTCGGTCTCTGTTTTTGTTTATTTCATCTGTTCATTCCAGATACATCAGAAGGCTTTGGAATGTACTATATGATTGTAACTAGGCACAGTAGATTTTCCTTGTATTTATTTGAGGTTTGTTCTACATGAAAATTGATTACCTGGATGGTGAGATGGGGATGGGGGTGAGCTTAAAGACTGCTGGTAGACCTGGTTCTTCGAGCTTACAGTGTTCGCATGCAAGGGATGAAAAGCAACTGCTGTAGCTGTAACTCTTAATCACCTTCATGCTCGAAATGGGCATGATCCCTCTGGACAGTCATGCAGTCTTTAATAAGTGCTCTTTTGGTGTATATATAGAAGTAGTTCTGAGAAAAGCATGAGCATTTTAGGTGTGGATATGAATGGGTTTGAGCTCATCTCAAAGGGTGGCTTGAGACTTAAGAGAAGATTATGGTGGAGTAGACAGCAGGAGCGAAGGTCTAGAATCCAAAACAGGTATGCCCTCTTGGAACTCTAGAAAGTAATGAGCCTGTTGGTATGAATTTTTTGGAGGGGAGAGGCATTGTGTTTTAAGTATGTTGCTTTCTTGGGCAGATATATTTTCATTGTCTGAGAAGGCAACCCTGCCTTCATCTAGCACCATCTTCTGTTTTGATTAAAATGTTCTCTGAGAGGAGGTGTTGTAGAGTGCTGGTAGTAACATAGTGAGTTCAATTTGTATAAAACTGTCAAGCTGTTCACTTAAGTTTGTGCACCTTTTGCTTGTATGTTGTGTGTCAATAAAAAGTTTACACACACAAAAAAAATGTTCTCTTTCTGGAAAAGGAGGATACCCTAAAAGGAAGCAGGACTTTATTTGCAAAGGAGTCGGAATCTTAGTGCTTCGTTGCCACATCCTTGATTGTCAGCCATCCTGCTGGCATAGGATTCCCGTTCCTGGCTACAAACTAGGGATGGATTTCTTGAATGTTAGTAGTGGTGGTGGTTTTGAGTCAAGCTGTGTACATTCGTCTGGATATAACTTTTCGACCTGGATTTCTTTTTTTTTTTTTTTTAATCAGTCATCAGTTTTATACACATCACTGTATACATGTCAATCCCAATCGCCCAATTCAGCACACCACCATCCCCACCCCACCGCAGTTTTCCCCCGTTGGTGTCCATACGTTTGGTCTCTACATCTGTGTCTCAACTTCTGCCCTGCAAACCGGTTCATCTGTACCATTTTTCTAGGTTCCACATACATGCATTAATATACGATATTTGTTTTTCCCTTTCTGACTTACTTCACTCTGTATGACAGTCTCTAGATCCATCCACGTCTCAACAAATGACTCAATTTTGTTCCTTTTTATGGCTGAATAATATTCCATTGTATATATGTACCACAACTTCTTTATCCATTCACGACCTGGATTTCTTAATACCTTTTGTCTAACATGCCCAGATTTTAAGCTGCCTTGGTAAATTGACATTTTCTCAAGCCCTCATATGTCTTCACTCTGCATGCTTTTCTTGGAATATCATGAGTCACTGTATATTCTATTCATATTTATCCCCCATCCTCAAATTATCTTATCTCCTTCTTTTCCATCTACCAAATTCCTACAAGTCCAGCTCAAGTGCCTTACTCTTAAAAGAACTTTTTTTAACCTCCAAATAGGAAGTTGATCTTTTGTGTTCTTCCAACAGTTTTGTTAAAGTTATTTATATATTCTAATGGTTTCCCCCACTAATCTACATAGTTCTCCAAGGCAGGAACAATGTCTCATTCAACAGTGTATCCCAATCACTTTGTATATAGTAGGTAATCAGTCAATAACTGTTTATTTAGTGAGTTGATAAAATGAATCAAGAGTATTAGATTAAGGAGTCCCCGAGTCTTAAATGCCAAGAGAGCTGGGCCTAATGAAACATGAACAAGAATGAAGAAAATAGTTAAAATCTAGACCCACAACATTAATACTCTATCATAGTATTAGTCATATGTAGCTTCTAAGCTGCAAAGGACTCTAATAGTTGCTGTTCCATGGTATTGATGTTCTTCTGTATCTTGCATGGTCTGAGTGTTCATCAGCACCTCATTCGCATAACATATCTAAGAATCTCACAAATATTGACACATGTACTTTTCTACTCCTGCCACCTTCACAAGCTTCAATTGGGTCATTACATGGATTATTAGAGCTGGAAGGGAACACAAAAGACTATCTAAACTCAACCTATGTTTTGAAAGCCACTATCTATTAAAGGTAAAATTCTTTTATCTCCTTATCCCAGGTAGTTGTTATGGTGGGAGTTGCTATGTACTTTCTGCCAATATGGGAAAGTGGCTTTGAAAAATTTGCAGTGTGTGCCACCCCTCTCCCCAAAAGTCTTGTTTGTATCCTTCCCCCACCCAACGCAAAATTCTTCAATGGGACTCCCGAACAAATTCTGGTTTCCCATGCCCACATCTGTTTTCCAATGCCTTAAATACACGCATGAGTAAATTTTTTCCATTAATTTTAATTGAGGTATATAATTCCTATGCAGTAAATGGTACAGATTTTAAATTTCCTATTTCCCTACCCTAAAATGGGGCAGCTACCTATCTTACTTCTGTCATTCATAGAATAAGTTTGCCTGTTCTGGAACATCGTATAAATAGAATAAATGGAGTCTTATATGTATATCATATCTAATGTATATACTTTCTTGTTTCTGGCTTTTGTTGCATAGCGTATTTTTGAGATTCATCCATGTTGTGTCTATCAGTATGTTGTTTTTGTTGCTGAATAGTATTCCATTGTATGAATATACTACAGCATTTATCCACTCACCTGTTGACGAAGTTTTGAGTTTTCTTTTTTTTTTTTCTTTTTTCCAGACTAAGACAGTGTTCTTTTCCCTTGGTTTTGTCCCCAAAATCAGCAGCTAGCATTGAATAAAATGGTTGATTGTATTTGATCTTGAGACACATGGTTTTGTGCTACAAATCTGCAATAAGGAAACTTAGGCATTACAGTCTACCCCAAATACATGGAGTTCTGTTCTACATTCAAAGGCATTCACCACAAGTAGTTCTAAATACTTGTCTTTTGGCCTCTTTCTTCTGCCTTCTGAATTGTTTGAGCTCAGCAAAACTGATTTTGCTGGGGGTGAATATACTTGCCAGTAAGTAACCAAGGTTTTCAGTTGGGGCACCATGGTTTATTTTTGTGATTGATTCCATTTATTTTGCCTAACTTAACCACCTACCCTGAACAACTTGAAAGAAATGGGTTATATATATCCACGTGGTCTTTGTAACTTGAATAACAACTGTCTGGGCCTTAAAGGCATCACATGCAGAGAAACAGTTGTTCCCTGAATCGTGGCCCACTGGGAGGGCTCTTTTGCCAAAGGCAGCTGTGTCTCCTCAGGAGTGGGAAGAAAGACCTGATTTTCCTACCCCCACCCCCGCCCTCCCCCACCAAAAAACCCCAAAACATGAGATCTGTTGTCCTGTACCCGTGTACTATGACACTCAATTGGAATCCTTCTCCTCTACATCTGATTAAGGGCTCCAACATCATAAATACACATGTAAAAGTGACTAGAGTTAAAATTAAGTTTGGGAATGTGTGTCTGTTTTGGAGAAGGCGGAGAGGCAGCAGTTTTTAATTTGACAGTTAAGATAAATTTGTTTCATTCTTCATGGAAATGCAGTCTTCCATTGTTTCAAAGATGCTGTGGGTCAAAGTTTCATATCAGGTTAGGATTAGAATGACTTTTCTTAAAACCAGTGGTAGGGGGATTTCTACTGAAGAAAGTTGATCATTTTTACTATTCCTATATGATGCCCTGAGCCTGGAAGCCAAAAAGATGATGGTGGGGAGAAAAGTGGTTACTGAACAAGTTCATTACTGGAGTTTAAGAACCACTGTTGGTTTGTTTTCTCTCTTGTTCTCTCCAACTTCCATCTAGCAAATGAAGAAAGTACATTTCATGATGGTGCTTTGGGTCTTTACCATTATATTTGGCTTCTGCAAAGGAGCAGGTATCTCCCTGGGCTTAGAGCCACACCTGTACTTCTTAGCTGTAGAGGTGGATCTCTGAGTTCTTCCCAGGGAGGTGCAGTCAAGCTGGGGCGGATAATTGGTGTAAGTAGCAGGAAATGTGGCAGTGATTCTGCAGAGGAAGTTTACAGTCAGGGAAGGGTTTGCAATCTTCCCATGGAATCATTTCACTCCTGGCTTATATATAGGTCCTCCCTTTGTACAAAGTTCTTCCCCAGATTCTTCATTGAGCATGTTCACAACATCCTACCCAAGCCCCCTAGCTCGAGATATTTTA
Organism: Eschrichtius robustus; assembly: GCF_028021215.1. Classification (NCBI taxonomy): domain Eukaryota; kingdom Metazoa; phylum Chordata; class Mammalia; order Artiodactyla; family Eschrichtiidae; genus Eschrichtius; species Eschrichtius robustus. The sequence goes on along the minus strand of NC_090845.1, from coordinate 48,915,352 downwards.
GCTCTAAAGCAGTTCGTCATGCCTCTCCACTCTCTTTGCCTATTGCCTAGTCTCCATTTTGCTGCCACATATCCCCATGCCTGGCAAATCTTTGTTCACATTTTATCTTGCTCAGAGACGAAATTATTTCTTGCCAATTTTTCTGCCTTCTCCCCCTACCTCTCCCTTCTTCTATCTCTGCCCTTTTCTCCCAAATTTCTCCCAAGGGCCTATATCTAAACTGTTCCTTATTCAACTCAAGTTTTGTCCTTTTCTAGGGTTTATGTTTTAGGTAGATTTTGTTTCATTTCAATATACTTTGTGGAGTTTTTCCCTCTGTTTATTTCTTACAAAAGCCAAGGTGTAGCCATTGGTCTAAAGGCTGCATTTTCTGCAGCTATGGCATTATTGCAGCCTTCTTATCTTCAATGCATCATTGAAGCACCTGAAGCAAAAGGACCTGATCACAATTTTTGGGTAGTTCAGGAAAAGGTTGTTAGAGAAGGAGGCCTTGGGTGTTGCCTTCATCTTTGACCAACTTTGACTATTCTGAATGGTTTACCAATCTAAGCATGGATTCTTGACCAAAATTAAATTCCATTTCCTGCTCTCTATAACATTAAATCTGATGCAAGAACACGGTAAGATGTTTATGTATTTGTTTCTTTGCCTAGCTCCTTTCTTCAAGCAAATATTTAAATAGTCTCTTAATTGAACTTGCTTATTTTTAGTATTTTCATATTGATGAATTCCTCCTACAGTAGTTTGCCTAAGATAGAATAATTTCTTTTGCGATATGTACAAGTGCTGAGTTTGTGAAAGCTTGGTTTTTCCTTTTGTGCTCTCAACCTACTCAGGCTAGGAAAGCTACCTTCAGAATTGATTTCAGCTCTTTTCTTTTTCCTTCTTTTTTTTTTTTCTGTGCTATATACTAAAGGCTATAAGTCTAACTGAGAGAAAGGACTAGAATTTCACGGTTTCCTTTTCTTCGCTTTGTTCTTTTGCACTGGTATTGTGAATTTCTGTGAAACTCACTCTTTTCTCCCTTAACAGGGTTGTTGGTACAGAGGAACGTATTCCTATTCCCCTCATGGATTACATCCTTAATGTGGTAAGATTAATGGTAGGGCAATCTGAGTAAAGGTGTGTGCTCTTCTGGAAAATGTGTGGGGTTACCAAATAGTCTGATGACTTGTGTTTATTTTCACTGGGGCCCTTAAAGTGCAGAGAGCAGCGGGGAAAGATGTGTAAACCTTGTTCTGTGTGATTTGCCAAAAATTAGCTAACAGTCCCTTTTTGAATATTCCCAATTTTCTGTTGATTCCCCTTTGGAATCCAAACAGGAGGAGAATGGGCTTTGTTAGGCCAGTCCAGTATTATGTTCCTTGAGTGTGTCCCAACATATTTTTTTCCCGTTACTTGCCATTTTTTTCCCATTAACTTCTCTTTTACCAATAATAATACTAATAAAAATGTGGTGTTTTCTTTTAACTTCTGTGTGTCTCACAGGAAAAAAGGAAGAGTTTGAATTTTCCCAGCGTTATTTACCTATAAGGGGAAGCCCATTTAGCATTTGTTCTAGCCCAGTAAGCACTTCCAGACTTCCAAAGATGGTTTCTCTTTTGCCTGTGTGTTTGTTTCCCGTATTTTACTTTCTTACCCTTACAAAATGCTCTGTTTAGTCTGAATCACTCTTCCAGGGTTCTAGGTTTCATTTGCATTATGAGCATATTTGAAGAAAAGTATCCATGATGTTTGCTTCCAGGGGAGAGGCAACACATTATCTGCAAGAAGCACTAAATGAGCAAATTAAGAGATTAGACCTGATTCTGCCACTAATTCATGGTGTGGCCCTGAGCAAGTCATTTAACCTCTCTGTGCTTCTCAGATTATGTGACTTTAGGTGTGGCTGAAAAGATATATTGGGAAGAAGTTGTAATTCCTTATTTTCTGGATGTTTAGGGGTCATTTCATATACCTATTACTGCTTACCTGAGGTTTTGATATTCTAGAAAATACTGGTTTCATGACTATAAGGTTACCCCTGTCCTAATTCCAAGCTGGCATTTTAGTTCCAAGTGTCAGGCTCTAACTTTTTTTTTAAATTTTTATTACCTAGATGAAATTTGTGGAATCTATTCTGAGCAACAATACAACCGATGACCACTGCCAGGAATTTGTGAATCAGAAAGGACTCTTGCCTTTGGTTACCATTTTGGGTCTTCCCAATCTGCCCATTGACTTTCCCACATCTGCAGCCTGTCAGGCTGTTGCAGGTGTCTGCAAATCCATATTGGTAAGAAGCATCTGGCCGAATATTTTCATTTCTTTTAGAAATCAATTTTGCAATACTTCTATATACGTGTTTTTACTGTGGTCTCCCCTTCAACTAAAACATAATGAAGAAATTTGAGGTTATGTACTATAAGTGGATTTTGTGACTAATAAATAGTGTGCCACGTTATTTCTCATTGAAAAGTCAAAGTGTTTGTTCTTTGTTCCTGAATTTGGTATATAGTTCTAACATATGAGTTTTTTGGAAGGGAAAATAAATCTCCAAGAAAGCTTTGGAAGTGGGTTTTAACACAGTCTGGTTTGTTTAGCCATGTATTTTTTTTCCCCTTTCTCAGGCTTGATAGTTGTGTATTTTAAGCATGATTGACCTGTAGTTCATTGCTCAAATTTTGCCCAAAAATGAAGTTGCTTTATTTTAAATAGTGGTAAAAGAGATTATAACATGATATTTACCGCTTTAATCGTTTTTAAGTGTATAGTTTAATAGTGTTTGGTACATCACATTGTTGTGAAACCCATCTCCAGAACTCTCTTCCTCTTGTAAAACTGAAATTTGCACCCATTAAACAACAACTTTCAGTTCCCCTCTCCTTACCAGCCCCTGGTAACCACCATTCTACTTTCTGTCTCTGAATTTTGACTGTTCGAGGTATGTCATGTAAGTTGAATTCATGAAGTACTTGTCTTTCTATGACTGGCTTAATTTGCTTAGCATAATTTTCTCAAGATTCATCCATGTTGTAGCATATGTTAGAATTTTCTTCCTTTTTTAAGGCTGAATAATAGTCCAGTGTATGTTTAAAGTGCATTTTGTTTATCCATTCATTCATTGATAGACATTTTGGTTGCTTCCACTTCTTACGAATAGTGCTGCTACAAACATGGGTGTGTTCTCCAGACCTTGCTTTTGTGTATGGTGAAAACACTTAAGATCTACTCTCTTAGCAAATTTCTAGTATATAATACAGTATTATTAACTATAGTCACCACGCTATACATTAGATCCCCAGAACTTATTCATCTTTTATAACTGAAAGTTTATACCCTTTGACCAACATCTCCGCAACTTCCCCCAGCCCCTGGCAACCACCGTTCTACTCTCTGGTTCTGAGTTTGACTTTAAAGTGAGATCATACTCAAGGCTCTGCTTTCAGTTATTTTGGTTATCTACCCAGAAGTAGGATTTGCTAGATCATTTGGTAGTTCTGTTTTTAATTTTTTGAGGAACTGCCATACTGTATTATTCACAACATCTCTACCATTTCACATTCCAACCAGCAAAGCACAAGGGTTGATTTCTCTGCATCCTCACCAATACTTGTTAATTTCTAGTTTTTTCATACTAGCCAACCTAATGGATGTGAAATGAGATCTCGTGGTTTTCGTTTGCATTTCTCTGTTGATTAGCGATGTTGAGCATCTTTTCATGTGCCTGTTGGCCATCTGTATGTCTTCTTTAGAAAAATGTCTGTTCAGGGCCTTTGCCCATTTTTTTTTTCCGAAACAGTACATTTTATTTGACAACAGACTCCCCAGTTTGTCTCAGTTGTGTCATATAGATGGCTTTAGATTGCTTTTTTGGTGGTCACCCATGCTGAACAAGATTTTTCAATCTTCAAAACAACCAAGGCTCAGAGATTCTGCGTTTCACTTCAGTTCACAAATCCAAGTGTGTCCTCCATTCACTGGAGCATTTTGGCATAGATTCCCTTTGAGGTAGAAGGGTAGAGATGAAGCCGTTCCTCCAAGTTCAAAGAAGTAAGGTATTGCTGGCTGGTGCTTCTCAGAAGGCTGGCACATCTGTGTGTTTCTTGCCTAATTCTTCTCATTGGCCTGGAGCATCTCTTCACATTTTCTCTAGATAGCCTGGCACTTTTTTTTCCCCTCAATTGCCTGATGCTTTCCTTCTCTCATCAGCCTAGAGCTTCTGAGGAAAAGGGAGAGCCCATTTTTTAATAGGGTTGTCTGTTTTTGTTGTTGAGTTGTAAGAATCCTTAATATATTTTGGATATTAATCCCTTATCAGATAAATGATTTGCAGATTATTTTCTCCCATTCCATGAGTTGCTTTTCACTCTTGGTAGTGTCATTTGATGTGAAAAAGGGTTTTAATTTTGATGAAGTCCAGTTTGTTTTTTGTGGGGGTTTTTTGTTGTTTAGTTTTTGCTTTTTACTTTTCATTGCCTGTGCTTTTGGTGTCGTACCTAAGAAATCACTGCCAAATCCGGTGTCGTGCAGCTTTTATCCTATGGCTTTTTCTAAGTGTTTTATAGTTTTAGCTCTTATATTTAGGTCTTTGATCTATTTTGAGTTAATTTTTTGTATGGTGTAAGGTAAGGTTCAGCTTCATTCTTTTGCATGTGGGTATCCGGTTTTCCCAACACTATTTGTTGAAAAGATTGTCCTTTCTCTATTGTACCCTTGTTTTGGCAACCTTGTCAAAAATCATTTGACCATATATGCAAGGGTTTATTTTGGGGCTCTCTGTTCTGTTGGTGTTGATGTCTGTCTTTATGCCACTACTACACTTTTGATAACTGTAGCTTTGTGGTAAGTTTGCAAATCTGGGGATGTGAGACCTCTAACTTTGTTCTCTTTTAAGATAGCTATATCTATTTGGGGTCCCTAGAGATTCTGTACGAATTTTAAGAGAGATATTTCTGTTTCTGAAAAAAAAAAAAAGCCATTGGGATTTTTATAGGAATTGGATTAAATCTGTGAAGTTTATTTATTAGCTGAGTTGTGCAATGATAAGTAATTTCTGCTAAAAATCAGAAATCCAATTTCTTGCGGACTTGGAAAGATCCATAATTGTGACATCTGCATTTGATATTTTATTTTGCTTTTCTTTTTGCAAATATTTAATTAAGTGCTATTTATGAGAGAGAGAGGGGGGAAAGGGCTGCTCCATCTTTATCCTACCTGTAAGATACTGTGTGAGGGTGGATAGATTTATTTAAAGCCGTAGGAAAGGCACATAAGTTCTCCTATCTTTGAATGGCAAGTGATAGTGTTCACTGTCAAGATTTTTCTTCATACTCAGAAAGAAATTGCAGGGGCCATATAATCCTTGAGTTGTCTCCAAAATAAGAAAATGCCTAGCTGATGCCTATCCTAGAATTGTCTCTCTTATTGTGGTAAGAAAAAAACGTTTGTAATAGTGGTTCATTTCCATGCTTTGGAACCTTGCCTAACATTGCTCCCTGTTGTGCAAAATTTGGAATTAATCTTACAGCATGGAGTCCTTGCTGTAACAGTAGTCCAGTTTGGCTATCACAATCTTTTAAATTTGATTGGCCTACCACCTTTGAAAGCCTCTCATTCAAGAGAAGTAATGTGTTGCTCTAAAAGGCGTTTAGGTATGTCATACCTTCGTTCATGTTTTGGCTCCACCATTTACCAGGTGCAAGACCATGGCCAGGTCTGAAATTTGTGAGACTTGTCTTCCACTTCTTTCATCGTGACTATTAAGACATGCATATGAAGTTCATTGTACATTAATGCTTTAATTATTCTTATTTCAGACACTGTCACATGAACCCAAAGTCCTTCAGGAGGGTCTCCTTCAGTTGGACTCCATTCTTTCCTCCTTGGAGCCCTTACACCGCCCAATAGAATCCCCTGGGGGCTCAGTGTTGTTGCGAGAACTGGCTTGTGCTGGCAATGTCGCTGATGCTACCCTCTCAGCTCAAGCCACACCTCTACTGCATGCGCTCACTGCTGCCCACGCCTACATCATGATGTTTGTTCATACTTGTAGAGTTGGACAGGTAAGAATTATGTTAAGTGTGAACATGTTGGTTTAAAGTCGGTAAAATACCTAGGGCATATACGTGGCATCTTAGTGTACTTAGAAGCAGTTCTACCTAGGCGAGCTGCTGAAAGAACAGTTTTAGGGTGAGTTCTTTTGGGTGGATGACTTAAGTTTATGCTTCAAGTTGCTGTCTAGTTTCACTTCCCCTTAGTATTTTTTTCATTGGAAGTTGGGTGACCATATAACTTGTTTTGTCAACTGGACCTTCTTGAGAGTGAAAGAGGTTGAGATAAATACAGGTATTAATAGATCTGTAGCATCCATATAGGCCTTAGGGATGTATAGTCACCCCTTTTAGCAGACAAGCCTCAACTGGGTGCTCATCTGACCGTATTACTTCCTAATCTTTCTACAAATGCGTGTAGGCTTGATAATAAGATGGCAAGAAGGAAATTTGACCACAGAACATTTAAGTTAATGGTGATTAACAGATTACTAAAGATTTCCTAAATATCAAACCCTATGTCTGCACTCCATGTGAGGGTCCTCTTATGGCTCCAGAAAGTTGAAGTTTGGGGGTAGGGGGGTTTGTTTATTTGTTTTTTGAGTGCTCACAGTTTTGCTACCTTTAGTTGTCAAGTAATCAAGTCTAAAGATTATTGGTGTCGTATTTTTAGCAGCCCTGTTTTATGCTGTTGAGCTAGGAGTGTGTTCTTTGGATCAAAATAAATGAAAAGCACAATTATAAACTATTTAGAAAATAATTAAATTACATAGCAGAGCTTTAAGGAGTGATTTGATTGATTGAAATAAAGAAATAAACAGGAAATAACAAGCCCCCTCACCATCTAAAAAAATTAGGAAGCTGTCAATGTGTCTATAAAACTGTTTCTTCCATTTAGAAGAACAGAGTTGCCTATGACTCCTGTTTTTCATTTTACAAAGAAGAAATGAGAAGGGATGTTAGAGACAGATTGTAAATATTGTAAGAGAATACCTTCTGGAACTATGATCTCTTAAGTGTGGAAATTTTGATGAAGTACACAACTCTGAGAATAGTAAGGAAGGAAAAATAGAAATCCCTTATCCTTTGTAAATAGCTGAAAGTTGATTTTGAATATAAATGTTCAGAGGGCATCCCAAAGATCACCTGTTTTACTTTGGCTACAGAGTGAAATTCGTTCCATCTCCGTAAACCAGTGGGGCTCTCAGTTGGGTCTGAGTGTTCTGAGCAAGCTGAGCCAGTTATACTGTTCCCTGGTGTGGGAAAGCACTGTCCTTCTCTCCCTGTGTACCCCAAACAGGTAAGGAAATGGTCATCTCTTTTACTATCTCTGTTGTCTTTCCTAACAGAAACTAAGCTTAGTGAGCCTGGGGTATTGCTTTGGTCAAGGATAGAAAGGTAAAGAGTTCAGAGGCCTCCTTGTCTGTCTTAGTTCATTCGGGCTGCTATAACAAAGTCCACAGATTGGGTCCTTATAAACAACAGAAATTTATTGCTCAGAATTCTGGAGGCTGGAAGTCTGCATGGTTGGGTGAGGGCTGTCTTCCACATTGCAGACTTCTCATTGTATCCTCACATGGCAAAAGGGACTAGGAATCTCTCTGGAGCCTCTTCTATAAGGCACTAGTTCCATTCATGAGGGTTCTACTCTTAAGACTTAAGCACCTACCAAAGGCCTTACTACTAATACCGTCTCATCAGACATTAGGATTTCAACATTTGAATTTTGAGGAGACACAACATTTAACCAATAGCATTGTCCTTCCCACTTATCAGCCAAAGGACTTCCTTACAAATGTGTCATCTTTAACCTGATATCTCAATTATGCTGTGTCAGCATGGTGGGTGTTTACAGTTTGGTCCTGTTGTTAGCCAGATATAAAGAGTTGAGTTGGAAACCTGTTGAGTACGACCTCAGGAATTCCATCATTGCAGATGTTTTATTAGGTTAACTTACCTGCTATAGGAGGGGGATAGTGTCAGCCAAGCAGGTCAGAGACCAAGCACAACATTAAAAAGATGAGTTATCAGAGGTTTTTTTGCTCACTGTTTCTCTTCTTGCAGCCTGCCATCTGGGTGTGAATTTGGTCAGGCGGACATGCAGAAACTGGTTCCAAAGGATGAGAAGGCAGGTACGACCCAGGGCGGAAAAAGATCAGGTAACTCCAAGAAACTAAAATCCTAGCCATTAATTCTCTTAAGTTCTGTCTGTCTCTGTCTTTATAGGTCTATTGTGAAATTTTAGTAGGTCTATCATCTGTAGTCTTCAGTTTTTTCCGTTCATTAATTTTTAATTATTTATTTTAAAATTAAACTATTTTCAGTTATTTTTTCTATTAAAAAAATACATACCCACAATGATAAAAATTAGAAAATGTAGTAGAAAGAAGAATCACCCATATTTATACCACAAAAAATATTTTGGAAGTATCTGCTAATCTTTTTCCCTGAAGGTATGTTTTATTAACATAGTTGTGATTATCTTAGACATAATATTTTACAGGTCTCTTTTCACTTAATATTAAGTGCCATGTAAAGGTACCATGAATTAACCATTCCCTGTTGTTTCTAATGTACTATTTTGAAAACTGAACATCTTTGTATGTAGTTTTTTGAGAATGTAAGATTGATTCTTAGAAATTACTGTAACAAAGATTATGGTGGGTCTTTAATTATTTTTGTATGCTTATTTTTCAGAAGCTTAATTTCTTACGTTAAAATGGTAAATGACTATTCTAAGTGGCTCTGGCTTCGCAAACCACTTTTGACACTTTCAGTCAGTCACAACACCTTCTCCATACACTGCACAAATAGTTTTGTGCATTTCAGTTGCGTTTTTACCTTTCTTGGAATAATAAAGCATAATATGCTGAAAATGTTACTTTTTTTCCCTCCCATCTTCAATATTAAAATGGCTACACAGAAATTCACCAATTTTAATAAGTCTTTTTTTAAATGCATGCTGATATGACAGCTGTCACATAAAATCTAACAAAATTGTTTTGAAGGAAGTTAAAAGACAACTAAGTGCTACTAGAGCCATCTTATGGAAAAAAACGAACGAACCTTTTGGCCCACCCAATACAATCTTCTGACCATAATGCAACAAACCAAAAATTAACAGAAGTAGCTTTTCTAGAAAGTTTTCTTCTCCTATACTCTGCATCAGGGCGAAAATGAATTTGATAAACTATTAAGAAAACAGTGAAGATAATCCTGTGTATAAAAACCTGTCACAGAGGGGCTTCCCTGGTGGCGCAGTGGTTGAGAATCTGCCTGCCAATGCAGGGGACACGGGTTCGAGCCCTGGTCTGGGAAGATCCCACATGCCGCGGAGCAACTGGGCCCGTGAGCCACAACTACTGAGCCTGAGCGTCTGGAGCCTGTGCTCCGCAACAAGAGAGGCCGCGATAGTGAGAGGCCCGCGCACCGCGATGAAGAGTGGCCCCCACTCGCTGCAACTGGAGAAACCCCTCACACAGAAACAAAGACCCAACACAGCCAAAGATAAAAATAATAAATAAATAATAAATAAAAAATTTAAAAGAAAAACCTATCACAGAGATAAACCCATGCACATATGGTCACCTTATCTTTGATAAAGGAGGCAAGAATATACAATGGAGAAAAGACAGTCTCTTCAATAAGTGGTGCTAGGAAAACTGGACAGCTACATGGAGAAGAATGAAATTAGAACACCATACACAAAAATAAACTCAAAATAGATTAAAGACCTAAGTGAAAGGCCAGACACTATCAAACTCTTAGAGGAAAACATAGGCAGAACACTCGATGACATAAATTACAGCAAGATCCTTTTTGACCCACCTCCTAGAGAAATAGAAATAAAAACAAAAATAAACACATGGGACCTAATGAAACTTAAAAGCTTTTGCATAGCAAAGGAGAACCATAAACAAGACGAAAAGACAACCCTCAGAATGGGAGAAAATATTTGCAAATGAAGCAACTGACAAAGGATTAATCTCCAAAATATACAAGCAGCTCATGCAGCTCAATATCCAGAAAACAACCCAATCCAAAAATGGGCATTTCTCCAAAGAAGATACACAGATTGCCAACAAACACATGAAAGAATGCTCATTAATCATTAGAGAAATGCAAATCAAAATTACAATGATGTATCACCTCACACCAGTCAGAATGGCCATCTTTAAAAAATCTACAAACAATAAATGCTGGAGAGGGTGTGGAGAAAAGGGAACCCTCTTGCACTGTTGGTGGGAATGTAAATTGATACAGCCACTATGGAGAACAGTATGGAGGTTCCTTAAAAAACTAAACATAGGGCTTCCCTGGTGGCGCAGTGGTTGAGAGTCTGCCTGCCAATGCAGGGGACATGGGTTCGAGCCCTGGTCTGGGAAGATCCCACATGCTGCGGAGCAACTAGGCCCGTGAGCCACAACTACTGAGCCTGCGCGTCTGGAGCCTGTGCTCCGCAACAAGAGAGGCCGTGACAGTGAGAGGCCCGCGCACTGCGATGAAGAGTGGCCCCCGCTTGCCGCAACTAGAGAAAGCCCTCACACAGAAACGAAGACCCAACACAGTCATAAATAAATAAATAAATAAAATAAATAAACCCAAAGTTTAAAAAAAAAAAAAAACTAAACATAGAATTACCATACGACCCAGCAATCCCACTACTGGGCATATACCCTGAGAAAACCATAATTCAGAAAGAGTCATGTACCACAATGTTCATTGCAGCTCTATTTACAATAGCCAGGACATGGAAGCAACCTCAGTGTCCATGGACAGATGAATGGATAAAGAAGATGTGGCACATATATACAATGGAATATTACTCAGCCATAAAAAGAAATGAAACTGAGTTGTTTGTAGTGAGGTGGATGGACCTAGAGACTGTCATACAGAGTGAAGTAAGTCAGAAAGAGCAAAACAAATACCGTATGCTAACACATATATATAGAATCTTTAAAAAAAAATGGTCCTGAAGAACCTAGGGGCAGGACAGGAATAAAGACACTGACGTAGAGAATGGACTTGAGGACACAGGGAGGGGGAAGGGTAAGCTGGGATGAACTGAGAGAGCGGCATGGACATATATGCACTACCAAATAGATAGCTAGTGGGAAGCAGCCGCATAGCACAGGGAGATCAGCTCAGTGCTTTGTGTCCACCTAGAGGGGTGGGAGAGGGAAGGTGGGAGGGAGACGCAAGAGGGAAGAGATATGGGGATATATGTTTATGTATAGCTGATTCACTTTGTTATACAGCAGAAACTAACACAACATTGTAAAGCAATTATACTCCAATAAAGATATTTTTTTTAAAAAAACCTATCAGATATACTGTATGCTAACACATATATATGGAATCTAAGAAGAAAAAAAAAAGGTCATGAAGAACCTAGGGGTAAGACGGGAATAAAGACACAGACCTACTAGAGAATGGACTTGAGGATATGGGGAGGGTGAAGGGTAAGCTGTGACAAAGTGAGAGAGTGGCATGGACATATATACACTACCAAACGTAAAATAGATAGCTAGTGGGAAGCAGCGGCATAGCACAGGGAGATCAGCTTAGTGGTTTGTGACCACCTAGAGGGGTGGGATAGGGAGGGTGGGAGGAAGGGAGACGCAAGAGGGAAGAGATATGGGAACATATGTATATGTATAACTGATTCACTTTGTTATAAAGCAGAAACTAATACACCATTGTAAAGCAATTATACTCCAATAAAGATGTTTTAAAAGATATGCTTAAAAATTGTATTGAGATTGCTAAAGATAGAGAAAATGATAAGGAACTAATAAAGCAGACATAAGTTATGAAACAACAAATAAGGATTTTATATGACAGCTAGTTATTGTATTGTGGAGGAAGGGGACAGAATTAATAAAATATACACGAAAATGGACGAAACCAAGTGTTAGAATCTCAAATTTTGTCAGTCTTCAATATACCAACTTTAAGTCAAGGAAAGAATAAAATAATTTACTAAAAACCAAGAACAAAATTAGACTCGCAGTCAAAGAATTGCCTTGCATAACAATTTAGATATATTTTTCCCCAGCAGTTTCTTTCACATTTAACAAAGGTATCTCCATTTCCACATAGTTTTTCCAGAATATTAGAAAGAAAATTTGATGTGTTTTATAGTTTGCCTAATGCTGATTCTTAGATCAAGAGCACACCCCCCCCCCAAAAAGACTCATCTCACATTCATATACAAAAATCTTAAATTCTAGGAAATATATTTCTCTAGTGGTAATCTGTGATGTCCAAATGAGTATATTAACGAGCTCTAAAATTCTAGTGGGGTATGCGCCTTGAGTGCATGGGGTCACCACACACACTGCAGTTTATGTGAAGTTTCTGGGTCATGCAGTGTGCCTACAGTCTTCCAAGGTAGCCCTTGAAAGTTAAGACTTTTAACATGCTCTCATTGGAAGATGTCAGTGTTAGCTACTTAGAAGGACTCCAGGGAAAGAAGTACAGTTTTGCGTTTTTTTCTTTTCAGATTTAGAAAGTTGTGGACATTTTAGTAACAAGCACTGTAGGTACCTCTTTCTTCGGACTCTTCAGAACAAGGAACCAGGTGAGTGCTGGGTCAACATGGTCTTATTGCTCCCCTCTTATGTCTACAGATGGGGAACAGGATGGAACTGCTGGAAGTATGGATGCTTCTACCCAGGGCTTGTTGGAAGGCATTGGGCTTGATGGTGACACGCTGGCTCCTATGGAGACAGATGAACCTACTGCTTCAGACTCTAAGGGCAAATCTAAAATCACACCTGCCATGGCTGCCAGAATCAAGCAAATCAAGCCGTTATTGTCAGGTGATTCTCTTTCTTCTGCTCCCTTTTAGAGCCTAGTATGGCTGTATTGTTTCCTTTAAGGAAGTTTTAAACTTGGTGGCTCATTTTCAGGTGTCTGCCATGTGACAGGCTCTGTACTAACTGTTAGGGATACAGAGATGAGAGAATCGCTTTCTGAAAGCCAAGTCTACCCCTCCTTTTCTTCCTGCTCACTCTTCTACTACTGCAGGTGACCTCTGCTCCTACCATTTCCCTGAAATGTCTCACCGAGGTATCTGTAACCTCCTTGTTGCTAAGTCCATTGGATACTTTTCAGTCCACTTCTCACTTTTCCGCAGCATGATGGTTGACCTATCACCTCCTTCTCAAAATACTCTTTTCTTGGCTTTTGTGGTATTAATATTAAGCCCTCCTGCTTTCCTGTTACCTGTCTGGCTACTGCACTCAGTCTCCTTTTCCTTTCTCTGTCCCTCGAGTGTAGCTGGCAAGTGACATAGTTGATTTGTGTTTTAGTAGTTACTTTGCCAGCTCTGTGGAGACTACAGTAATATGATGCAAGACCACATTAAAGATGTGCACTGGGGACTTCTCTGGCGGTCCAGTGGTTGAGACTCTGCACTTCCACTGTGGGGGGTGCGGGTTCAATCCCTGGTCGGGGAACTAGGATTCCGCGTGCTGTGCGGTGCAACCAAAACAGTGAATAAAGATGTGCACTGATCTGTCTTTGCCATCTTTTGCCCCTTAATGTAAAATCAGTGGAGAACCTATTTTCTGTGTTCTGTACCTCTACCAATTTTGTACATTTGCCACTTTCTGACACCTTAATGTGAAGGAAAATGTAGACAACTCCTGGGAATTGGGGGCTCTGCCCAAAAGCAAGCAAAATATGGCCTTTGGTGTTTCCATTTGTTATTTTAAACCTCCTTGAATTTTATGTTCTGTTTTAATTTGTTTAATTCTGCTCCTTTGTTTTAATTTGAAAGTCTACTGCCGCTTTCCCCAAATTGAAGAAAAATTGACCATCCAAGAAGATGCTAATGTTTATCTCCCCTTTCTTTGTTAGACCTCTGTGACCTTGGAACATTCTGAGGTTTCTGTGTGGGCCCAGCCCATGCTTTTGATGTCTGTTTCTCTATGGTTACTGGCCTTTTGTTTTTCTCTTTTATCCTTGCTGACTACCTTTGAGCCACTTTGCTGTCTATTCACCTGAAAATGGTGGTGGAAAAGTACAAACTTAATGTGTACATGCATTAGGCTTTCAGAGTCTAGGCCCACCCAACCTCCAGCCAGGCAGTGCGAGTATCTGTAGCCTGATCCCTCATTAGGATTGGGAGATCCTAATTTGGATGGATTGGGAAAAAGAAAAGACCTGTTCCTTTCTTCTTATGCTGTATATCTCAGAGCTTACTGAGCTTTTGGGGTACGATATGTGGTACCAGCTCAAGTAGAGCCTATTTTTTTTTACAGTGGGTTCATATATACATGTGTATAATTAAGAGATGTGCTTTGATTCAGACCTGGATCATGATGAAATAATGTTTATTTCAGACATGTTGTGACAGCATTTTCATTTGTGATTTTAGGAGTAATAAATATTCACTATAGAAAAAGTACAGAGAAATGTTTTAAGAAAAGCAAGGAAATTACCCAAATATAATGTGTTAAGAAGGCCACTTTTTAAATTTTTATGCTTTTCCTAACAACCTTTTTTCCTTTGGGGACCATACATTTAATGTTATGATGAGACGATACTAGTATATATGTGATGTTCTTTTCTTGTCTAAGTTGTTAGCATTTTTGCCATTTTTAAAGTTCTCTGTAGGCATTTTAAGTGACTCCATAATTCAATACATAGATATATCATTTACTTAAATAGTTCATATTGTGTATTGCTTTCTACAAAGGTAGTTTCAGTTTATATCTCCTAACAGTGTGAGTGCTTATCTTGTTTGTCTTTCATATTTATTATATATTGAATGCCAACATACTTCTCAGTCTCCTGCCTTCAAAAGAGGCATTTATTCCCTGTGGAGCTTCCTTTTCAGATATCATATGTAGAGACAAGTCCAGGTGTTTCATAGAATGTTTGAGTGGGAGGGAGTAGTCAGTCATTAAAATGTATTAACAGTAATGTGTCTGTTATAATGAAACCATTCTGAAAATGCTGTACAGCCTTATTCTGACTTTTGGGTTCCAGCTTCCTCTAGATTAGGCAGAGCACTGGCTGAGCTATTTGGACTCCTTGTTAAACTTTGTGTGGGGTCTCCTGTCCGCCAGAGAAGGAGCCATCATGCTGCCAGCACCACCACAGCACCAACACCTGCTGCTCGATCAACGGCCTCAGCTCTCACTAAGCTCCTCACAAAGGGCTTATCTTGGCAGCCTCCACCATATACGCCTACTCCACGCTTCAGGTGAGGTTCCGCTTGAGATGCAGAAAGAATCTAATTGGTTCCTTCTCCACTTGAATGCAGAGTGAGCCACTGAATTAGAGGACTTGGAGGTCCCTTGTTTTACTCTTAAATGTGTACCCCAAATACTGTTTAAGCTACTTGTTTTGGTTCTGCCTTGTCTAAAATATAGAGATTTTAAAAGCATTTGTAATCAAACTGCATTCCAATAACCTTGTATTTACTAGTAGGTGGGAACTGTCACCCTTTTTTGCCTTAGAAATTTTAATATCCAAACTAGTCACCCACCTGCATTCTAGTCAGTCTATCAGTCACTTCAGTGCAATGTTAAATTTTACTCTTGGCTTTTACTTGAATTTCCCATTGCTTCTGTGTCTGCCTCAGAGAAGGTTAACTTTTTGCTTTTTCCCTCTTCCAGGCTGACATTCTTCATCTGTTCAGTTGGTTTTACATCCCCAATGCTGTTTGATGAGAGGAAGTATCCCTACCACCTCATGCTGCAAAAATTTCTCTGCTCTGGAGGCCACAATGCTCTTTTTGAGTAAGGATCATGTTGCTTTACAGAGAAGCATTGTTTGGAGTTTGGTCTTTTCTGTGTGCCTTAGCAGCCCACAACTTTCTAAGCCACCTATCCTGTGACAGTGGGATACATAGGGACAGCCATTGGGTATACCCTTTCACGTTTCAGGAACTAACTGTATTTATCTCCATCTTCCTGGAGGGTGGGATTCAGCCTGTCCTAGGAATGTTTGTAAGGGTCTCTGTTTTTCTTCATTTGGCTTGTAATGTCTGGTACATATTTTTCTAGTAGACTTGTCCTTTTCTGCTGTTTTCTCTGAATATGATCATTTTTCTGCTTCTTTTGGTCAGAAGATTCTAAGCTAAGTTTCACTTTAGGGTTTTTGTTTGTTTTGGCTTTAAAAGTAAAGCTAGAAGTGGTAGTAATTTTGCCATATATGCGTATAACAAATATATGTCAATAATATGTCAATAAAGCTGGAATAAAAACCCAAATAAAAGGTAAAGCTCTGTATTCAACATCTTGTAATTACCTATAAGGAAAAAAACTATATATATATATATATACATATATAACTGAATTGCTGTATACCAGAAACTAACACAACATTGTAAACCAGCTATACTTCAAGTAAAAAAAAAGGGGTGGGGGGTAAAGCTAATAAATGTTGGATAGACTGGAAGCAATAGCTCCAAGAGGAGGGACTGGGAAGCTTTTGAATGTGTCCCTTTCTCTCCCCATCACCAATCTAAAATACTAATATTCTATCTCTATACTTTCTCTTATTTGAATTTAGAACATTCAATTGGGCTCTGTCCATGGGAGGCAAAGTTCCTGTTGCTGAGGGATTAGAACATTCAGACTTACCTGATGGCACAGGAGAATTCCTAGATGCCTGGCTAATGCTGGTGGAGAAGATGGTGAATCCCACCACGGTGCTTGAATCTCCACATTCACTGCCTGCCAAATTGCCTGGAGGTGTTCAGAACTTTCCACAATTCAGTGCCCTCCGCTTCCTTGTGGTAACTCAGAAAGTGAGTAGTCAGCATTCTAAAACCAAGAGCAATTTCTCATGCCAACTGGGTAGCTCCCACTCTGTTTTGTCCTTCTTAGTGAAACAACTTGATTGGTAGAGAACCACTGGATCCTACTCCCAGATAGGGCTGCCTTGCAGAATGGGATAGAGATCACTTGATAATTTTCTGTGGTGTAAACATTTGAACTGTAAACTTCAGATTGGTACTTCCAGGTTGGGTTAAATGCCCCTTCTCTGTACTTCCTTGGGCTCCCCCCAACCTCAGTACTGCCTAGGATTTTGTTGTTGGCACTGATTGTGGAAGGACCGTCTCATAAGTCTTTGACTTATTCTTCCTGGGGTTTTGAATTGAAACAAAATGATCTTCACACAGCTTTTCAAATGACTTATAGGCAGCCTTTACTTGCATCAAGAACCTGTGGAACCGGAAACCCTTGAAGGTGTATGGTGGGCGAATGGCTGAGTCCATGCTGGCCATCCTGTGCCACATCCTCCGAGGAGAACCTGTTATTCGAGAAAGACTGAGCAAAGAGAAGGAGGGGTCTCGAGGAGAAGAGGATACAGGACAAGAGGAAGGTGGCTCCCGCCGGGAACCTCAAGTCAACCAGCAACAACTACAACAGGTGGGGTTCTGACCTCACACTCCAGGGCCAAGACTTTGCACCGGAGAGTATACTGCTCGTGGGGTTTCTAAGTTTCTTAATGCCTGGTCCTGTTAGGGGATAGGTTTAAATATGTTCCCTTTCTTATTCTTTATTTTCTTCTCCTGAGAAAGCTGGAGAATAGTTTCAGTACTCCTAATAGGTAAAAGATTTGTGTCCTCCCAAGCATATTGTTTAGTATTGGACGTCTTTTACGTATTCTCAGTAGGCTGTGGTTGCCATGTTCTTTGGAGGCAAACTGTCCTCAGCTACTTTCTCATTAGTCTATGAAGAGAAGGAATATTGTGGCCCAAATTTATTTTCCATCAAGAGCTTTCGGAAACCTTAGTCACCTATAAAACTTCTGTTTTCATTTTTAAATTTTAAAAAATTGGAGGCTAGAAGTGGTGGCAGAGGGGGATGCACTTAGATCCTCACATTTCAGTCTCAAACAGCATTTAGCGTACTCCTCTTGCAATTTGTGTGTATGTATGTGTGTTCTCTTTATATCTAGAGTCCTGTTCAAACATGTCTTCTATATGTACATGCCACCTTTTTTTATTATAATAGTTAAAAGTGCTCACTTAAAGAAAAGTTAGAAATATACTGAAATACTTTTTAAAGGCATTCTTAATATCACCACACAAAATAGTCATTATGTCCTTTTTTTCATCACTTAGTTCTATGCCTAATTTTTACATAGTAACATCATACAGTATGTAGGCTTATACCACTGTCATTAAGAAAATGGGTCTTTTTTACTTCTTAATCATTCTTTTATTGCTGGATATGTTGATTTTCTTATTATTTGATGTTGTAAAGCTGTGATGTATAGTTTCTTTTTCTACAAATTTTTCTGTGCATCTCATGATTATTTCCTAGTTGTAGATTTCCTGGGTCAGTTTTTCAGGCTCTTGTTCTGTTGCCAGTTTGTCTTCAAGAAAAGTGGGACCAAGTTTTGCTTCTGTGTGTGAGTCTCAATCTTTGAATTAGAATAATCTTCCTAATGATAATAACCATCTAGGTGAATTTTCTTAAAGGATGGAATTGAGAATCACCTTGGCTCCTTGCCTCAATGTGTAGCTCTGTGTAAATGGTATGGAGGCACCAGGCAGAAAGGATCATTCACGTTATCTAACTGCCTTAACCTTATAAATGTTCTCAGTTCATATGAAGTTAGGAAAACTTGTTTACGTCTTAAAAGGATTCCTTTCTTTTTAAAATGCATTTGGATTTCTCTTTTACCATGGTTCTGAGATCCTGCCTTCTTTTTGTAGCTCATGGACATGGGCTTCACAAGGGAACATGCTATGGAGGCCCTGTTGAACACCAGCACCATGGAGCAGGCCACAGAGTACCTTCTAACCCACCCTCCCCCGATCATGGGAGGAGTTGTTCGGGTGAGTTGGCTCAGGGGCTCTAATCTTTCAGGGCATTGGTTTGGCTGCTGATGTGCTTTACTTCTCCATGCCAATATTTTCTTTATATGCTAACTCTCATAGCTCTAGAATATAAGGAGCAGAAGCTTTCTGTCTCCTAGTCATGGAAATTACTGGACTTTGCAGAGGAACTCTTAAATTATGCATAATAAGAAAGTAATAGGAAGGCTCTCTTGTGAGATGCCAAATAGGTGGTCACATTGAAGCTCCTTTCCTATATTTAATTTTATTGTGATTTTTCCCTCTCGTTCTCGTAAGTGACCAGGTAAGCCTAATTGAGTTTGACTTTAGAGAGCAGCATTCAGAGCCCCTTCTCTTCCTCTCTAAAGCTTGAGCACAGGGTGTCTGGTTCCTTATGAGTTGTGTGTGTAGTTCCTTGGAGTGTGTATAGTTGCTGGATTTTCTGTTGTTGCTCTTTAGGATCTGAGTATGTCCGAAGAGGACCAGATGATGAGAGCAATTGCCATGTCTCTGGGACAGGATATCCCAATGGATCAAAGGGCAGAGTCACCTGAGGTAACTAGGAAACGGGGCTTCCAAGAGGGTCTGACACATTAATCTTAGTATTTCTATGAACATTCTGCTACTACTGCAGAGTAATTGGTCGAATTAAAGTCTAAACAAAGACATGTGAATACTCATTCATCCCAACCTTGCCATCACTAATCTACATTACATTGACCTGAAGCTTTAAGTGAAACAGGTGAAGCATTAATATTTATTGTCAAATAAGAGGCCCAAAATGTCCTTGGTAGTACCCATTAGGCCAAACTTGGCTGTCTTTATTACCTAGGAATCTAGGTAATAATTACTTCAGTTTACCATACCTGCAGAGAATGCAGGGCAATGTCTACAAATGATATTTGTGGGGGGTGATGTAGGATGATGCACCTAAGTTGCCAGTGCTTTGAGGATTGGAGGTGTCCTTCCCCTGTCTTGCCTTAGCCTGTGTGGCTGCCCTCATACTCATTGCCACACTCTAACGAATGTATCACCTGCTTGAGGAGAAGGTAGAGAATATTCATATGGTAGGGCAGATACATTTTTAGAGTCTTCTCACTTTCTTCCTTCCCTGCCTCCAGGAAGTTGCTTGCCGGAAGGAGGAGGAGGAACGGAAAGCTCGGGAAAAGCAGGAAGAGGAAGAGGCTAAATGTCTAGAGAAGTTCCAGGATGCTGATCCATTGGAGCAAGATGAACTCCACACTTTCACAGATACCATGTTGCCAGGCTGCTTTCACCTTCTTGATGAGCTCCCAGACACAGTGTACCGGGTGTGTGATCTGATCATGACAGCAATCAAACGTAATGGAGCAGACTATCGAGACATGATTCTGAAGCAAGTAGTCAATCAGGTAAGTTCTCCAGGGGCCAGAAGAGGGGAGTATGTAAAATGGTTTTCCTGCCATCTATCAAAACCTGGTTTCTTTTTTTATTTTTTTAATGAGTATTTTTGCATTTTATTTGATATGGATGTATTCGTTCTTTGAATTCTGTAGATCTAGTAATCTAGCTCTTTCTTGAGTGTTTTCCTGCAAAACATGAATTAACTGCTTCACACACAAAAAAATGTCTTTGAAAGAAAAAAACAAAGCTCTCTTTTTCTAGGTGTCTCTTCTTAGATTCATCTAAAATGTCAAAAATGTCTCTCACTCTTGAGCCAAGTTAGGCCCCCTGGCCTAAATAAATGTTTTTCCCTCTCCTCCTATGCAACAACCATTTTGACAGATGAGTCCCCATCCGAATGAGTAGTTGTGACCTATTGTTTGTCTTTTTTTAAGCAGTGTTTTTCCTCATTATGAAATTAATGTATGCTAGTTGTTGAAGTAGAATAAGAAATAAATTACCCTAAATTCCCACATAGCCAGTTAGCATTTTGGTTGTATTTCCTTTACTGTTTTTTTATGATTTATGTATTTAAATCATTGGAATCTTGTTTTATATATTTTTTTAAGTTTAGAGACAGAGGAAGAAAGTAAGTGTTGTATGTAAACATAACTTTAGTGTATGGAAACATCACAAGAGTAAAAGGCAAACTGAATAAACCCTTTTTCTTCCCCCCACAAGATATGACCAATGTTTAGTTATCTTTAATCTATATTAAGAGCTTATAGAAGTGATTTTAAGCAAACTAAAACCTTAATAGACAAGAGCAATTACATAAAATTCATTACAAGAAATTTTTAACGTGCAAACTAAAGCAAGACCAATGTTTCTAACTGGGATTTTTGTTTTCTGTTTTTAATGATAATTCTGGGGCGGGTGTAGTGAAAGATTTTAAGTTGGTAGAACCTTTGTGGGGTTGACTCTGTATATGCACCAGAAAATTTTAAAAAATATTCATTTTCTTTAACTTAGAATTTAGACTTCTTGTAATCTAGCCTAAGAAAATAATTTTTTAGAGGTGCTCCTTTAATAGCATACATCTTCTTTTGATACAGACACCCTATAGTAAATATGTTAATATTTACCCCGTCTTCCTTCAGTGAATGTATTTAGAGGTGGAGGGAGTATTTTATAAGGTTGAGAATGTTTTGACATACCTCATCATACTCAATCTACAGTTTTTGACTTGGCCACTTTTCTGCTTTCCTAGGTGTGGGAAGCTGCTGATGTATTGATCAAAGCCGCTCTTCCCCTGACAACAAGTGACACAAAAACTGTGTCAGAGTGGATCAGTCAGATGGCCACCCTGCCCCAGGCCTCCAATTTGGCTACTAGAATCTTGCTTTTAACACTGCTTTTTGAGGTAAGATTTAGACCTTTTGGTCCTTGTGATTCATTCATCAAAGAATCATCAAACACCTACCATTTGAGACATTGAAGAAGGTAAAGAGAAATGAAGGAAATGTCTGCATTTCATAGCCTACAGCTTCTAATAGGCTGTAATGCACACAATTAAGTACAAAATACAGCATTCTATGCCACATGAATGGCATAAACAATTTTATCTGAGTTCAGAGGGGGCAGTATACATCACTTCTGGATAATGAGAGAAGGGCTTCTCAGAACAAATGTTAATTGAATTGGGTCTTAGAGGATTGCGGGATGGGGTGTAATTATAAGAAGGTACTTAGAATGACTACTACAGTTAAGTTGTGGAATATTTTTGGCTTCTCTGAGGAAAACTAACTAGCAGCCAAAGAGTGGGGTAGGATGTGGAAATTTGGTAATAGGTGTCAGATAGAATCTGACTCTTCTTTCCTACCTGGTCAGTCAGCAGATTATTTGAGGTAAAGCGTGCTTTGGCCAGGACGTGTTCTTGTTCCAGCCATCATAGGAATTAGGAGGCACCTAACCTTGAGCAAGTGATTCTTCATTCTTAGCTTATCATGTTTAATGGTAAAACCTGGATTTAATGGAGTAAACCCTTGTAGCAACTCAGGAGTTAAGTCCAATATATGTGTCAGTCTGTGTGTCTACAGTCTCAGGGCTTTCCTTTGTGATAAAAGTGGTGATTCTTATTATATAGCACTTGTGAATAGATACTTGTGGGAAATGTTGCAAAGTACTGAATGCTGGGGGTCCCCCAAAACATTACAATGTAAAGAAATCACTCATGAGCCCCCCTTTTTAAAAAAATCACAAATGACAGGCTAATATTTTTCTTCTAGTCTTTTTTTTGTACATTTAAACAATTGGGATCAGAGTATTTAGAAAGTTTTGTATTCTTTTCTCTCAGTATTATATTACAAATATTTTCCCACGTCATGTATATACTATTCCATCTTTTTGAGGTCCCCTAGTTTAAATAACTACCTATTGTCGGCCATTTAAATTACTTCCAGTGATTTCCTGTTACATCAGTAACACTTTATGTAGCCCTTGTAAGGGGAACCATTAACTATGTTGCTGTGTTTAATTATTCCATCTTCCTTGGAAGATTATAAAGGTTGTCTGTAAATCAGAAGCTTTTCAACTAGCGTAGGTAACAGGTCTTAATGATATTAATGATACTAGTAACAGTTTCCATATTAAGCACATACTAATGTACCAGCCACTATGTTGGCACAGTGTATCACAGTTACCTTGGAGATAGAAATTATTCCCTTTGACCCATGAGGAAACCAAGGCCTAGAGAATTTAAGTAACTAATCTCGGACCACACAGCTGGTAAGTGGTGGAAATGCAATTTGAATTCAGCCAATTCTATTAGCATTCACTCTTATGTTCTATACCATGCTAATCCTTGATACTGAGTAGAAGCTGGTATTTGTTTTATTTTTTTTCCTTTGATTAATCAATCAGGAGTTGAAGCTACCTTGTGCTTGGGTGGTTGAATCTAGTGGCATCCTTAATGTCCTAATCAAACTCTTGGAAGTGGTTCAGCCCTGCCTACAGGCCGCCAAGGAACAAAAGGAGGTCCAGACCCCAAAGTGAGTGACCCTGTAATCTCTCTTGTTTTCATTTCTATTGCCCTGGGGATTTGGGCCCTCAAGCTTAGGGCTTGAATCAGGCAGTTTTCTGGGGCACGTATGGGACAAATCTTGGATACCTTTTGTGGTTTGAAAATTGTGAGGTACCTGATGAAATCAAGATAAGTTTTCCCATGTTGTGCAGGTTTCTGGCTTGCCCAGAGTAAATCATTTCTCCTGTTATAGGTGGATCACCCCAGTGTTGCTTCTGATTGATTTCTATGAAAAGACAGCCATCTCCTCAAAAAGGAGAGCCCAAATGACTAAGGTATGTAATGTGGTGTATGTGGTGAGCAGAATGGCTCAGCTTCTTGAGGCAAGAATAGACCAGAAGAGAATATGGGATAGTGGTAAAAAAATGTAAAGCTCTCTGATCAAGGCATAAATCTCTTGAGGGATCTTGATAGCTAGAGTTTTCTTTTGAATTGGGAGTTAGAAATTTTTTTTTTTTTTTTTTATGGAGCTGCTGGCTAAAGGGTCTAAGAACTTACCCTGGAAGTAAATGTTAAAGAAGTGTTCTGTCTCCAGAGGAGGAGTGGCTCTTCTTTTATGTGAAGGACTGAGTGTGCAAGGATTCCTCCAAAAGCAAGTGCTCCTTATACGAAAATTATATACGCCACATCATCTTAGTACCTTCCCAGAAACAAGTTTTGTTCCAGTACATCTAAAATGTTTACCTTTTGTGGAAAATAGTTGGAAACAAAAGGAAAGCAGAGCATCACAGGATAAGGGTATAGAGTGTTTTGTGCATATGGAGAGGCTCAGGAATGCGAGGGTTAAGGTATATGAAAACTTCTCTCTTGGTTTGCAAAACATTTTAAATGTCCAATATATTTCTTTTTCCTGGGTTAGCTTTAGCAATGAACACTGATGAAATTACTATTTCTTCTAACAATCAACCTTGTAAGGAAGTACAATGAAACTTTGTGTTCTTGTATTTAGTACCTACAGTCCAACAACAACAACTGGCGCTGGTTTGATGACCGCTCTGGACGTTGGTGTAGTTACAGTGCAAGCAACAATAGCACTATTGATTCCGCCTGGAAATCTGGAGAGACAAGTGTGCGTTTCACTGCAGGCCGAAGAAGATACACTGTCCAGTTCACTACAATGGTGCAGGTACATGCTCACTCAATGCCATAAACTTGATTGAAAAGAGGGGAAGGTGCTGAGTATGCCTTTCCACTTGCTTCTTCCTGAACCAGCAGTCCTGACGCGTTATAAGAACAGTATTACCACTACTAAATGGGGTATAGTTTTCAGAGAACTGAGTCTTCTTAAAGCCATGTGTTAGGCCATGAATCTGTGGCAATTTGATACTGTCCCACCCAGAAATGATTTTAAGTGTTCAGTCAAGGATTAGGGAGTGGTTGGGGGATGGAGTCTGCTCTATTGGAAAGTTTATAATTTGCTGTAGGGTCTCGTGTATGCCACTTTCCTTCTGAGGACCTTCAGGCTTTCTCTCTGTAAATGATAGGGGTGGGATAAATTGCCAAGGTTCCTTCCTGTTACAGCATTTTGCTACAGAGTTCCAGCTCCCCCACCCCCCTTACAATTCTTTTTTCGGTAGAGATGTTTTTGTCTGCTTGAATTCCTAGGTTAATGAGGAAACAGGGAACCGGCGCCCGGTGATGCTGACACTCCTGAGGGTACCACGGCTGAATAAAAATTCTAAAAACAGCAATGGACAGGAACTAGAGAAGACATTGGAAGAAAGCAAAGAAATGGATATCAAACGTAAAGAAAATAAAGCCAATGGTATGGACTTTTAGTTTTG
This sequence comes from Eschrichtius robustus, assembly GCF_028021215.1. NCBI lineage: Eukaryota > Metazoa > Chordata > Mammalia > Artiodactyla > Eschrichtiidae > Eschrichtius > Eschrichtius robustus. Next base: position 48,890,281 of record NC_090845.1, on the reverse strand, counting down.
AATCTTTCAAGGAGTGTCTTACACGAAGCTAGTGTGCCTTTATGGCTTGAATTCTGGCCATATTTCATCATGAGTGATTTCTTATCCATCAGATTGCTTGGTGACTTAAAGATACACAGTCCTCCTCTTTATGTGCCTTTTCATCTGGTCTTTGAATTGGTATTTGGTCTGTTTCTCTTAATAGGACCCAAGTGTTTGACTGGTTACTTAAGAGGGAGAGGATGGGAGGAAATGTCAAGTTAACTGTCTGAACACTTACTTTCCCATTTATAGATACCCCCTTGGCCCTAGACAGTACAAATACTGAAAAGGAGACAAGCCTGGAAGAAACAAAAATTGGGGAGATCCTGATCCAGGGCCTGACAGAGGATATGGTGACTGTTTTAATCCGGGCCTGTGTGAGCATGCTAGGGGTCCCTGTGGACCCAGACACTTTGCATGCCACCCTTCGCCTCTGCCTGAGGCTCACCCGAGACCACAAATATGCCATGATGTTTGCAGAGCTGAAGAGTACCCGCATGATCTTGAATTTGACCCAGAGTTCAGGCTTCAATGGGTTTACTCCCCTGGTCACCCTTCTCTTAAGACACATTATTGAGGACCCCTGCACCCTCCGCCATACCATGGAAAAGGTGAGTCCTTTTGGTGTCCGATGCTGGTTTAGTGTTACATAATACCTTGTTCTCCTTGCTCTCAGAGCAGATAGACTTCTGATTCTTCATCAAGTATATAGCTAGGTGTTACAGATATGCTCTGCCCAACAAAATTTCCCAACTGTGTGCTTAGGTGCTTGCTTAGGTGTATGGTAGATTATCCCATTGAGTGACATTTAAAAGGTACTAGAAAATACATTTTTTACCCTTAAATTTACTATAGTGGTAGCTCTTATCTAGAAAGTCCTCTCTAGCAATATAGGTTTCTTGAACCAAAACTTTTTCTTTAAAGTCTTTATTGGAGTATAATTGCTTTACAATGGTGTGTTAGTTTCTGCTTTATAACAAAGTGAATCAGCTATACATATACATATATCCCCATATCTCTTCCCTCTTGCCTCTCCCTCCCTCCCTCCCACCCTCCCTATCCCACCCCTCTAGGTGGTCACAAAGCACCGAACTGATCTCCCTGTGCTATGCGGCTGCTTCCCACTAGCTACCTGTTTTACATTTGGCAGTGTATATATGTCCATGCCACTCTTTCACTTCGTCCCAGCTTACCCTTCCCACTCCCTGTGTCCTCCAAAACTTGTTAATAAGGAACTAGGATACCCTCCACCAAGTTCATGTTTTAAAGGTCATTCTCTTATAGGAGTACTTCACCCAAGAGCCTGTTTTCCAAACGTTGTGTTTTGGGGTTGTAAAAGTACAGTTGACTCTTGGATAACGCAGGTTTGAATTGCACAGGTCCACTTATATGTAGATTTTTTTTCCAATAGTAAACACTACAGTACTACCACAATCCACAGTGGGTTGAATCCACAGATAAAGAACCTCAGATGTGGAGGGCCACTATAAGTTATTCGTCGATTTTCGACAGCACGGAGGGTTGGTGCCCCAACCCCCATGTTGTTCAAGGGTCAGCCGTAGTAAAATTTTTGGAATGTTTATGACTGTGATAAGCTCTTTACAAATATGCATTGTGCACATGAGAAAACTGAGGTTTATTTGTTTATTTTAGGAAACATATAAAGCAGTAGAAGAAATAACAAAGCAATTAGAAAAATAAAAACCTTTATGTCATCAACTTTAAGACATCAACAGAGGGGTTGGGGGCTGACATCTCACCAATAAGCCTTTTTCTCCACAGTACTTTTACAAACTCTTTCCTCTGCTAATTCTTTCTCAACAATCATCAGGTGAATGCTACTGACCTTCACTTTCAATTTCCTCTCTTGGAACATCGTTTCCCATGTTGATATATAGTGTTGCTATTTGCATTTTTGTGCATAGCTTTGTCACATTTAAGGTCGTTTTTCTTATAAATGCTTAGAAATTGGATCAAAAGGTATATATTGTTTTTTAGCTTGCTTGCCGGAAAGGTGGTGCCACTTCATGCTTCTATGCGTATATGAGTATATATCTCACATTCTTCAGACAGTTCTTCAGCCAGCCTGTTTGATTTCACCTGACATGAGCAAAACCAAAAGAAGGCTGTTAAAGACAGCATGTACACTGATCCAAGGTCAGGAGACAGCCCAACAGAGAAGAAACAACTATATACAGACAGGATTCTGACTTAAAAACAAACATACTTAAAATGTTTAAAGCTTATACAACTTTTTTAAATGCTATGAAAAAATATAGGTTCTTTTTGGATGACAGAAAACTTTGTAAGCTTAAAGGAAATTTTATTTGGGGGTGTGGGAAACAAAGGAAGATCAGTGGCAGGTTTAACGTATCAAGTAGCAAAATGTAAATGCTTGATAATATCCATTGCAGGTACGGGTGTGAAGAACCAGGCATACTCTTACTTTTGGTAGGATTGGAAATTGGTGCAACCCCATTGGAGGGCAATTTGGTACTGTCAGTTTAAGATATCCTTTGACCTAGAAATTCTGTGGCTAAGAATTTATCTGATAACTAAAGTATGCCAAGGTACATATACAAGAAAGTTCACTGTAGAATTACTTGTAATATCAAGACTAGAGATCTAATGTCCAGCAGAGGACTGAATAAACGATGGCACATAGTGGAATTACACTTTTCTGTACTTAAAAAATGGGAGTTATTTTACGATTGCAGCAGCCTGGCAGGCAAGATGTAGAAGTTGTTATGGTAAACTGAAGAGCATGACCAATTTGGTAAGAAAAGCATTGAGTCCAAAAGATTTTTACCTTTATGAACATAATTCACAAAGCAATAGATCGTGGGAAATACAGTGGAACTGTTTTCGTTATACTTCCCTATATTTTCCATGATTAACAAGTCATTTTATGAGAAGAGCAAAAGCATGACAATGTCTAAGCCCTGTGGTATCAAAGCAAACAGTCCATAAGTAGTTTGATATCTCCTGGCTGTCATTATCCAAGACTGATTATTGACTTTGAAACATAAAGAAAGCATTTAATCTTGTTTTTATACACTAAGTGGATGTCAATATTACATATTTTTAGAGTTTGAACCATTCTGGTTTAAAATTGGGATGGCATTTGGGAAGGCTAGGAGCTGGCACTTAAATTTGGGAGCCATAATCTGGGTGATCAATGATCTATATACGTTACCCAGTTTCTATAAAGGTCACATATCATCTAGTCTAATAGCTGATAATTTTGGGGGTATGCTGAATGCTGTAACTTTTTTGTAAGCCACGTTTTTTGAATTGGGAAGGAATAGGACTTGAAAGACCAAGTGTATCTTTCTCCCAAAGATCAAAGGCTGTCCTCCACTGTCTTGAGGCAGAACTTGGTTGGTATTTTAATCCTTGGTAACTCTTCCTTGAATGCAGTTGTGTTTTAGAAAGTGGTCTTTAATCAGCAGTGTTCTCCCTCTCTTTACTAGGTTGTTCGCTCAGCAGCCACAAGTGGAGCTGGTAGCACTACCTCTGGTGTTGTATCTGGCAGCCTCGGCTCTCGGGAGATCAACTATATCCTTCGTGTCCTTGGGCCAGCCGCATGCCGCAATCCAGACATTTTCACAGAAGTGGCCAACTGCTGTATCCGCATTGCCCTTCCAGCCCCTCGAGGCTCAGGAACTGGTAAGTTTACCCTTCTCTTGTCCTTTGAGACATTGAGGTCTGTGGCTTAGTATAACTCCAAAAATTTTCTGTGAGGAAGCCTATAACTTGGAAAACCTCCTTAGGCAAGCGTTGGGGCATTGGCTAGTTGATCAAGTGGGTCAATTCAGGGGTAGTTCAGTAGCTTCTCTGGTCCTTGCCCTGTGGTAGTTCCTGCCAGAGATACCAAGGACTCATTCAGTCTAGTCCTTGCCTTCAAATAACTTAGCTTGATGTGACAACAGTGAATGTAAACAGTGAATGGTTTACAGATAGAGTGATAATTGAGGGACAAATGGACGTGACTTATGTGATACAGTAGGAAGAATCACGGTGTATTCTTGTCAAAAATGTTTGACCTATAATTATGAGGAAACAATTAGATAGGTACAAATTGTGAGACATTCCATAAAACAACTGACCTAGACTCTTCCAAAATATTAATGTTGTGAAAGGAAAAAATGCAAGGATCTCCTAGATAAAATCTCCTTTTAGATGAGAGAAAACCACCAACCTTGATGGGATGCTGAATCTAGATAAAGGAGATTTGGAGACGTTAGAACAGTTACTATGTATTAGATAATATAATTGTATCTGTGTTAAATTTCTTGGGTATTATGGTATTCTGGCTATGTAGAAAAATATCCTTGATCTTAGATGCAGGTAGACATATTTAGGGGTGGACAAATGGTGATTCTAGATGAAAAGTATATGGATTTTTTTGTACTAACCTTTCAACTTTTCTGTGGGGTCGTGGGGCTTCAGGGGTTTTTTTGTTTGTTGGTTTGTTTGTTTTTTAAATTCAAAGTTGGGAAAGGGACTAATTATTTTAGGAGCCCCACCCTGGCTCTGTGCTGGGCATTTCTCATGTATGGTCTCCTTTAATCCTCAAATTTTCAAGAATGAGAAAATTGAGGTTTGTTGAAATAATTTGGCCATGATCCTGTAACAGAACTGGATTTCAAAACCAAGTGTCCCCAACTCCAAAGCCTATACTCTTTTTTTTTACTATTTGATATTGCTGTATGAAATCCTCTGGGATTTAGGGAAGGTAAAAGCCAGATTTTCTAGTAGACTACTTGAACATTGTTTGGAAGTCCCCACCTCCCCGGCTTCTGAGTCTTTATCAGTAACCAAATGTAGTTACCCGTTCATTATTGACTGATTTTTCTCTGTCTCACTTTGGCTTAGCTTCAGATGATGAATTTGAAAATCTTAGAATTAAAGGCCCTAATGCTGTACAGCTGGTGAAGACAACCCCTTTGAAGCCCTCACCTCTGCCTGTCATTCCTGATACTATCAAGGAAGTGATCTATGACATGTTAAATGCCCTGGCTGCATACCATGCTCCAGAGGAAGGTATGTAACTAGCCCACCTGAGGAGGCTGGGCACTTTGTTTAGGTCACTTCAACTAACTCATGGCTTAGTGAGCACTCAACTATTTGCCCACTCTCTGGGAATCAAGATGAATAAGACATATAGCCCACTTCTCTGAAGAAGTTAATAGTCATACAGTATGAATGATAAGGATAAGGAGATTACCAGAATCTTTTGTATGAGAGTACATCCCATACAGAGGGAAGAATGAACAAAGATTAAAAAGGAGATAATAAGCAGGTTGAGCAGGTTGAAGATAAAATACCAAGAAGTCTCCAATGTTTTCACTCTCAGAAACAAAACATAGTTGTTGCCCTAAGATCTGGGAACAATATTAGAAGGTGTGGCTAGGCTTCCTGACCTCTGAGACCACCATCCCTATCTTTTGTCCTTAGTTAAGGTGCTGCTTTTAAGTATTGGGAAAGTTATGAATGAATTGCTTGGAACTCAAGTTCCATTCCAGTCAGATCCTTCTGGATTTTATTCAGGACATACTTATTTGATAGGTCCCACAGAATTGCCAAAAGTTCGTGAATAGTGCATTTAACAAGTCAAGAAAATCTGAGTCTTTAGTGCTTTTCATCCATACAGCACTCTGATCCTTATAGAGCTCCTTGCTTTTCCCACAATCGCAAAACCTTTACCCCACCTCCTAAACCCTCCCCCCCCAAAATAATAATAATAATAATTTAGCTATATATAGCAACCATTTATTGACCTCTCACTGTACTAGGCAAAATGTCAGGTATGTTCATTTAAGCTTAGTAGTGATAACTAAGGACAGTGAAGAGAGTAAATTGCCTGTGGTCACAAAACTAGTGATAGAATGAGGCTTTCAACCATGCTCTCTCTACATGTTTCATTCTTAAATCAAAGCTTAGCAATATTACTGTGTAAACAGCTGTAGCAACTTGGAGCAAAATTGACCAAGCTACCAGATGGTCATTAACATTGCACAGTCTAAAGAGTTTTGTTTTTATTTTTCTAGCAGACAAATCTGATCCTAAACCTGGGGGCATGACTCAAGAGGTTGGCCAGCTCCTGCAAGACATGGGTGATGATGTATACCAGCAGTACCGGTCACTTACCCGTCAGAGCAGTGACTTTGACACACAGCCAGGATTTTCCATTAATGTAAGTCAGCTCCAACCTTCTATCTGCCTTCTCCCTTTTCAGTACCTACTATGGGATATAGGGTTATGCCAGGGATATTTCAAAGGTATTAATTTTGATGTATCTATAAATTATCTGTTGCCTAAAAATGAAGATCGGGTTGTCCCTGGGATTTTCTTTTTTCTCCTTGGATTAGAAATGTTTCTTTAATTCATTTTTCATTCTCATCTTCCCCCGTTCCCTTTCCCCTCAATCTTCCAGTCGCTGTTTATAATGATGGCTTCCCACGGATTATAGTATACAGAAGGAAAAGGTGGTTAAAAGATAGACAAAGAGAGTCTATAACATTTACAGCCAGTACCCTGAAAAGGAGTCCTGCCATTTGGGGACAACTGTCTTTGAAATTAATAATGGCTCAGGAGTTTTCTTCCCCCATAGAGTCAGGTCTTTGCTGCAGATGGTGCCTCCACTGAGACTTCCACATCTGGGACATCCCAAGGAGAAGGTAATGGTTTGCTTTTCTCTTTTGTTCTTATTTCTTGAGAAGAGAGCTTGAAGAAACGGAGTGTCCTGGGCAGGCAATAGGGGAATACAGGCATAATTGTCACGTTTACTTGCGTAAGTGAACTTTCTCGGGGGTGTGCTCAGCGTTCTGTAAACAAAAGGTCCATCCCAGTTATCTGAGACCAGATTAAGTCTTTATATTCTTCAGGAATTCAGGAATACATGCAGATCTCCTTAGAGCTAGCAACTCAGGACTGTAGGCCCCATTGCAACCAGCTCCAGAAATTACAATGCTTTCTTTAGGGTCTTTAGAAGACTGCCATTTGATTGCCCCAGTGAGAGCTGGTGCTATAGGCACAACAGTGATGTTAAAGAGCGTCCATTAATGACCAGAGCCAAGTAAATCAAAGACCCTGGGCCCAAAAGCCAGCTTTCTATATCAACATTTCACACGTGCCTACGTTTTCTTATTGGGATCTATTCCATTTCATAGTATATGGCATCCTGGCCCTGCACCCACCCCTCATTATATGCTAAAGTTAATAGAACTGGCCATTAAAAAGAATGAAATTTTGCCATTTGCAGCAACATGGATGGACTTGGAGGGCATTATGCTAAGTGAAATAAGTCAGACAGAGAAAGACAAACACTGTATGGTATCACTTATACATGGAATCTAAAAAAATAAGCTAGTAGGACTTTGCTGGTGGCGCAGTGGTTAAGAATCCTCCTGCCAATGCGGGGGACATGGGTTCGATCCCTGGTCCAGGAAGATCCCACATGTCGCAGAGCAACTAAGCCCGTGTACCACAACTACTGAGCTTGCACTCTAGAGCCCGCGAGCCACAACTACTGAGCCTGCACACCACAACTACTAAAGCCTGCGCGCCGCAACTACTGAGCCCACGTGCCTAGAGCCCGTGCTCCACAACAAGAGAAGCCACCGCAATGAGAAGCCTGCGCACCACAACAAAGAGTAGACCCCACTCGCCACAACTAGAGAAAACCCGCGTGCATCAATGAAGACACAACACAGCTAAAAAATAAACAAATTTTAAATATATGTGTATATTTTTTAAAAACTAGTAAATATAACAAAAGAGGCAGACTCACAGATACAGAGAACAAACTAGTGGTTACCAATGGGGAGAAGGAAGGGGGGAGGGGCGGTATAGGGGTAGGGGATTAAGAAGTACAAACTATTAGTTATAAAATAAGCTACGAGGATATATTGTACAACACGGGGAATATAGAATAAATGAAGTTAATGGAACTGTAGCTTAACTAACCCAGTAGTGAGTGGTTGCTGTGGTAACGTCCTTTAGTTTACTCTTTAAACCTCTCCGTATATTTCTTTTGGTAGCTTCCATGCTGGCTTATAGAACTTTGGTGCCAGTGACACTATTCTGGCTACAAGATTTATATGGTGGATTCTTACTTTCTAGCAGTGTCAACAGAGCCCATTGGCTACTTGCCAAGAATTAGAGAAATGTCATGGAAGCAATTCTAATGAGACCTTTCAAGAGCTCCTTCTCCTTGACAGGAAGGATCTTTGAAATCTAAGTTGAGATGTTGTACTTAATGCCAGTTTAGTCCCTGGAGGATATGCTTAAAAGGCTAATAATTAGTAAAATATTGGCTAACTCATTTTGGTTGACTTACTGCTCATATGTAGTATATAGTATGGGTGATGGTAGTATCATTCAAGGGAAGCATCATTGCCCACTATGTGGCAGACTATAGTAGACACTAAAATGAATCAGATTCATTCCCTGCACTTAAAGAATTTTGTCTAGTGAGGGTGACATGCAGTGCTCTTAGTACAAGATAACTGCTGGAATGGAGGCGTGCTGGGATAAGATATAGTGGGCACATGATAATGATAGCATCTTGGTATGCCTGGATGAAGCAGGAAAGCATTTATAGAGGAGATCAGCTTTTGAACTTAGCTAGATTAAGTAAATGTGTGCCACACAGACATGTGGGAAGAAGAGGTAAAAGAGTATACAAGGCATGTTTGGAGAACTACTATTAGTACAGTATTTCTGGAACATAAAATGTATAAGAGGAGGGAAATGGCGGACGATGTGTGAACAGTTGGGTAAAGCCTCTCTGTTGTACTATATCCGTAGAGCGCATCTGAGACCTGTTGTCATGTTAGCTATCTGTCTTTCCACTGCAGTAGGAGGAGGGCATTCAGTTTGTACTAGTGGCCTGAAGTATCCTTTCCACCTAAGACTTGATTTTGCCAATATTCCAGTGTGGAATTGAACCAGTGTTTGGCTCTTTCTCAACAGCTTCAACTCCGGAGGAGTCTCGGGATGGGAAGAAAGATAAAGAAGGGGACCGGGCGTCTGAGGAGGGCAAGCAGAAAGGCAAGGGCAGCAAACCGTTAATGCCCACCTCCACTATTCTTCGGCTTCTGGCAGAGTTGGTGAGATCCTATGTTGGTATTGCTACCCTGATTGCCAACTACAGCTATACTGTGGGCCAGTCTGAGCTGATCAAAGAGGTAAGATTTCTAATTTCTGCTTAATATTTTATACTTTTATCATTTGGATACCTGCTATGTGTTGGATGCTTTGCTAGGAGCCCGTGCATGCTAACCCAGTGATGAGAGAGGCAGAGGCCTCTTAAGACACATTAAAGAGCTAGGCCTTTTTTTCCATGATGTGGAGCCATCAGGCTCATTTGCAGGAAGTGAGTTGATGTAGTTTGTTAATTTGTTTTGTAGAAAATCACTTGGTCTGCCTTATTAGAGACTGCGAAAGGCAAGGTTGGAGTCAGACCAGTCAGGACGCTGATATAGTAGTCTAGGTAATACAGGACCTTGATGAAGTTGGAGGGGGAAATGAATGAGTTGAAGAGATGTTTTACCAGTAGAAATGGACGAGATTGGATTTGGAGGATAAAGGTGAAATCAAGGACTCGAGATGTTTCTTGTTTTATGTTTTTTTTATTCCTTTTGTTAGAAGAGGAAATGGTTCGAAGAGAAAATGTAGAATTTGAGAGGTATCTGTGGATCACCTAGGTAAAGGTATCTAAGAGACAGGAGAATAAATGAAGTACACAGTATTGGAGTTTATCTTCCAGATGTACTCACACCTGTGCAGACACCTGATGTGTAACAGTATTGGTAATAAATAGAATATAAGAAAAGCCTAAATGTTCATCAATAGAGCATGGGAAAGAATGAAGTCATATTTTATATGTCCTGATACAGAATTATCTTCAGGTTGGATTTTTCAAGTGAAAGGACACTTTAAGAAACCGTATCATGTTCCCATATATGTAAAAGGGGTACCCAAGGAGGTTTTTTTCATAAAGGAGACCTTGTTTTGGAGGTCACATAGTTATTTTATGGTTAGTAAGCAGTAAAGGGTGTGAGAATGGAACAGGGGCAATAATGTTGCAGACAAAGAATCTATGACAGCAGCTGCCATTTTTTAAGCTATTTTTATCTTAATCCAAGCTTTTAAAATGCATACAAAACTACACTACTCCTAAGTGATTCACCAGTTAATTTTTCTTGGATGACTACCACTAAATTAAACATTAGAAACTCCACAAAAGCTAATCCCACTCACACCTTTGCATGTCTCCCCTTCCCCTTTGAACTTCCATAAGGTCACCATTATCTTGCGTTCGTGAATTGGGCTTGCGCTTTATATAAGTGGAATCTTACAGTATGTCCTGTGTCTGGCTTCTTTTGCTTAACATGTTTGCAACTACATCTTTGTGTGTAGTTTTAGTTTATTTTCATTGCTGTATAGAATTCCATTGTGTGAATGTAACACAGTCTTATCCATTCTAGTGCTTATTGACAGTTGGCTAGTTTTTCTTTTGGAAGTATTAAAAGTAGTGCTGCTACAGTCACTCTTACACATGTCTTGGTGAACGTATATAAGTTCGTGTGTGTGTGTGTGTGTGTGTATTTATACACACACACTCACGTTCATACGTAAGTTCATATATTTCTGTTGGGTGCTATGTGCCTAGGAGTGGAATTGCTGGTGTGTTCAGCTTTAGCAACTGATACCAAGTTTTCCAGAGCAGTCGTGTCAATTTATATTATCACCAGCACAGCATATGGGAGTTTGGATTATTTCACCTCCTTGCCAATACTTGGTATTCCTGTTTTTCATTTTAACCATTCTAGTAGGTTCATACTGGTATTGCATTGTGGTTAAAATTTCCCTGTCTTTATTGGCCATTTGTATATTCTCTTTTGTGAAGTGTCCAAGTCTTTTATTCTTATTTTCTACTGAGTTCTTTATATATTCTGGATATAAGTCCTTTATGGAATGTGTGTATTAAGTATACATTAGACATTTATTTCAAAGCTTATACTCATTTATGCCAGTTGTAGTTATAATAGCATACTTGTGGAATAAGACATTTAATTGCAAATTTATTAAGTATCTGCTTTAATATGTATCAAGTGACCTACTTACTGGTACTGGGTACTCATAGGTGCTTTACAGATACTATTGATAATCCTCACCTCAGCACTGCAAGGTTGTTGGTATTGCTCCCCTTAACAGAGAGAAGAGAAGGCTCAGAGAGGTCAGTAACTTGCCCAAGGCCACACTGCAGAGTAGCAAGACTAGGATTAGAGCCCAGGTCTCTGGTTTCATATCCAGATTCCTTCCACTGAGTCACGGTTGCACGAATCCACTCAGTCGCCCAAATTGCAAGGCTTGCTTTTTTTTCAGTTTTTACTGGTAATGTTACACTTTTTTCCAGAAAACTGTTTTGTTTTTTTGTTTTTTTTTTTACCAACTTTTAGTTTTATTGATCTTTGCTATTGTTTTCTTTGTTTCTATTTCATTTATTTCTGCTCTGATCTTTATGATTTCTTTCCTTCTGCTAACTTTGGGTTTTGTTTGTTCTTCTTTCTCTAGTTTCTTTAGGTGTAAGGTTAGATTATTTACTTGAGATTTTTCTTGTTTCTTGAGATAGGCTTGTATAGCTATAAACTTCCCTCTTAGAACTGATTTTGCTGCATCCCATAGGTTTTGGGTCGTCGTGTTTTCCTTGTCATTTGTCTCTAGGTATTTTTTTATTTCCTCTTTGATTTCTTCAGTGATCTCTTGGTTATTTAGTAACGTATTGTTTAGCCTCCATGTGTTTGTCTTTTTTACGTTTTTTTCCCTGTAATTCATTTCTAATCTCATAGCGTTGTGGTCAGAAAAGATGCTTGATATGATTTCAATTTTCTTAAATTTACTGAGGCTTGATTTGTGACCCAAGATGTGATCTATCCTGGAGAATGTTCCATGCGCACTTGAGAAGAACGTGTAATCTGCTGTTTTTGGATGGAATGTCCTATATATATCAATTAAATCTATCTGGTCTATTGTGTCATTTAAAGCTTCTGTTTCCTTATTTATTTTCATTTTGGATGATCTGTCCATTGGTGTAAGTGAGGTGTTAAAGTCCCCCACTATGATTGTGTTACTGTCAATTTCCTCTTTTATAGCTGTTAGCAGTTGCCTTATGTATTGAGGTGCTCCTATGTTGGGTGCATATATATTTATAATTGTTATATCTTCTTGGATTGATCCCTTGATCATTATGTAGTGTCCTTCCTTGTCTCTTGTAACATTCTTTATTTTAAAGTCTATTTTATCCGATATGAGTATAGCTACTCCAGCTTTCTTTTGATTTCCATTTGCATGGAATATCTTTTTCCATCCCCTCACTTTCAGTCTGTATGTGTCCCTAGGTCTAAAGTGGGTCTCTTGTAGACAGCATATATGTGGGTCTTGTTTTTGTATCCATTCAGCCAGTCTGTGTCTTTTGGTTGGGGCATTTAATCCATTCACGTTTAAGGTAATTATCGATATGTATGTTCCTATGACCATTTTCTTAATTGTTTTGGGTTTGTTTTTGTAGGTCCTTTTCTTCTCTTGTGTTTCCCACTTAGAGAAGTTCCTTTAGCATTTGTTGTAGAGCTGGTTTGGTGGTGCTGAATTCTCTTAGCTTTTGCTTGTCTGTAAAGCTTTTGATTTCTCCATCAAATCTAAATGAGATCCTTGCCGGGTAGAGTAATCTTGGTTGTAGGTTCTTCCCTTTCATCACTTTAAGTATATCATGCCACTCCCTTCTGGCTTGCAGAATTTCTGCTGAGAAATCAGCTGTTAACCTTATGGGAGTTCCCTTGTCTGTTATTTGTCGTTTTTCCCTTGCTGCTTTCAATAATTTTTCTTTGTCTTTAATTTTTGCCACTTTGACTACTATGTGTCTCGGCGTGTTTCTCCTTGGGTTTATCCTGTATGGGGCTCTCTGCACTTCCTGGACTTGGGTGGCTATTTCCTTTCCCATGTTAGGGAAGTTTTCGACTATAATCTCTTCAAATATTTTCTCTGGTCCTTTCTCTCTTCTCCTTCTGGGACCCCTATAATGCGAATGTTGTTGCGTTTAATGTTGTCCCAGAGGTCTCTTAGGCTGTCTTCATTTCTTTTCATTCTTTTTTCTTTAGTCTGTTCCGCAGCAGTGAATTCCACCATTCTGTCTTCCAGGTCACTTATCCGTTCTTCTGCCTCAGTTATTCTGCTATTGATTCCTTCTAGTGTAGTTTTCATTTCAGTTATTGTATTGGTCATCTCTGTTTGTTTGTTCTTTAATTCTTCTAGGTCTTTGTTAATCACTTCTTGCATCTTCTCAATCTTTGCCTCCATTCTTATTCCAAGGTCCTGGATCATCTTCACTATCATTATTCTGAATTCTTTTTCTGGAAGGTTGCCTATCTCCACTTCATTTAGTTGTTTTTCTGGGGTTTTTTCTTGTTCCTTCATCTGGTACATAGCCCTCTGCCTTTTCATCTTGTCTGTCTTTCTGTAACTGTGGTTTTTGGTCCACAGGCTGCAGGATTGTAGTTTTTCTTGCTTCTGCTGTCTGCCCTCTGGTGGTTGAGGCTATCTAAGAGGCTTGATGGGAGGCTCTGGTGTTGGGTAGAGCTCCAGAAAACTGTTTTAACTTTGTATTTTATTCACTACTGGGAAATTTTTATTTCTAATAGTTAACAGGGACACCTTATCTAATTTCCCAGAGCCTAGAATTCTTCAATGCATTTTTAAAAAAATATTTATTTATTTATTTGGCTGCGCCGGGTCTTTGTTGCAGCACACGGGCTCTTTTAGTTGCAGCATGTGGGCTCTTGGTTGCAGTATGCAGGATCTAGTTCCCTGACCAGGGCTCGAACCCAGGCCCCCTGCATTGGGAGCATGGAGTCTTAACCACTTGACCACCAGGGAGGTCCCTTCAATGCATTTTTTAAATTGAGGTAAAATGCACATAAAACTAAGTATCTTAAAGTATACAGTTGAGTGGCATTTAGTACATTCAGTGTCGTGCAACCATCATCTCTATCTGGTTCCAAAATCACCACCGCGTTTTGATCCAAAATCTACTTGTATGACAACAGAACTAAGTTTCTTTCTAAGATAAAGAATTATCAGGGCAGAAATCATATTTAGAGGGGGAGGGAAAGTCTGACTTAATATCCTTCCCTGTTATTGGGCCTTTTTTGCTATTTTAAGTAACCCTGCATTAACTATTTCTTCATATCCATATCTGTGACTGTGCTGTGTGTTTCTCATTCAACCCCTGCCAATTTTTAGCCCAGGGTCCTGGGCACATTGTAGGTTTCAGTAAATACTACAATTTAATTAGAAACTGGAGTAATTGTAGCACTGAATTAGGGATCAAGGTTTGAATCATCGCCATTGACTTAAGTGCTTTGGCAAGCCACATTTCTTTAGGTCTCAGATTAATGAAGATGTGTAAACTTGTGAAAAATGAATGGAATTTAGAAGCATAAACTCGAGATTTGTTACTCACTTGGCTTGCACCTTTAAGTCTTGGTTTTTTCATCTATAAAGTGGGCCTGATAATCATTGACTGGATGACTCCAAGGATCAGTTCTGTGTGCGTGTACCTTGTTGATGTGCAAACAGTATGGCATAATTGTGCTTGTGAGTAAATGTCATGATTAATGACTTTTCAGGACTGCAGTGTGCTAGCTTTTGTCCTGGACCACCTCCTCCCACATACCCAGAATGCAGAAGACAAGGACACACCTGCCCTGGCCCGCCTGTTCCTCGCAAGCCTGGCTGCCGCAGGGAGTGGCACAGATGCCCAGGTGGCCCTTGTGAATGAAGTAAAAGCAGCCCTGGGAAGGGCACTGGCTATGGCTGAGAGTACAGAGAAACATGCCAGGTAAAATCCATGCCTGACTTAGTGCTAATAACCAGTAGCATCCCCCAACTTCATTCTTGTCCCATGGATTCCTTGCATTTGAACAAGAGTTCTGGTCATACTGGCACTGTACATTCTCTGGTTCTCTCAGATAGTTCTAGTGCTACAAAATACCCAAAGCACTAATGACACTTGGAGGAGGTGGGTAAACAGCTTAGAGAAAACAAAGGGATGTTTTCGTTATATTTCTAGGGTCTTCAAGCAAGAAGTTGAGGGGGTTATTCTACTTTACTTTTTCAAATTATGTTTAAAGAAAATGAAAAATGCCTCCACCCAGGGAGTGAGTTCTTTCTTATCTGTTTAGATGTTACTTCCAGAAGGAAACACAAAGGAAACCAGGAGGGTTATCTGAGGCGAGTTAGTGAAGACGTGGCCTAAGAATGGGCTGTATTCACATGATAGAGATGTCAAACTTCTCTCCTAGGCTTCAGGCAGTGATGTGTATCATCAGTACTATCATGGAGTCCTGCCCCTCCACCTCCAGTTTCTACAGCAGTGCAACAGCCAAGACCCAACACAATGGCATGAACAACATCATTCGACTCTTCCTGAAGAAGGGACTGGTTAATGACCTGGCCAGAGTGCCTCACAGCCTGGACCTGTCCAGGTAAAATTATTCCTGACCTCCAGCACCAGGCTTTTGCCCTCTCCTTAATCGTGCTTCATACTTGTCCATTTGCCTAGTATTTCATGTATCCTCGCCAGATAAGTAATTAGCAGCCAGTGTGATAGGAAGAGTTTGGGTGTAGGCGGGAACCTGAGTTCTTAGTATTGTTGCTTTTAAGCAAGGCACTTTCCTTTCTTTGGGCCTTAATTCTCTCATTTGCCGCAAACTCATGAGTTGGTCTGTATCAGTAGTTTTTTCCCCAAGCTTCCCCCCTCTTAATTATCGTAAGAAGATCATTATGGACCTCGTATTACATCTGGTTATGTCCTCTGAGTCTCTGTTATTCTAATACAGGTCCTTAATTTTTTTAATCTTCATTTTATTGCTGTTGTTCATGAACGAATTTATTGAAGTGATCAGACCTGCAGAATGTTTTCCTAGATTTGGTCCACTTGGTTCCACGCAGTGTAGTTTAACTTGTTGCTTTTACTCCCTGTGTGCTGTAAGCTTAGAGGTAGAGGCTTAATGGAGCAATTTAAACATTATTTGGCTAGGATATATCGTAGATGATGTACATTTCATATTGTATCATGGGGCGATGCATCTCTTTGAACTACCATTAATCATGATAAGATTGACCACTAGGGTAGAGTGATAATTCATCATTGTACTGTTATATTTTCCTCCTTCTTACTAGAAAATAAACAGTGTTATTGCTTCAGCACTGTACAAATGTCTAGTTCCTTATCAACCATATACCTAATTAATGGTCTTAACACCAGTTGATAATCCTTGCCTGTGTCTTTTAATTTCTTAGAGGATTATCAGTGACAACTTTGTAATTTCTGTCATTCCTTCTACATTATTAGCTGCTATATTTCTGTGATTATAGCTCCAGTTCAAGAGGGAAAGTTGGTTACCCTATAATACAGTTCCTACTAAAAAGGCAGGATAAAAACTTAATTTTTTCCCTTCAGTCACCAATTTTCAGAGTAAAGTCAAAAATGGGTTAAACTCCACCTCAGATACGAGCTCTGGCTTTCTATTTTCTGTGTAGTATTATGGACTCATGAATTTTCCTTGATTTTTAAAATCTGATTGAATTACTTGGATCACTACAGTTATCCTTCTTTTCATGCTCATCCTTCACGTTCTTTTTCATTACACCTTTGGACTTGTGGGACCTCTTCAGACTGACTTCTTTATTCTTTTGATAACAACCTCATCAGTTTTTTTTAAATGTTTAAAAATTTTGAGCTCACAGTATAATGAGCACTGTATGTCTCACCTAGATTAGCCAGTGGTTAGCATTCTGTCCTATTTGCTTTAGTTTCCCCCCTCCTCTTTTCGTGAGGTAAACCATTTGAAATTTGTTATAAACGTGATGCTTAACCTCTGAATACTTCAGCATGTGTCTCCTAAGAACAAACATTCCATTACATAGCTAAAATACCATCATCACCTCTAAGAAGCTTACCATTAATATAATAATACTCACTATATACTTCGTATTCATCTATCTCCAATTATTCCAAGAATGTCTTTATATCCTGGGGGAGAGTGTGTTGATCCAGGATCCAGAGAGCATCATTCATTGCATTTGATTGCCACGTGTCTCTTATTTTTTTGACGTTTGACTGTTTTGAAGAGTCCAGAAAGTCGAATGTCTTACAGAACATCCCATAGTCTGGATTTGTCTAATTGCTTCCTTATGGTTAGGTTCAGGGTAAACTTTTTTGGCAAGAATACTACATAGGTGATGTTTGCCTTTCTAAGTGCTTCACATCAGGAGACGCATAATGCCAATTTGTCCCATTATTGGGTGATGCTAAGTTTGATCACATAGTTAATGGTTAGAGTTCCACTTTGTATTAACAAATTATCCGTGAGGTGATGCTTTGAGTTCACGTGAAGATCACGTGAATATCCTATGCCCTGAAGATTTTTAACTCAGTAGTTTTAGCATTCACTAGTGGTCTTTACCTAGATCACTTAACATTGCTGGTTGCAGTGATAGTTTTCTGATTCTCTCATTCCTGTTTATTAGCTGGCGTTCTTATATAATGAAGACCTCTTTCTGCCTGCATTTGTATCCCTGTGGCTGCAGATTATATTTAATGTGTTATAATCCATTACCATCATTATTCTTTTTGATGCTAAGATTTGGCCTGTGGTAATGACCCCATTAATTTTTTAAAGCCTTCTTGCTTTTGAAGGCCTTCTGGCACAACAAGATGTCTCAGGCTCACCTTGTACCTTCCATGTCCCATTCCTGGGATCAGTTGTTACTCTGATGAGCCTTGGTTCCTTTTAGTGTGGATTTCTGTGCTCAGTTCATCTCTGTATCTTCCTTTATCTCAGTCCCAACATGGCCAACACAGTCAATGCTGCTCTGAAGCCTTTGGAAACACTTTCCCGGATTGTGAACCAGCCCAGTAGCCTTTTTGGCAGCAAGAGTGCTTCTAGCAAGAGCAAGTCTGAGCAGGATGCCCAAGGAGCTGCTCAGGACTCTAATAGCAACCAACAGGACCCAGGTAGGGAATCAGCCAATGGACTGGAGAGCTGGCCGGGTGGGTGTAGTTATTTTATGGGCATGGCATCACAACTGTTCTAGCTTGGTATTGTTTCCCTGGGAACTTGCTGGCCTTCCACAGATCTGTCATAGTGGCGTGGGAATCTGCCCCACAAAGAATTCCTTAAAATTGCAGCCTTATTTGGCTATCCTCACACGTAGCCTTGTCTTTTCCTTTGTCACCCATTCATTTATTCTCTGAGAACTTGTAAATTTGCCCAGGGAAGGGACCTTACTGTCTTACGCTTGTCTCATGGTGCCCTGCACATAGGCACCCTTTGATTATTTTGCTGGTTGGTTGATTGTTTCAGGCGAGCCTGGGGAAGCAGAAGTGCAGGAGGAGGATCATGATGTCACTCAGACAGAGGTGGCAGATGGGGATATCATGGATGGGGAGGCTGAAACCGACTCAGTGGTGATTGCTGGGCAGCCTGAGGTGCTCAGTTCACAAGAGATGCAGGTAGGGAGGCAGATCACCCAGCATACCCCTGTTGTGGTGCTGAACCAAACCCCCAAGTGGTGTGGGTGGGTGAGTACTTTAGATCCTTGCCTAAATGCATTTGTCTATTTTGCAGAGGAGCACAGATGATAATGCTTAGTAGATGCTCAGTAAATGTGTTTGAATTGTATTAAATGAGGGGTGGGTGCAGAGCCAGGATGCCATATACTATCGATATAAAATGGAGTAGATCCCAACAAGAAAACATAGGCACGGGTGAAATGTTGATATAGAAAGCTGGCCTGAGCCCTCTGGGCCCAGGGTCTTTGATCTACTTGGTTCTGGCCATTAATGGACTCTCCCTAACATCACTGTTGTGCCTATAGCACCAGCTCTCACTGGGGCATTCAAATGGCAGTCTTCTACAGACCCTAAAGAAAGCATTGTAATTTCTGGAGCTGGTAGCAATGGTAAGAAATGGGGCCTACAGTCCTGAGCTGCTAGCTCTAAGGAGATCTGCATGTATTCCTGAATTCCTGAAGAGTATAAAGACTTAATCTGGTCTCAGATAACTGGGATGGACCCATTTGAAGGACAGTCTGAGTGTGGATTGGCAGCACCTGGTAGTTGCTGTGCTCTTAGCACCAAGTGTGTGGTGTTTATGTAACATCCTGTCACATACTATCCTAGAAATATATGCTCCCTTGCTGGCTTTTTTTAGGGTTGAGCACCAGCACAATGATAGACTTGTGTGCATCCATATATATGTTCTATTTCTCTCCAGGTTGAGAATGAGCTGGAGGACCTGATAGATGAGTTGCTTGAGAGGGATGGCGGATCTGGGAACAGTACAATTATAGGTGAGAGCCCCAGAACTGAGTATAGCCTCTTCCTTTGCCTCAGTCTCTCTCGGGAGGACCCTTTTTCTCATCATCTGCTTGCTCAGCTCTGCCTAAGGGCTCATAGCCAGCCTAGATTGCTGCTTGTCTTGATGTTGACAGTCTTACAGATGAGAAATTCACAAGCCATCTACAGACCTGTGGCTGGTCTGAAGTGTTGCCTCTGTGGGGGAGGTGGAGGG
Source organism: Eschrichtius robustus (assembly GCF_028021215.1). NCBI lineage: Eukaryota > Metazoa > Chordata > Mammalia > Artiodactyla > Eschrichtiidae > Eschrichtius > Eschrichtius robustus. The sequence goes on along the minus strand of NC_090845.1, from coordinate 48,870,617 downwards.
GGTGGCCATCAGTATAGATAATACATCAGGCACATCAAGAGTGTTTATTCATGGAGGCCTAGAGGAGGCTATAGAGGCTGTAGGGTGAGAAAGTGCTTTCCTTTCAGTTCTTCAGTGAATCCAGGAGCTTTCTGCCTCCAAGTCTCAGTAGTGTAAAAAGAGTGATCATTCCCTAAGGATCTTTTACAACTTTTACAGCTGAGTTGTAAAAAAGTTGCTTTTTACAACTCAGGAAAAACAGCAAAGGTACTCTACTGTCACCTGGCTCCAAGGGTATATGTTACTTGTTTTTATTTTATTGATGAAGAAAATCAAAGGATAAACAGAAGTAGACATGTATTCTTAAACTTGACAAGGCTTTTTCACACCCATTATCCTCTGCGGTTTCACAGTTAGTGGGATTGGCAGGGCAGATGTGATCATCCCATTTTACAGTTGAGGAAACTGAGACTCAGACAGGTAAAGTGACTGGCCAAGCTCACCTAGCTAGTCAACAGCAGAGAACCCAGGTCTTCCTCATCCAAAAAAAAAGTGGATATCTGCTGGGTGTACATAGCTACTTTAGGCCCACCCAATCTGGAAAGGGAAGTCCTCTGTTGTTCAGTGAAGGCTCTGCTCTGTAACCTTCAGTGAGCAGAAGTGGAGAGGATGAATCACAAGAGGACGTGCTGATGGATGAAGCTCCTTCCAACCTCAGCCAAGCTTCCACCTTGCAGGCCAACCGAGAAGGTGAGAGTGCCGAGGCCAGAAAGGCCTCCCTTCTTGCCCTGCACGTCTGACAGACACTATACTAGGGTTTTCCTGGAGGCAGCTGCCCACATGTGCAGAATAAGGAAGCATCTGTCTGCATGCGCTGACATACACCATCCACTTTATCCTCAGCCAGTTTTTCCAATAACATGTTAACTACTGCTTGCCCAAAAGTTTGTCACTTCTTACTTGGTTCGCTTTCTTCTCACCCACCTGCTATCATCGCTCCAGATTCCTTCTTACCAACAGGATGCAGTCAGTAGCAAAGTAGGGCTGGAAAGGCAAGGGGGCACCAACAGACTTGGCTCCTCAAGCACCACCCTATAGCCAGCCTCCACATTCAGCCGCATGGCTCAGCATATTGATGCATTGGTTGGCACTCTCAGGAAATCGGGGCTGGCTCACTAAGTCTGTACATCACCCCAGATCTGGTTCTTCCTCTCCTAGAGTCAAATACCCCATCGCCTTCCCACTCAATCTGCTGGCCTGCACAGTAGCCTGTTTTCTAGCTACTCAGTATAGTCCTCCAATGTGCTCCCTTTGTTTTAGATTCCATGAATATCCTGGACCCTGAGGATGAGGAGGAGCACACTCAGGAAGAGGACAGCAGTGGCAGTAACGAGGATGAGGATGATAGTCAGGATGAAGAGGAGGAGGAGGAGGAAGATGAGGAAGATGATCAGGTGAGGGGGGACTGTGTTTGGGTTGGTTCAGACATCCTCTTCCGTGGGAACACACAGCTGGAGAAAACCAACAGTCTGGGTTGCTAGCCTCAGCGCCTCCCTCCCTCATGTGCAAATGTGGCCATGACACCAGACTTCAGAAAATCCTTACCTCCAGCAATTCTCCATCTCCTATTTTCCCCTTAAGGAGGATGATGAAGGTGAAGAGGGAGATGAAGACGATGACGACGATGGCTCTGAAATGGAATTGGATGAGGATTACCCTGATATGAACGCTTCTCCCTTGGTCCGATTTGAGCGCTTTGACCGGGAGGATGATCTCATCATTGAGTTTGACAACATGTTCTCCAGTGCTAGTAAGACACAGGGGCTCAGCTGGGTTTTATCTCTTGATTCTTATACCCTGAACTAGAGCAGCTATCAATCTGATACAGAAAGCACCTCTTTTCTTATGCCAACTTCCTGGGGCAAGGGATATCTGAATCCATCTCTCTCAGTAAGTGTATACCTAGAAGGAGGGATTGTGAGAGGCTCCTTTTGTTCTCTCCACCTCAGTAAACAGGCAGCCAGCCATTTTAGAGCCTGGACAACTTGATGATTTGCTTGAATTAAAAAAAAAGTGAGACCAAGGCTGACTGCATCAGGCACCCATGTGTACACTATAGTGATAGGGCAATCACTAATCCTTATGTCTGTAACACTGGATCTTGAGAGTTTGGATAGACACCTTTGAGCTTGGCATTGGGGAGTAGATTTGAACACATTCACTCTGTTCATCAAGAATGCATCTTTTCGGAGGAGAGAGTGAATCTCTTCTCTCCTCCCCCATCAACGTCAAAGTTCCCTTTTAGCATCCAATTCTTAAAATCAAGCTGTCTTGAGAAGGCAGGTCTTTACTCCCAAATCACAAGCATGATATAGCAGAGAACACTGAACTGTTCTGGTCTGTTGTCTTGGCCAAGTAGTCTCTTACCTCTTTGAGCCTCAGTTTGTCACCTTTGAGCCTCAGTTTGTCACCTGTAAATGAAAAATGTGAAAAGAAAAAAAAAATGGGGTGGATTACATAATTTTCAAGATACTTTCTATTCTGCGATTTTCTTTGCACTTTTGTGATTTCCATCAATCTTCCTTATTAAGTTGAGCCTCTGTCCATTCAGCAAATTGAACAAATATTTGAGGAGTGCCTACTGTGTCCTAGGTGCTAGGGATACAGCAATAAAAAAGAAAACAGTCCTTTTCCCTCATAGGAGCTTATGGTCTATTAGGAATTATGAGTAAGCAGGCATTACATTGTAGTATGGTAAGAAAGCACAGAGTAAAGGGTTTTTAGGCCCATTTGTAGAATCAGAAAAAGTGATATCTAGGCCAAGAACAAAAAGTACAGGTGAAGAAGGGGGAGAGGAGTCGTCAAGGTGGAGAGAACAGCATGTTTCTGAGGGGCCTACAAGCATCACTGCGGCTTAGTATAGAAAATGGATTGGGAGAAGGTACTATTTAGGAGGCTGTTGCAGTATCTAGGTGAGAGATGGTGGCATAAGCCATGGTAGTGTCAGTGATCGTAGATGAGGCATGGGAATGAGGGAGAAAGGACAAAGCTCAGGTTTCCGTGTGAGGAAGTAAGGCCCAGGAGACATGGTTCTGCTTGAACAACCATAGAAGAAATTTCTTTTTGGCACTGACCCCTTTGCATATTGTCCTTGCAGCAGACATCCCCCCATCCCCAGGAAATATCCCTACCACCCACCCACTGATGGTACGCCATGCAGACCACAGTTCCCTGACGCTGGGCAGTGGCTCTTCTACAACGCGTCTCACCCAGGGCATTGGGCGCAGTCAGAGGACCCTGAGGCAGCTGACGGCCAACACAGGCCACACCATTCACGTTCACTACCCTGGGAATCGTCAGCCCAATCCTCCTCTTATACTCCAGAGGTGAGTTACAAGGAAGATTGTTGGGCTCAATGAGCTTCAGCATTGTCTTGACCTGGGGGGATAATGCTCTTGTCACACACACAGATAATGTATTTGTCCTGTTTCTTTGTGGATTATATGTGCAGCCTTCGGGAGAATACCAAATTGTATAACATGTTCTTCTGCTTAAGTGTCCTGTACATACATTCAGCAGTCACTAAGCATCTCATATGCCAAACACTTAGCACTTAAGATATGGTCAGGACAGGATCCCTGCCCTTTGGCTTAGAGTTTCTCCCACTAGGGAGAAACAATTTTAGAAGTGAAAGGAAGGAATATAGGTATCATAATGGTCAATGTACAGACGGTAGTGGGTGTACAAGAGAGAGATTATACGCTAACACAGTGCCTGATATTATCAGTGACGCTCACTCTGTTCCAGGAACTATGGAGTAATACGCAGCCTTAGCCCAAAACAAGTTTGCAAACTGATGGAGTAGTTAGAAAAGTAACTAAGACTTATGTGCACTGTGATCAGGTCCATAATAATGTCATGCATTTCGTAGAGGATACAGAAAGGATCTCACAATAACAGGTTGCAGTGCCCCTGTGGATGTACAGTGACCATGGTACCCCACCATCACCCTACAGGTTGCTTGGTCCCTCTGCTGCTGCTGACATCCTTCAGCTGAGCAGCAGCCTTCCCCTACAAAGCCGAGGCCGGGCCCGCCTCCTAGTGGGCAACGATGACGTCCACATCATCGCCCGGTCTGATGATGAACTACTAGATGACTTTTTCCATGATCAGAGTACAGCTACCAGCCAAGCAGGCAAGTTTATGTGGTGAAAGGGTAACGTTTGTCTGGTTCTTTTTCCCTGCTGAGGGAAAGCAGAACAGTATCTGCCCTGCCTGGAGAAATCCCATTTTATAGGAGCCAGAACCACTCAGTGATTTAGCCAAGGGCAATAAAAACCGTTTTACATCTGGATACCTATGATGTTCCAAACCTTGTGATAGACATTGGGTCCTGTTAGGGAAATACTGCAATTTTTGGATCAATTGATGCATGACAATGCCAAGAGTCTCACTCTCCTTTGTTTCCCTACAGGGACCCTGTCCAGCATCCCCACAGCCCTGACCCGTTGGACAGAGGAATGCAAGGTTCTTGATGCTGAGAGCATGCATGACTGTGTTTCAGGTGTGTGGCAGTTTGGTTATCAGGGCAGTAGTGAGTCTTCCAGGGCTGGGACAGTGCATGGAAAGTTGTTTCCCTGGTTCTCTGTGGCCCCAAGCTCTGCCTCTTGGCTTTCTCCCCCACCTCCCCTGAGCAGCCTCCGATCTTTGCTTCTTTGGTCCAGTTGTTAAAGTGCCCATTGTCAATCACCTGGAATTCCTGAGGGATGAGGAGCTGGAAGAAAGGCGGGAGAAACGCAGGAAACAACTAGCTGAGGAAGAAACAAAGATAACCGACAAAGGCAAAGAAGATAAGGAGAACAGGGATCAGAGTGCACAGGTGATTCCCAAGAGCTGGGAGGACTCATCTTTGGCTATGTCTGCCTTAACTTTCCCACGGTTTTAGCATACATGTGGTTGGCCCCAAGAGTCATTGAAGATTCTAGGACGTTCACATTGAAACTGAGAAATGATCCACTTCAAATTCACTGTACACTTGAATGGTTTTTAGGAGAAAAGAATTCAAACCCAGGGGGAAAATTGTTTCTCTGGTGTTTTGCTGGGGAAAACTGGAGTCAGAACCAGAGCAGCTCCTGACTCAACAGCTCCTGACTCACTGTACAGTCTCTACTTTCAGTGAATATAGCTAGACAAGAACAATGACCTTGACTAAGCCCATGCTCTTAATGGTTCAATTCCGTTTCGGTGGATTGCCTTCTTAAGTGTCAGGGAAAACTTACCAATATGATTCCATTCCAACATTCGAATAAGTTGGGCTTAGGCTTCAGATCAGAGAAAATGTTCCTACCCTGAACCCCATGACCACATGTCATTTTCTAGGGCTCAATTTGTGAAATCTCTAACATGATTTTGGTTTTTCTGAAACTTCTGGAACCTTGAATAGTATAGCTTTGAAATAAATGAAGTAAATGCTGATAAAAATACAAGGAAACTAAAAGACTTGAGTGAAAGACTTTATTATACCTCACTCAACAGGGCATCAGATTTAAAAGGATATTGAAATGTTCAATTATGATAACAAGCTTGATCTAACAAATATCTTTGTATAGAACTTTTGCCTAATAAATAGTAACATTGTTTCAAGCACATGTAAAGGGATAGGAAATAAGCCTGGCATTTTGTAAGCCGGAGTGTACAAAATGAGCCCAAGGAAGGGAAATATATATAGGTGAAACTTCTAAGAAATTCTTGCTTGTCTCAGCGATTGTGTTCAGGTCATGTCCTATGTCCAAGCCCATCTCCAATGTGGTTTTTATTATCCTTTCCTCTCATTGTTTAGTCAGCCCCCTGACAGTTTCCCCCTTGTCCCCAAGCAATCCTTGAGCATGAGTATGTATTAGAGAAATTGGAGGTATGTTTGCATGCTAAAGTGCTCATCTTCCATCCAGGTCATACGTGTCATATGTGGGAGATGGCAACTATTAAAGTTGACCTCTATCTCATGTGCTTGCAAAGTCCCACATTGGTCTGTCCCTTTTCTTTGCAGTGTACTACATCTAAGACAAATGACTCCACTGAACAGAACCTCTCAGGTAACTCTCCCTCCCTTTTCCCCTTCTTGATAATTGGTTGGTTTTTTATCCTGACCCAAATAGCTGGCCCAAGTGGGCTGAAGATGAACGCTGGTGCTCTGTGGGATGAGGTAGTAGATTGTATAGTTTTAGGGTCATACCCCATCTTGGAGATAACTATACAGTCTACTGTCTTTCCCACGGTGGTGCGCTTCCCCTCCGACGTGCTGTGTTTTTAGGTTCTCATTCTGATTATGCTGTACTGCGTTCTGGCATGTGTAGTGAGGCCATGTGTCCTGTCCCCTTTACTTACCCCCATGGTGTGGTGCTTAATGAGAACACCTGATGACAGTGGTTCCTAAATGCTAGTCCTCAGTGGAAATGAACAGAATAAGGGAGGTTTAATGAGTTTCTCAAAAAGCTGAGTTTGTTCATTTTAAAGGACTATTATAAATTACAGAGATTATGTACTTCCTACTTCTTTGGTATCAAAATATTTTTATTAAATGATATTAATGGGATTTTTTTTCTTACTTGGCTAAAATTAAAAGTTGGTGACCCTGTGTTAGTCTCTTGTCTCTTTTTATTTTTTCCTTTTTCTATAAATTTCGTGGGTCTGTGGAATCTAAAAGTCTAAGAATGTTGCCTTGAGCAATCTGCTTTTGGCGAAGGTAGCTCGGTGGGCTAAATGGTATTACTACTATATGCTTTCTATTCCTCCTAATTTTCCTAACGTCAGTAGCCACTTTGTGATTCTAATAACTGGTCCATATGGTATTATATGTTTCCCCCACCCCTATTTCCTCAGAACTTTCTTCTGCTTCCCTATACCTTCTGTCTCCTTTGGCACTTGAGTTGGGAAATGATTGTACCAAAGCCTACACAGTATTTTTTAAAGCAGTGAAAGAGGGTAGGTGTCCTGGTGCCCTGAATCTGGTAGAAGGTCTTTGAAAGGGTCTGTCATCAGGTAAAATGGCCTTTTGCCTGCTGCCCTTGCTAGAGGATTCTGCTCATGCCGGGGTGAGGTAGTAAGTTGTATTGTTGTGGGGTAGGGATTTTAAGCCCCAATTAGAAGATAACTATACAACTTACTACTTTCCCTGGTGTGTTGCATATTCACATTTAGTCTTAACACCATTGCCTCCATCAGACAGAGTTGTAGATGTTCCTTGGATAATCAGGACTGCAAGAAAAGGGAGGTGGAAGGGGACAGGTGGTATTTAGGGTGAGGCAAGTATTATAAAGTGACTTGAACTCTCCCCCTTCCACCCAGGGCACAGAATGGATTTAATTCTTAGGGTCTACAAAGAGTCAGATCTTTTGGTTCTTGGGACTAAGATAGCACTGTGCCTTAGCCCTCATCCTGAGTATACCAGACCAGCCACGAGCTGTTCCTAGGAGCAGTTGGTGACTGAGGGGAATCCTGCATCACTGACTGAGTGGGATACTTGTTGTGCCACATGTGCTGATTGAGTGGCTCCCCCGGTCCTTGGCTGATTGCCTTTTAACAACCCCATTGTCGTTCTTTCCGAGAAAGATGGGACTCCCATGCCTGAGAGCTACCCAACAACCCCATCTTCAACTGATGCAGCTACATCTGAGCCCAAGGAGACCCTTGTCACTCTGCAGCCCTCACAACAGCAACCAACACTCCCACCCCCACCAGCCTTGGGAGAGATTCCTCAAGAGCTGCAGTCCCCAACTGGAGAAGCGGGAAGCTCTACCCAGCTATTGATGCCTGTAGAGCCAGAGGAATTGGGTCCCACAAGGCCAAGTGGAGAAGCAGAAACAACTCAGATGGAGCTATCCCCAGCTCCCACTATAAGTGAGTAGAATTTCAAGGTTTGGGGGTAGGGGTAGAACAGGGGGGAAGAATGGACATCTTTGTAGTTCCTCTTTACTCTCTTACTTTAGAGAATTTCTAAAGTAGAAGCTCAAGCCCTCACAGTAGGGTCTCATATTGCACATTACCTTTTTAGCTAAAGTTGAGGTTTCTTTCTTCTCTGTGTCCTCAAGTGATTATATATACATCTGAGTGTCTTAATGATACTAGTGATGGTGCCAACAGTTTGAGGTGATCACTCTGTTCCTGGCTATCATGCCATGCTTATTATTTTATTATTTAACTTCTTTTAAAAACAATCATCCAAAGTAGAGGGTGTTATCTCCATGAATAAACTGGAACTCAAAGGTGAAATAATTAGCCGAAGGTCACTCAGTAAGTGGTTGAGCTGTGATTAAAATCCAGATCTGTGTGACTCTGGAGCTTGCTTTTCTTCAACATTTCCAGGAATGGGCAAGCACGTGACCGCACACTTAGCAGCTCTCCCATCCCAGCCAACACCATTTATCTCATGGCACTGTTTCCCACTGGTTTGAAATGGGGCCTCAAAATTCTTCTCAGCAGTGTTCCAACAGGGTAAACAAGCCTGTTTGCCGTTCCTGCTCTTTACCATACTGCCTGTGACGAGCTCTGGAAAAACCTTAGGGTGTAGGGGGTTTTGCCTTAAAGGAACCTTGTTTGTTTAGACAAGCAGAACCAAAGAGCTTGTGTAAATGATACCTGCAGGAAATCTGAAAGTGACAGGATCCCTTACCTGGGGTGCCTAGAGAAGATGTTTCACAGGCATGCTTGGAACACCATAAATGTTTAACAGATAATAGAAAGGGCTTGAGTTGAGTTTTTTAAAGCAAATGAGATTGAGGGGGGAGCATCAGGCCAGCGTGAAGTGAAGGTGAAGAAGTGAGAAGTCTGATCTGGCTGCTTCTTAATTCAGCCTCCCCCTCTTCGAAGCAGAGATCTAACCTCTCCATGTGACTTCCTCCTAGCCTCTCTTTCCCCAGAGAGAGCTGAAGATTCTGATGCTCTGACAGCTGTCAGCAGTCAACTGGAAGGCTCTCCCATGGACACCAGCAGCCTGGCTTCCTGCACCTTGGAGGAAGCTGTGGGTGACACCTCAGCACCTGGCAGTTCTGAGCAGCCCACAGCAGGCAGCTCCACTCCTGGGGATGCCCCACCAGTTGTGACAGAAGTGCAAGGCAGGAGTGAAGGGTCAGGGGAACCTACCCAGCCCCCAGAGGACAGGTAAGCACTGTGTGAGTGAGAGGAGGGCAGGGTGTGTTGGTGGGTATTTCAAGCCACATTCATACTTAGTAACCAGTGCACATGCTTTGTATACTGGGGAAATCAACTTGGCTTCTGTGAGAAAAGGGGTACTATAGGAATATTTTATAAGTGGAAAATATAATACAGAGAACTTGAAAATGATTTCCTTTAGCTCTACCCCTGCATCCTCTGAGAGTTCTTCCACCAGAGATTCTGCCGTGGCCATTTCTGGAGCAGATTCCCGGGGAATCCTAGAAGAACCACTGCCTTCAACAAGCAGTGAAGAAGAAGATCCTCTAGCAGGTGAGCTCCATGTGTGCTCAGGCCATCCTGGGGCTGTTTAGGCTTCTAGTAACCCTTGGCATGGAAATGCCCACCAGTCGAACCGTTCCATCCAGATGGCAGGTGGCACATATATGGGGGGAGGGCCTGCAGGAAGGGGATGCTGATGCTACACAATGGAATGAGCCCAGGCCTTTGGAGTCAAACTGATCTTAGCTCAAATCCCCTCTCTGCCACCTACTTTTAGGAACTGGAGCCATTACTTAACTTCTCTGATCCTCACTGATACTGAGAGGGTGATGATAGCTACATGGTGGGGTCTTGAAGGTTAAGTGACAGTGCACACACAGAACTTGGCATATAACAAGAGCTGTTCGGAGCCTAGGGAAGGGTGGGTGGGCCTTCTCTGTGTCCCCTGTGTCCTTGGCATGAAATGAGGACAGAGAAAGCTGGTCTCCCTCATCCAAGGCCATGGGTTTCTTTGATCCAAGTACATCTTCAGGCTTCAGTAGAAGTAAGAGTCCCTTCACATCTTGCATCTCCCCTCAGGTATTAGTCTCCCCGAAGGCGTGGACCCCTCTTTTCTGGCCGCGCTCCCTGATGACATTCGCCGAGAAGTTCTACAGAACCAGCTGGGCATTCGTCCACCAACGCGGACTGCCCCCTCGACAAATAGCTCAGCTCCTGCAGTGGTGGGGAATCCTGGTGTGACCGAAGTGAGCCCTGAGTTCCTGGCCGCCCTGCCTCCAGCCATCCAGGAGGAAGTATGTGAGCGGGGGGGCTGGTGGTGCCAGGCTACCTGGCTGTGGGTATGCCCCCATTGACTCCTCCTGCTCTGTAGGTACTGGCACAGCAGAGAGCTGAGCAACAGCGACGGGAACTGGCACAGAATGCCAGCTCAGACACCCCCATGGACCCTGTGACCTTCATCCAGACTCTGCCCTCAGACCTGCGCCGTAGTGTCCTAGAGGACATGGAGGACAGCGTGTTGGCCGTGATGCCACCTGACATTGCAGCTGAGGCTCAAGCCCTGAGGCGAGAGCAGGAAGCCCGGCAGAGGCAGCTCATGCATGAGCGGCTTTTTGGGCACAGCAGCACCTCTGCACTCTCTGCCATTCTTCGAAGCCCGGGTACAGAGGGAGGCAAGTGGGAGGGCTCTGGAATGTCTGGCTTTGGCCACATGAGACTCTTTGTTCTCCTTTGTATTACTTGGGCCCAGCTCAGCACACACCCCCTCCCCAATTTCAGTTTCCTTTTTCTTTCCTTCCAGCCTTCACCAGTCGCCTGAGTGGCAACCGTGGGGTCCAATACACTCGGCTTGCCGTGCAGAGAGGCGGCACCTTCCAGATGGGAGGTAGCAGCAGCCATAATAGGTACCCTTTGCCTGTCTTTTTTTCTTTGCCATACCACCTTTCATGTCTACTACTAGTCCAACTCCCTTTATTTATAGGTGGAGAGGCTGAATGACCTCTCTAGGATGTTTACTTGAATGAATGGGGAAGCCAGATCTTTGGACTCCCCCTTCAGAAAGCCACACTTCTGGTTAGTGTAGCTACTGTAGACCATAATCACAAAGTAAGGTAGGCAGGCAGCAGGCTCTAGCTGTGGTTACAACAAGGAAAGCCACCTGCCTCCCACACAAATAGGAAGACAGTGACAACCGCTTGCCTTGAGATTACAGCACCTAGGCTGCAGAAGAGTTCATTATTAACGAGGCCAGAGCGTGAAGGGAGTGATCAGTCCCTATTCAGCAGACAACCTCCTGGTAGTCTATAGAAGGCCAAAATAAGCATTGTGTCCTAGGACTTTATGGGCAGTCCAATTTTACCAGTTGATACAGACCTGGGCTGCAGTCTCTGCTCTCTTCTCAGTCGTTGTGTGATGTAGGGCAAGTCACTTAACCTATTTGAGCCTCTTGCTCATCATCTCAAAATTGGGTGGTTCTCTAGTCTTTACAGGAGCCCCATGAGGAAGCTGTTACAGATATTGTAGGGTATCTGGAACATAGTAGGCACTCAAGGGGACAGCTGTTGTTACTATTAAGAATACTTAAGAGTCCTTGGACTGGACACCCTCCCTGCTCGAGCCTCCTGGGATGTATCCAGCTCATCCCCCTCCCCTAGGCCTATGCCTGATCCCAGAGCTCTAGCCAAAGTATTACCCAGAAACTATGCTCTGTTCCAGGCCTTCTGGCAGTAATGTGGACACTCTCCTACGCCTCCGAGGACGGCTCCTCCTGGATCACGAAGCCCTGTCTTGTCTCCTGGTCCTACTTTTTGTGGATGAGCCGAAGCTCAATACTAGCCGTCTACATCGAGTACTGAGAAATCTCTGCTACCATGCCCAGACCCGCCACTGGGTCATCCGAAGCCTGCTCTCCATCTTGCAGCGCAGCAGTGAGAGTGAGCTTTGCATTGAAACACCCAGGCTCTCCTCAAGTGAGGAAAAGGGCAAAAAGTCAAGCAAGAGCTGTGGGTCAAGCAGCCATGAGAACCGGCCCCTGGACCTGCTACACAAGATGGAGTCTAAGAGCTCCAACCAGCTTTCCTGGCTCTCAGTATCCATGGATGCAGCCCTAGGCTGCAGGACTAATATATTCCAGATCCAGCGTTCAGGGGGGCGCAAACATACTGAGAAGCATGCAAGTAGTGGCTCCACTGTCCACATCCACCCCCAGGCTGCTCCTGTTGTCTGCAGACACGTTCTGGATACACTCATTCAATTAGCCAAGGTGAGGAGCTTGGAGGGAACCCAACTCCTGGGGATGGAAGACGGTTGTCAGCCATAGTGTAGGTGAAATCTGAACTCTGAGGGAGCTACCAGGTCCTCATCGTTGGTGCTGAGGCCTGTATTGTTTCTGGGAGATTGTCCAGTAAATAATTCTGTGGGTTTTTTGTGTTCACTCTTCACAATTTTTATGCATTGTCTCATTCAGCCATCAAACAACCCTCAGTGGTTTGCATGGTTCCCATTTTACAGATGAAGAAGCTGGGATACAGAAATCTTTAGTGGCTTTGTCATGTGGCTAGTAAGTGATGGAGCTGGCTGGACCTAGAACTTAATTCAGTTCTCTTTTTTTTTTTTTTTCAGTCCTCTTTTTCATAAGCTTTGCTGCCATTTGTTGAGGGCCTGCCTTATACCAGGCACTATGCGAAATGCATTACCTCTAATCTCAACAATTTTGCACAGTCGTGTAGGTATCCTCCCCATTTTGTAAGTATAGAGATAGATGCTCAGAAAAGTTTGCTAATCGTCTGTCTCCCTACAGAGCTTTTGTTAGTTTCTCTAGGCTGCTTCACAACATCAGTTGGATAAAACTCCTATGTTACATCTCTCCAGTGTTACTAAAGCTGTCCAAAGGAGTGGAGAGTCTAGGAGCCAATTGTCTTTCCTTGTCACAAGACATTTTCTGTGTAGACCTCGTACGCCAAACCTGTCCTTCTTTTCCTGGCAGGTGTTTCCCAGCCACTTCACACAGCAGCGGACCAAAGAAACAAACTGTGAGAGTGATCGGGAGAGGGGCAGTAAGCAGGCCTGCAGCCCATGCTCTTCACAGTCCACGAGCAGTGGCATTTGCACAGACTTCTGGGACTTATTGGTAAAACTGGACAACATGAATGTCAGCCGGAAAGGCAAGAACTCTGTGAAGTCAGTGCCAGTGAGCGCTGGTGGTGAGGGGGAAACTTCCCCATACAGCCTCGAGGCCTCTCCACTGGGGCAGCTCATGAACATGTTGTCACACCCAGTCATCCGCCGGAGCTCTCTCTTAACTGAGAAACTCCTCAGACTCCTTTCTCTCATCTCAATTGCTCTCCCAGAAAACAAAGTGTCGGAAGCACAGGCTAATTCTGGCAGCAGTGCTTCCTCCACCAGTGTTGCCACATCAACCACATCTACCACCACTACCACTGCTGCCTCCAGCACACCCACTCCCCCTGCTGCAACCACCCCTGTCACTTCTGTTCCGGCCCTGGTTGCTGCCACGACTATATCCACCATTGCTGTAGCCGCTTCAACCACAGTGACTACCCCCACGACTTCTACCACGACTGTTTCAAGTAAGTGTGGATGTAGGCTGGGAGCTGAGGGGTGTGTACACCCACCTCACCCCCAACTCTCCCCCACCCGGGTATTCCTCCCTAAATGACAGCAGTCAGCTTGGTTTGTGTTTGTGAGAGCCAAATGTGTTAATTCTCACCCTCATTTGTCCAAGTTCTCTCCGTCTTCCCCTCCCTCCCCCCTCCCCCACTCCTGTGGAGACCACTGAATGTGGCTTCCCCTAGGCTAAGCTCAAAAAGGAGGAGAGGGGCTTCCCTGGTGGCACAGTGGTTGAGAATCTGCCTGCCAATTCAGGGGACACGGGTTCGAGCCCTGGTCTGGGAAGATCCCACATGCCGTGGAACAACTGGGCCCATGAGCCACAATTACTGAGCCCGCGCGTCTGGAGCCTGTGCTCCGCAACAAGAGAGGCCACGATAGTGAGAGGCCCGCGCACCGCGAAGAAGAGTGGCCCCCGCTTGCCACAACTAGAGAAAGCCCTCACACAGAAACGAAGACCCAACACAGCCATAAATAAATAAATAAATAAATATTTTTTTTTAAAAAGAGGGGGAGAAAGTCCCTGTCTTTAAAGAATCCCCAGTCTTTCTGGCCTGGTTGAGGGAGCCAGTTCTCAGAGGAAGCAGTTCAAGAGCAGGCAGGATAACAGTGGGAATCAGGGTAGAATCAAGTAGCCAGGCCATCCCAGGAAGTGAAGGGAATGTGCCCTGCGGCACACTAATAAGAATCATTTGAAGAAACAGATTTTGAAGGAAGGGGGGCTTTCAGAGAGCCCTCTGACGGTAGGGGAACAGTTGCGAGAAATATCTGGGATTCTTTGTCACTTTAGAAGGTACAGTCATAAGAGTCCTTGGTATCCCAAGTCATTTGGATTCGGCTATGTGGGGTGGATCTTCATTTTCACTACTTTTCCATTTTGAAGCCCTGGGCAGTGCAGTGATTGGCTCTGCCACTTAAGTCTCTGGCATGCGAGTTTCAGAGGCTTACAGTGTTCTGTCTGTTTCCTCAAAGCTTCTACTACTACTAAGGCCAGCAAATCTCCAGCGAAGGTGGGTGATATCGGCAGCAGCATGGACTTTAAGATGATATCCTCTGGCCTCACTGAAAATCAGCTCCAGCTCTCTGTGGAGGTGAGTCCAAGCTCTTCTGACCTCCCAAGGTTGGGGGAGAAAGAGTTGACCAGGGTAGATAATGTTTTAGTTCTCAAGTTGGGGCTCACCCCATCTCCTTTCTTTTTCCCAGGTGTTGACATCCCATTCTTGTTCTGAAGAAGGCCTAGAGGATGCAGCCAATGTGTTACTGCAGCTCTCTCGGGGGGACCCTGGGACCCGGGACACTGTTTTGAAGCTGCTACTGAATGGAGCCCGCCATCTGGGTTATACCCTTTGTAAACAGATAGGTAATAATAGGAGTAAAGCACCCTGTTTTTCTGAAACCTTCCACTTAGGTGTCACCTTTTTATGGAAGTCTTCCCTGAACCCCCAGGCTGAATCAAACTCCTCTGTGCATCTGTAGCACAGCCCCATGAGCTCTTCTTTCACAGCACTGATAATACTAGGTTGTCATCTGTTTTCCTCTGCCCAGTTCTCTGAGAGCAGGGCTGGTCTTCTCTCTACATTCCCAGTCCCTGGCACACAGCTGGTAATTGGTGCTTAGTGAAGGAAAATGAGAGCCCATAGGACCGACATTGCTTTTCCATTCTGGGCACTCATAAGAGCCCTATGATGAGCCTGCTGAGGCAGTTCGCCACCTCAGAGATGCACCTATACTACATTCAGGCTCGGGAATTGAAAGAATAATACCCTCTGCCTTTGTGCAGTTTTGAGGGTACAAAAATTCTAAGAATACTTGCAAATTATCTAGTTTCAGTCTTCCTGTTTTACCAAAAAGAAAACTAAAACCCAGGTGATGGGGTGGCTGAATCAAGGAGTGGGGCCAGATTTGCTTTCAGCATCTATAGAGACACTCTTTGCTCTCTCCCACCCCCCCATCCCAATCATGGGTCTCCCTAGATCTCAACCACCTGTGTAGTTATCTCCTTCTCACAAACATCCCTGGAGCTGAGGTGACATTAGAGTCAATTAAACTATGTGACCTAGGATGTTCTTTGTTGCATGAGAATTACAGAGTTCTTCCAAAAGAGGCCTCTGATCTTTCTTGACTGCCACCATTTATTCAACATCCATAGGTTAGGCAGTGTCCTAGGCACTCTGCTAGACAGTTATTTCCTAATTCTCAAAGCAGCCTTGTGAGGTTAGGCAGTATGAGCCGCATTATTAAGATGGGTAAGCAAATTGGGAAAGAGATTAAGCAATTTGCCTGAGATTACCACAAAAACCTAAGAAGTTTGAGAGGTATACAGGCTTCAAAAGAGATACTTTTTCCCCTCTGCACTGAGCGGTATTTCTTGTAGATTCAGCAAATTCTCAAGGCCAGATAAACCAGTGGCCCCTGAGCAGTTAGTTGATCTGTGAGCACACATAGTAAAATGAACAGAGCAAAATTCTGCTCATTCCAGGTTCAGTGCAGCTGAACAAAGCACCTAGGAAGTTTTCTTGGAAAGGTTTGGATTTTCACTGCTTCATTAAGGAAGTCTCTGAACACTTGCTGGCTTCTCTGCCTGCCCAGGAACCCTTCTGGCTGAACTACGGGAATACAATCTGGAACAGCAGCGGCGAGCCCAGTGTGAGACCCTCTCCCCTGATGGCCTGCCTGAGGAGCAGCCACAGACCACCAAGCTGAAAGGCAAAATGCAGAGCAGGTAGGTGGCAGCTGCCCATTTGGCTGTGGGGTTGGGATCAGGGACATTCTGAAAAGTGGCTCTTCCTGGCTTCCTGGTTATTTTTTCCCTCTTCCCTGAACAGATTTTGTTTCTGTCCTGTACACAGTTGGCCCTATTTTTCCTACTTGTGTGATTTTCTTCTGAGATTCCTTACCCCCTGCTTGACACAAGAAAGCCCTGCCTGCTCTGGGTGTTGATGCTTTGATGCTCTCAGTATACGCAAGCCACCTCTACACTCTCCAGGTTTGACATGGCTGAGAATGTGGTAATCGTGGCATCTCAGAAGCGACCTCTGGGTGGCCGGGAGCTCCAGTTGCCTTCTATGTCCATGTTGACATCCAAGACATCTACCCAGAAGTTCTTCTTGAGGGTACTGCAGGTCATCATCCAGCTCCGGGACGACACACGCCGAGCTAACAAGAAAGCCAAGCAGACAGGCAGGCTAGGTATGGAACTGGGGTGTCCAGTTGAGGGGCAAGGTTGGCGGTGGAAAAACAAGAGACCCTGGAGGGCAGGACTTAATGTCATGTCTCCTTCCTGTTTGATCTTTTCTAAGGAAAATGATGATCCTATCTTAAAATGTTGGTGGCTGCATTCTGTATCTCACTCAAGCCGTCTACATAGGAAATTTCACTAGGGCAAGTGGGAATTAAAGGGGAGTGGAAATCTGGCAAGGAAACTGGGGACAGATCTTTTGGTGAACAAGATTTAACTCACTGAGTTTGTCTCCTCTCTGCTTCCTTGAACACTGTTGGCTAAAATATTGTAGCCATGTTGCCTCAGCTATGGCATGCCAAATCCAACGTCTTTCCCCCTGTCCCGCAGAACTCTCTCACCTGCCACCATCCGTCTGCCCAGCCCCATGTTGCCTGCCCTTATCTGTAATGGTAGCTCTTAGTGCCTGACGATGAGCATTCTGAGGCTGCCTGAGCTTAAAGCTCAAAGACTTCAGCAAGGTGTCCCGTGGTGGCCCAGGAGATGGGAGAGAGAATATTGAGCATTCTCTCTTTCTACAGTTTACATCTTACCTTCTTTTTTCTTTCTCCCAGGTTCTTCCGGTTTAGGCTCAGCTAGCAGCATCCAGGCAGCTGTTCGGCAGCTGGAGGCTGAGGCTGATGCCATTATACAAATGGTACGTGAGGGTCAAAGGGCGCGGAGACAGCAACAAGCAGCAACGGTTAGCATGATGCCTGTGGCCCCTCATTCATTTGTCTCTCCTCCCTCCCCCACCACATCATCAGTGGGGTTTCATTGCCCTTACCTTGTATGCTTTTGCATTAAGTTTGCTATATGAATGCTTCTGGATAACAGGGTTACTTTCTCTTGGTGCTTTCTTTACTGTTTGTTTATTGGTTTGGTTTGGTTTGATTTAAAGCTTGGCCATCATACCCCACTCCCAGCTATCCAATCAACAGTGGCGCTTTTGCAAACTGCATAATGCTAAGTGTCTGGGTTCTGAGGGGATTCGTGATAAAAGATTTTTCAGTCTCATGGAACAATGCAAGTACCTCAGAGACACGTCAGGAATCCTGCCCTTGAAAGTCCCCCAAGCTTGGTACACATCCCACACAGCCTCTTCTGGCTATGGCTGATCCCTCCACCCTGGTCTCTGCCTCTATTCTTCATACTCCTTTGGCACCCAGGCAGTTGGGCACTTTTAGGAGGAAGCCTTTTCAGGTTCCTAGGTAGCCAGTTCATTGTTGGGATCTCAGCACAGAGTGGCTGTAGGAAAAGCCTGGAATCATGTATATATGCTGTGGCACTCATTGTTTTCCTGTCCTTGTAACAAC
This sequence comes from Eschrichtius robustus, assembly GCF_028021215.1. Taxonomy (NCBI): domain Eukaryota; kingdom Metazoa; phylum Chordata; class Mammalia; order Artiodactyla; family Eschrichtiidae; genus Eschrichtius; species Eschrichtius robustus. Next base: position 48,852,548 of record NC_090845.1, on the reverse strand, counting down.
ATGCAAGTCGCCTTCCCAAGATCCGGGAAATAAGGATATCTCGATGCTTATTTTTTCTTTATCTGTAATTACTATTATACAGTGTGATTTCATTGAGCATGCTGGGAACAGCCTAGAATTTAAGAGCTGTAGCTCCAGCAGGGTAGAAAGGGAGAATAGAGAACTATTATTCTGGAGTATTTTTTCTGCCCAGTCTCTTTCCCACACCTGATATGACAGCTGTTGGCTTTTTTAAAAAGCCAATCCCATCCATCAAAGATTGCACTAATTCATTCCCGTTATTTCCCCTTTTGTGAGCAAAAAGGAACAAAGAGTAAACCTACCTTCTGCCCATCTGAGTTTTATATATAGGTATATATATGTGTGTAAACTGTCCCTAGAAGTCTTGAAGTCCAGGAGGATGGTGCCTGACTGGACACAGGCCTGGAATAGAGTGGAGGCAAATGCGGGCATCCAGGGAGCTCTTTGCAAAAGCTTGCTAGCTCAGGGTGGAGGACAGCAAAGGAGGTGGGAAGGCCATTCTTTTGTCCTGGAGAGCTACCTAAGGAAACTTCTTTCCATATGGGAAGACATGGGAGGCTTCTTTCCAAGCTTATGATATGTGAGAGATTGTAGGACAGCCTCTAGCCTGTCCCTGAGGAAAGCAGAGTTGCACCCTTTATGTGACTTTGTCTCCCTTTTATCCAGTCGGAGTCAAGCCAGTCAGAGGCATCTGTCCGAAGGGAGGAATCACCCATGGATGTGGACCAGCCATCTCCCAGTGCTCAAGATACTCAGTCCATTGGTTAGTACTGCTTCCCATCTCCAGCCCAACAAAAGGGAGAACCAGTCTTCATGGAATGCCTGCTGGATCCCCTGCTTCCAACATACATAAGCTCAGTGTTTTCCAGTTTGTTCAAGTGAACCCTGGTTTCTGTATGTTGATAGGCCCGTACCAATCAACTAAGATCACTAACCATCACCACCTGGTCCTCATTGGAGAATCATAGCACACATTGCAATTTCTGTAGTGAAGAAACTATGATGATATTGTGTGGAGACAGCATACGTTTGAGTCTTGTCTCCCCATTTACTATCTCTGGGACCTGAGGCAAACCTCTCTTTGTTCAGTTTCCTCATTTAAAATAGGGATGTTCATAGTTAGGATTGAGTTAACACGTGTACATATAGCACTTAGAGCAGTACCTGGCACACAGTGGATGCTATTATTAGCAGCATTTTTCAAGGTTAATTTCATATAGAATGCTTTTTGGCACCCTTTTAACACATTCCTGTGGGATAGTGTTGTCATAGGACATCCAGTTTTTTAAATATATTAAATCATTTAATAATCCATAGGTTTTCTGGGAGCTAGTAAGGCAATGAGAAGACCAATGCTGTCTGGTAGAATTTTCTTGCAGTAGCCATTAGCTACATGTAGCTTACTGAGCACTTGAAAAGCGTCTAGTGCAACTAGACAAACTTTTTCTTGTATTAATTTTATTCAGTTTAAGTTTAAATGCCATCCAGTATAGGACTAGAACTTGCTTTCAGATGTCACTCAGTTACTCATTGGCCAGTGGACCAATCTACTTGATCTGCCTAATGGCCTGTGCATTTGGTCTGAATGAAGGAAAAGCCTCAGGGGCTTCCCAATCTCTCCTCTCTGTGCCCTCTATGCTCAGATGGAACTCCACAGGGGGAGAAGGAGAAGGAGGAGAGGCCACCCGAGTTACCCCTGCTCAGCGAGCAACTGAGCTTGGATGAGCTGTGGGACATGCTGGGAGAGTGCCTAAAGGAACTGGAGGAATCCCATGACCAGCATGCGGTGCTAGGTGAGTTGTGGCCTGAGGGAGGGCCCAGGTCCGCTGATCTGCTCTGGGGCCCTTTCTGCCAGCTTAATTTTCTTCCTTCCAGATTACTCCTCTCTGTCAGATCTCCATAATAGGAGTTCAAAGGAGAGGATTTTTTTTTCTCTGACTTCATTGTCAGAAAAAAGATTAACGTTCTCTTTTGGTAGCTGGTATCTTTTACTTTTTAGACTGGGGGAATCTTTATAACTGGTTGCCTATCCCATTTTTCTCTGGAAACTCTGACTTCCTCTGCGGCACCATTATATTTCTCCTGCAAGTTTTCATTACTTTTTCATGTAGTACTTTTGAAATTTGATTATGAGGGGGGAAGAGGTTTATATGTTGAAGTTTATAAAGTAAATTGTCACTGTCCTATCGTTCCTACCCCCAGTACTACAGCCTGCCGTCGAGGCCTTCTTTCTGGTCCATGCCACAGAGCGGGAGAGCAAGCCTCCTGTCCGAGACACCCGTGAGAGCCAGCTGGCACACATCAAGGATGAGCCTCCTCCACTCTCCCCTGCCCCCTTAACCCCAGCCACTCCTTCCTCCCTTGACCCATTCTTCTCCCGGGAGCCCTCGTCTATGCACATCTCATCAAGCCTGCCCCCTGACACACAGAAGTTTCTTCGCTTTGCAGGTACAGGGAACTCTTAGGTACCCAAATGTAGAAGGCTTCATTTTTTTACAGGGTCAATTCATACATTTTGTTCTTAGCTGATTTGCAGGGTGAGAGAGTGAGAGAGAGAGAGAGAGAGAGAGTGTGTGTGTGTGTGTGTGTGTGTGTGTGTGTGTGTGTGTGTGTGTTGGAAAGTGAGGCTAGTGAGGCAGGGACTGGGTCTGGAAGTCCTTGCTTGTGTGCCACACTACGTTTTTTTCCCCTGAAACAAGGAAGAGAGAGTTGCTGGCTGGTTGGCTTTCATTCATTCTTCTGAGACCCATGATGTGCTGATTCCTGCTGTCCTTTCTCCCCCCAGAGACTCATCGCACTGTGTTAAACCAGATCCTACGGCAGTCCACCACCCACCTCGCTGACGGGCCTTTTGCTGTCCTGGTAGACTACATTCGTGTCCTCGACTTTGATGTCAAGCGCAAGTATGTGCCCTGGTGTTGGGGGGATGGGAACTCTCTAAACGGTATCTCCTCTCCCAGAAAGGAGCCAAAATTTCTCCTGGGATGATGTTTTCAGGGAAAAAAGTTTCCCTTGGTGGCAGCCCTTAGAATGGTGCTGGGGGGTGGGGGGGGCGGGGAGAGACTCATCTGTCTGTGCCACGGACAATCATTGTACGTAAATACTCCTTGGCCTTCTCCAACCCAGTCTCCATTCTTCATCAGAGAAATGCAAGCCTTTGTTTAATCACATGATTTCTAAAGTCCCAGTCCTTCCTTTGGGGTAATACAGGAGGTGCAGGTAGCCACAGCAGGGCTCGTGGGGGGGGCGAGCCTCCACAACACTCCTGTCATTTTTTACTCTTCTCTTCCTTCCTGTGCACCTACACATGCTTACCTGCTTATTGCAGAAATTCCATGCCTTAATGTCTGTGGGCCCCTATTCGATGGAGATGGGAAAAATTTAGAGTTGGTAGTGAATGACCTGCCTCTCCCAAACACTGGAGGGATCAAAGTGTCTGGAGGATGGGGGGAACATCACTGCGGATCTTCATCCTAATCAGGCAAACAAAAGTTTACTCTGCCACCCCTAATCTTATTTTCCTTCCTTTCCTACCTCCCAAGATATTTCCGCCAAGAGCTGGAGCGTTTGGACGAGGGGCTCCGGAAAGAAGACATGGCTGTGCACGTCCGCCGTGACCATGTGTTTGAAGACTCCTATCGTGAGCTGCACCGGAAATCCCCTGAAGAAATGAAGAATCGATTGTAAGAGCCCAGAGCAGAGTATAAGCAGGATGGGAGGGTTGGGACCCTCCCTACATGGTAGTGAAGGCTTACTTGGGGCCCAGATGTGCAGGGGAACTTAGGGAGGTGCTGCCCTCCCCAGTAGGAATTCCTAAGAGGAATCCAGCTTAGATAATCTCACTGAACTGTCACCTGTCTTCTCCACCCAGTCTCATGAGACTGGTCTTTTGCTGGCCATCTGGCCCTTGGGCTGAGCTATCCAACAATTCCTGTACAGACCGGAGAGTCTTTCGCATTTACAAAGGTACACCTGATGGCTTCGCAAAGAGAGCTTCCTCCATTGTTACACTAGGAACGGGAACCCTGCTAAGCAAATGGTACCCTGGGTTGAGGGAGACCATACTTGCAAGAGTGGCTCCCCACCAAATTGGTAATCCCTCACTGGTGATTCTGGCGCCACCTAGAGGAGATTGGCAGTTTGCAGTACCATGTGTCATGGGAGCCATTGAGATGATAGACCTATTGATGTAGTTTGATCCTCCTGAACTCAGGAACTTGATTCCTCCCTTCCCTTATGGCACGGGCTCACTATCCATGTAGTCACACACGAAGTCAGAGAGGCTTCCAAGACAGACTGAACCCTACTCCTCCACCACCAAATCCTTATAGACGTCGGACTCTGAGCTCAGCTCTCTTTGATGCCACTTGATGATTCCTTCCTTGATGAAAGCCTCCTGCTTTCTTATTAGGCCTTTATACCTTTCCTATTACTGTTTTCTGGAATATGGGTGAGGCTTTACTGATACTTCGGGACATCTCTTCCATCAGTGATGCCCTTTTTTGTCCCAGATCCCCACCACTCCTCTGGGCTCTCCTGGCACTCTGCATTTACCACTGTCCTCTGACCCTGCACTCCCCAGCTACTCCTTCACAATCGCTCACTCAGGTCATGCTGTGCAAAAGAATGGATTTGTCCTGGGCTTTCTGCACATCCCTGTTTCTGCTCTCTTATACAGGTATATAGTGTTTGAAGGAGAAGAAGGGCAGGATGCTGGAGGGCTCCTGCGGGAGTGGTATATGATCATCTCTCGGGAGATGTTTAATCCTATGTATGCCTTGTTCCGTACCTCACCTGGTGATCGGGTCACATACACCATCAATCCATCTTCCCACTGCAACCCCAACCACCTTAGCTACTTCAAGTTTGTCGGACGCATCGTGGCCAAAGCTGTATATGACAACCGCCTCCTAGAGTGCTACTTTACTCGGTCCTTCTACAAACACATCTTGGGCAAGTCTGTCAGGTGAGGATGTGGCACAAACCTGGGACTGTCTTCAGTCCTGGAAATCTAGTCCCTTTTCTTGTGTCCCATCACTAGGCTGCCTCTCCTCCACCCCAACCCATGGCCCTAATTTTGTTTATCTAGATATACAGATATGGAGAGCGAAGATTACCACTTCTACCAGGGCCTGGTTTATCTGCTGGAAAATGATGTCTCCACACTAGGCTACGACCTCACCTTCAGCACTGAGGTAGGTCAGGAGATCCTGACCATGGCACATCCCAGCTAGTCGAGGAAACCCGTTATGGGGTTGTCCTTGAACTGGCATTGGATAACCTCTAATGCTTCTAAGGAAGCATCTTGTTGTCTTAAGTCCCATTCCCCGTTCCCCATCTGGCAGAGAGCAGTGGGTATTTGCATGAGATGGCACAAACAGAAAAACCAGAATTTGTAAAACAATCCAGGCTGTTTCCTAGTTTCCTCTATATTTTGAAAAAATGCTCTAGTACATTATTCTTCATTCCCAAAGGCAGTTCACTCTAGAAAAATTGTACAAATAGACATAAATGAAAAACAAAAAAATTTCAAGGTTACTCTTCCCCCAAATTGCTTTCCATAAAGATTCTGTTGTGTTACATTATGTATGTTATCCATGCCCTTTTCCCTTTTACTATTGATAGTTTCCGTATGTTTTAGGACCAAACCCTTGGCCTTTCCCTATTAGGGATTTATGAGCTCATGAGAAAAGTCACTGTTTTTTATGACCTTGCTTCATCTCCTTGCCCAGGATACAGCAAAGAGTTTAGGGTGTGTTTCCAGGTATCTATGTAAGTTCCATCCTAGACCAAGCCTGATTCATATTATTGGTTTTGGGTATTCTAGGTCCAAGAGTTTGGAGTGTGTGAAGTTCGTGACCTCAAACCCAATGGGGCCAACATCTTGGTAACAGAGGAGAATAAGAAGGAGTATGTACACCTGGTGTGCCAGATGAGAATGACAGGTAGGGGAAATGTCCATTAGACTCCCTAGTTGCTCAGTATGGGGCAAGGTCAGGCCTCACTCATTTCACAGACATTGTTTCTTCTCTTCCCCTATGCCAGCCACAAATGCCTTGCATAAAAGGAGTCCAAAAACCTGACCAAAAAATATTTCCCTTCATCCACCCTCATATGGGGGCCTAGAAACAGAGTGGTAGGTGAGGTAGGCAGATCAGTCAGCATCCTGCCAGATTGGGGATCTCTGACCTCTAACAGTTGTATGAGTTCAGATGCCACGTGGCTTGTTGGTTCTCTCCCCAGGAGCCATCCGCAAACAGCTGGCAGCTTTCTTAGAAGGTTTCTATGAGATCATTCCAAAGCGCCTCATTTCCATCTTCACTGAGCAGGAGTTAGAGCTGCTCATATCAGGACTGCCCACAATCGACATTGACGATTTGAAATCCAACACTGAATACCACAAGTACCAGTCCAACTCTATTCAGGTGAGCTGCTGCTGGCATCCCTCCCTGTATCCTTAAGCAGTGTTAGTTTGTATGACACCAAATAAACCAGTACTCTTAGGGGAAGGGAGTTTTGAGTGACAGCTTACCTGTACCTAACTCTTCACTCTTCTGGAGTTTCAGTTTTCAGGTGATCTCCTTGCTCATCTTGTGAATGGAGGAACTGAAACCTGTCTCACAGAAGGGGCTTGCCTAACATTCCAAATCCCATCCCCCTTTCTTCCAAGAGCTCTCTGCCTAACACTGGCTTCTTGTGTTCATTCCTGTAGATCCAGTGGTTCTGGAGAGCACTGCGTTCTTTCGATCAAGCTGACCGTGCCAAGTTCCTCCAGTTTGTCACGGGTACTTCCAAGGTGCCCCTGCAAGGTTTTGCTGCCCTTGAAGGCATGAATGGCATTCAGAAGTTTCAGATCCATCGAGATGACAGGTCCACAGACCGCCTGCCTTCAGCTCACACATGGTAAGAGGAAAGGTTTGTTCTCCTTTTCAGCATTTAGATTGAATTTGCATATTTGCTACTTCTAGGCCCCTACCCGTGGTCAGGAGCGCAAATCTGGCCCCAGGTACCCTGGACCTGGGGTAGCTCATAGTTTGGTGGTTTTTGTGGAGAAGATGATATTTGAGATGAGAAGCTGGCCCAGACTCACAGTGGGGCTGGGGTGACATTGCAGATGAGCGCTGCCATGTGAGAACAAGGTGTATTCCAGGGCTCAACGTGGCCAGAGCAAGGAGTTGCAGGGAGCAGAATGCTAAAGAACTCGGCAGGGGTGACCAGTGACCCTGAATGCCTCCTTGGAGCTTTCATGTAGGGTCGTGGTATTTAAGGAGGAGTGACAGGGTCAGATTATGTTTTAGGTGCCTGGTGGCCAGTATTGGGGCCAGATTAGAGGAGGGCAGACAAGGCTAGGACAGGATTGGGAGTCTACGAGCAGAAGTCAAGTGGGCACCATGGGAACACGGATTTGGTTATCATCTTTTGTCACGAATTGATCTTTCTTCTTTCCCTAGTTTTAATCAGCTGGACCTGCCTGCCTATGAGAGCTTTGAGAAGCTCCGCCACATGCTACTATTGGCCATCCAGGAGTGCTCTGAAGGCTTTGGGCTGGCCTAATAAGGCCCCGCCCACCACTGTGGGGTTTTTCTACCATTGTTGGACCTGGGAAGGGGGGAAATGAAAACAAAAAAGAACCAGAAAGAAAATGTCAAAACCAATAAATGAAAATCCACCAACTCACCATGTGTGTGTCCCAGCTGCCCCATCTTCCCCAGCGCATACCCGTTCCCCCTTTCCTGCTCATTCTCTCTCCCCGCTCCCTTTTCCTCACCTCCTCTCCCCGTTCCATGCCGTCCATGATCCCTCACCCCGTGTATTAAAAAGGCAATAGCCTTTACAGGGACCCGTTTGTCCCAACTGTTTGAACAGTGTGCTCCTCAGATTCTGTGTTCAGAAGGATTTGCTGCATTGAGACTTGAAACCTTTGGATAGGGGAAAAAATTATATATATATATATTTTTTTGTTCTGTTTGCATTTCTTAATTTGTGCTTGGAATGTGTTGATGTGCACAGCTAATGATTCAATGCGAGAAAAGATTGGCGTCTGTGTTGTGGAGGTTTCAAATAAAGAGCACTCTTCATAACTCACTTTTCACAATGGAGTTTTTTTCGAGTTTAAAAAGAAACATTTCTTGAGCACATGCTAGATGGCTGAAGAAGAGATCCAAATGGACTCTCCAGAAAGCCATCTCTGTCACCACACGGGTGCATCCTCCTCCTTCAGAGTCATCAGGAACTGGGGAGATCTTTTTCAGAATGGGATCTGCACTTGGGGGTGGTGATGGTGTTAGAGATTATAGCCAAGGACAAAGCACATTGCCTTGCTCTAGGGGAACAAACCAGCAGGGTTCTAAGAGAATTCACTCAACCCAACCGAAGGTTCTATTTCCTGAGCCTTTATAACAGTTTCAAGCCTGGAGCTCAGTTTAAAATTTTGATTTCATTTATTAATGTTTTAGTTTATTTCTAACAAATTTTAATAAGCAAATAATTTGACTAGCTCCCCAGAACAGTCTGTCCATCCTTTTTGGTTTTGTTTTGTCATCTGCTTGTTTGCCAGTCTGTTCACGGATCGCCCAACAGTCTTTTGTGGTTTTTTTTTACTCCATCCAGCACTTAAAGTTGATCTAAGGACTTTGATGGTTCCAGCCTTCAAAGAAAAAAGTAATAAAAGTTTAGTTAGAAAAATAACCTCAAGTGGTACTTGCTTTGTGTGGGTTTTCTCATTCTCCGAGGCTCTACTTCTTAGAGATTTTCCCCTTAACCATGTCCCAAAGTGTGGATCTAGGAAAGTGGTGTGTCTGTCCTTAACCTGATCCCTTGGTCCTGATGCAAATGGCTGCTTGTCTTTTTTTTTTTCTTCCAATGTTCACACTTGTCTGTTCCTGGCCCCCCTGACCACTGAGAAGACAGATGAATCAACCCTGTCCCTCCTATTGAGCTTCTAGTCAAGGGGTGAAGACAGATCAGTTCTGTGACCAGGTGTAGGAAGGGGGTCTGGGTGCCCAGCAGAAGTACCTGGTCTAGCCTGGGAGATCAGGAAAGGCTTTCTATCGTCAGTGGCATTTGGGTTGAATCATAAGGCTGTGTGAGAGTGAAGATTAAGAAGAACAGGGTAATCTAGCTCAAGGCAGCAAGGGTCCAGTTGATAGGGCAAGGCTTGAGCAAAGGATAGTGGCCTGAGATGAGGCTGGGAGTCCACCAGGGCTTTAAAATAAAAGGAACAAATAAGCAGAAATATAGTAGAATTGATCAATACACTTAAGAACTGGTTCTTTGAAAAATCAAAGTAGAATAAAGCTCTGACCATTTAAATTTGAAAGGGGTGCAAGGGTTGGGAGTCGGGTGTGGGAGTTCGGAGTACAGATGGAATAATCCTGAAGGAAATAAATGAATCTAATTCAATGGCATACCACAAAAACCTAATGTGACTGAGTATGATTTGCCTTTGGGATATTCATCACCTCAGTGTCAAAAGAGAAAAACCTTTTGACAGTAGATGCAAGGCATTTGCCAACAGTAACTATTCCTGGTAACTTGTAAAGATACTACCTTGATAAGGTAGCATCAGACCAAGAGTCAACATCACACTGCAAGCATAAAGTGGTCAGTTATCACCATTAACACTGTTCTGCAAGTTCTAGCCATTTCCATAAAGCAGGAAACAAGGTATAGCTGTTGAAGAGAAACTATTTTGCTAAACCAAGAGAATCAAAAGTTATTAGAGCTTAAGTGAGTCCAGCAAGAGGCCTGGTTATAATGAACAAAACATTCGTGTAAACGTTTATTGTCCAACAAGTATAAATAATCTGATAAATTAATATAAAGAAATCCTATACAATAGTAAAAACATCCATTGCATATATCAACATACACAATCTCAAAGATAAGCAAAAATGTATGAGACCTGCCTGTTTAAAAATTGCAAAACAATACTACATATGTGTATACCAAGAACATGAAAAACCACATCCACATGTATGAAGAGTATGGAAGCCCATGCATAAGTATGACAGTACTGCACGATGTTCAGGATAAGCTATGGGGGACAAAAGGGGATGCAGTTGGGAAGAGGTACATTACCCAGAGGGCTTAAATTAAATGTTTTATTTCTTAAGCTGGGTGGTGCAGGGTACATAAGTATTTCTTATAATACTATAATACTTTATAACTTTTCTACACCTGAGATATTTCAAAATAAGTTTTTTGAGATGGACAATTTAATAGTTCCAAATGCATTTGAGGCAGGTATCAAGGAAGTCAATAACAGGCCTAAATTTACGTGAAGGCTAATTAATAGCTGCTTTCATGATATGATTAAACATGTCTCTTTTTGCCCCCTAATAATTCCCTCCACTGATGTATGTGTGTTACAATTACTACTGGTTGTCTCCTTATTAAAATAGTCCCCTTTTCTTATAATTAGGGTGACCATATAACTTATCATCCAAGGTTGGGCAAATTTTCAAATAAAAAGGGTGTTATTAATTATGCTGTGGGACTCCCCTGGTGGTCCAGTGGTTAGTACTCCATGCTTCCATTGCAGGGGGCGCGGGTTCAATCCCTGGTCAGGGAACTAAGATTCCTACATGCCACATGGCACAGCCACCAAAAAAAAAAAAAAATTATGCTGGGCCACAAGTGCAAACAAACCCAGATAAACTGGGATGTATGGCTCTATACTTATGAAGCATAGTATGTCTTGGCTGGAGAAACAATTATTACCCAACATAAACATTTTTACTGAGCGCTTACCATGTACTGACAACACTGAGAAGTCACTGCTTTCCAAAAACTCACTGAAGGGAAGGGGTTAGGTGTTAGGAAAGTTCAGGGAGCAATGGATACACAAAGACTCGATAGGCAGGGGTAGCAGGATTAAACATTTTCTCAAATACAAGCAATGACCAGTTAGAAAACAACAGGAAATAGATTCCCTTCACAACAGTAACATAAAATACCTAGGAATAATCTTAAGAAGCAGTGTTTGGGATCCATGTGAAGAAGGATGCTGCAAAACTCTTGTGAGAAGCATAAAAAGAGGCAAATGAACAGGCTTACTGTCTTCATTTGCAAGTATAGCTGGCCTTGAGACTTTGGAAAACAGACATGCTAAGCAAGGTGGAAGCTGAAATGAGCAGACCTGACAGAGAATGGCTTCAAGCCGTGACTATTCAGTGTGCTATGGTCTACTGTAAAGAGAAAATGAAGCACCAAGAGCCAGTTGGGGAAGGAATAGCTTTGTCAATGTTAAGTTTGGGAAACTTGCCTAAGTATTGGAAGGGGGAGAAATAGAAAGTTTGCTCTGCAATTCACACTAAATAAATTCCAAATGGAAGATTCAAGTGTGAAAAACGTGAACTTATTTTTGGGGGCAAATAAGTGATCTGGGATATGGAAAATTTAACACTAAAAACTACAAAAGACATTATAATGGAAAAGACTGATATATTTGACTACTAAAACATTGGCAACACCACGAGAAGAATTAAAAAGCAACGGCAATCTAGGAAACAATACATCTCTAACAGGCAATGGGTTAATCCTTGCTGTATATATATTTTTTTATTTACAAATCACTGAGAGACAAACTCCGCAACAGAAAAACATCCAAGGACATGAAAAGGCAATTCAGAAAAGAAGAAACACAAATGACAGATGGTCAACAAACACATGAAAAGATGCTCAACATCACTATTACAGAAATGCAAATCAAAACTACAGTGAGGGGACTTCCCTGGTGGCACAGAGGTTAAGAATCTGCCTGCCAAGGCAGGGGACATGGGTTCGAGCCCCAGTCCGGGAAGATCCCACATGCCACGGAGCAACTAAGCCCGTGCGCCACAACTACTGAGCCTGCTCACCTAGAGCCCGTGCTCCATAACAAGAGAAGCCACCGCAATGAGAAGCCCGCACACCAAAACGAAGAGTAGCCCCTGCATGCCGCAACTAGAGAAAGCCCGCGTGCAGCAACAAAGACCCAATGCAGCCAAAAATAAATAAATAAATAATTAAAAAAAAAAAAACTACAGTGAGGTATCACCTAACACCGGTCAGAATGGCCATCATTAAAAAATCTACAGGAACTTCCCTTGGTGGCTCACTGGTTAAGAATCTGCCGGCCAATGCAGGGGACACGGGTTCGATCCCTGCTCTGGGAAGATCCCACATGCCGTGGAGCAATGAAGCCTGTGCGCCACAACTACTGAGCCTGCGATCTAGAGCCCGCGAGCCACAGCTACTGAGTCCATGTGCCGCAACTACTGAAGCCCGCGTGCCTAAAGCCCATGCTCCGCAACAAGAGAAGCCACCATAATGAGAAGCCTGCACACCACAACAAAGAGTAGCCCCCACTCACCGCAATTAGAGAAAACCTGCACGCAGCAACGAAGACCCAACACAGCCAAAAATAAATAAATAAATTTATTAAAATTAATAAATAAATAATAAAAAAACCTACAAACAGGGACTTCCCTGGTGGTCCAGTGGTAAAGAATCTACCTTGCAATGCAGGGGATGCGGGTTCAATCCCTGGTCAGGGAACTAAGATCCCACATGCCTCGTGGCTACTAAGCCCACCCACCACAACTACTGAGCTCGTGAGCCTCAACTAGAGAGCCTGCGTGCCACAAACTACAGAGCCCATGTGCTCTGGAGCCTGCACGCCACAACTAGAGAAGAGAAAACCTGTACGCCGCAACTAGAGAGAAACCCACGCGCAGCAACAAAAGATCCCACATGCCTCAACGAAGATCCTGCGTGCCGCAACTAAGACCTGATGCAGCCAAAAATAAATAAACAAAAAAATTTTGTTTAAATCTACAAACAATAAATGCTGGAGAGGGTGTGGAGAAGAGGGAAACGTCTAGCACTGTTGGTGGGAATGCAAATTGATACAGCCACTATAGAGAACAGTATGGAGGTTCCTTAAAAAACTAAAAATAGAACTACCATATAACCCAGCAATCCCACTACTGGGCATGTACCCAGAGAAAACCATAATTCAAAAGGATACATGCACCCCAGTGTTCATTGCAGCACTATTTACAATAGCCAGGACAAGGAAGAAACCTAAATGTCCATCAACAGATGAATGGGTAAAGAAGATGTGGTACATATATACAATGGAATATTACTCAGCCATAAAAAAGAACGAAATAACGCCATTTGCAGCAACATGGATGGACCTAGAGGGTATTATGCTAAGTGAAATAAATCAGAGAGAAAGGCAAATATCGTGTGATTTCACTTATATGTAGAATCTCAAAAACAAAACAGACAAGCAAAACAAAACAGAAACAGGGACTTCTCTGGTGGTCCAGTAGTTAAGACACCATGCTTCCACTGCAGGGGGCACAGGTTCGGTCCCTGGTCGGGGAACTAAGATCCTGCATGCCTCACAGCGTGGTCAAAAAATAGGAAAAAAAAAAAAAAACAGAAACAGACTTACAGAGAGCAAACTGGTGGTTGCCAGAGGGAAGGGGGGTGGGGGGGTTGGGCGAAATAGGTGAAGGGGATTAAGAGATACAAACTTCAACTTAGAAAAATAAGTAAGTCACAGGAAAGTAACATACAGCATAGGGAATATAGTCAGTAATACTAATACTGTAATACCTTTGTATAGTGACAGATGGTAACTAGACTTAACATGGTGGTCATTTTGTAATGTATCTTAGTTCCTGACCAGGGATTGAACCTGGGCCCTCAGCAGTGAGAGCTCAGGGTCCTAACCACTGGGGGAATTCCCTATCTGTATTATTATCATTGTGGTGATGGTGGCGGCGCTGGCGGCGACAGTAGCAGCATTTTTGCTGTCTGTTTTTCATGGTGAGCATGTATTTCCACAATTAAAAATAAACAGCCTTGTCAAGAATATACAATGGAGAAAAGACAGCCTCTTCAATAAGTGGTGCTGGGAAAACTGGACAGCTACATGGAAAAGAATGAAATTAGAACACTCCCTAACACCATACACAAAAAATAAACTCAAGACGGATTCGAGACCTAAATGTAAGACCAGACACTATAAAACTCTTAGAGGAAAACCTAGGCAGAACACTCTATGTCATAAATCACAGCAAGATCCTTTTTGAGACACCTCCTAGAGAAATGGAAATAAAAACAAAAATAAACAAATGGGACCTAATGAAACTTAAAAGCTTTTGCACAGCAAAGGAAAACATAAACAAGACGAAAAGACAACCCTCAGAATGGGAGAAAATATTTGCAAATGAAGCAACTGACAAAGGATTCATCTCCAAAATTAACAAGCAGCTCATGCAGCTCAATATCAAAAAAAAAAACAACAAACAACCCAATCCAAAAATGGGCAGAAGACCTAAATAGACATTTCTGCAAAGAAGTTATACACATTGCCAACAAACACATGAAAGAATGCTCAACATCATTAATCATTAGAGAAATGCAAATCAAAACTACAATGAGGTGTCACCTCACACCGGTCAGAATGGCCATCATCAAAAAAATCTACAAACAATAAATGCTAGAGGGCTTCCCTGGCGGTGCAGTGGTTAAGAATCTACCTGCTGATGCAGGGAACACAGGTTCAAGCCCTGGTCCGGGAAGATCCCACATGCCGCGGAGCAACTAAGCCCGTGCACCACAATTACTGAGCCTGTGCTCTAGAGCCCACGAGCCACAACTACTGAGCCCGTGTGCCACAACTACTGAAGCCCGCGCACCTAGAGCCTGTGCTCCGCAACAAGAGAAGCCACCGCAATGAGAAGTCTACACACCGCAGCGAAGAGTAGCCCCCACTCGCCACAACTAGAGAAAGCCCGCGCGCAACAATGAAGACCCAACGCAGCCAAAAATAAATAAAATAAATAAATTTATTTAAATAAATAAATAAATGCTGGAGAGGCTGTGGAGAAAAGGGAACCCTCTTGCACTGTTGGTGGGAATGTAAACTGATACAGCCACTATGGAGAACAGCATGGAGGTTCCTTAAAAAACTAAAAATAGAACTACCATATGACCCAGCAATCCCACTACTGGGCATATACCCTGAGAAAACCATAATTCAAAAAGACACATGCACACCAGTGTTCACTGCAGCACTATTTCCAATAGCTGGGTCATGGAAGCAACCTAAATGCCCATCAACAGATGAACGGATAAAGAAGATGTGGTACATATATACAATGGAATATTACTCAGCCATAAAAAGGAACGAAATTGAGTTATTTGTAGTGAGGTGGATGGACCTAGAGACTGTCATACAGAGTGAAGTAAGTCAGAAAGAGAAAAACAAATGCCGTACGCTCACACATATATATGGAATCTTAAAAAAAAAATGGTTCTGACTAACCTAGGGGCAGGACAGGAATAAAGATGCAGATGTAGAGAATGGACTTGAGGATACGGGGAGGGGGAAGGGTAAGGTGGGACGAAGTGAGAGAGTGGCATGGATTTATATACACTACCAAATGTAAAATAGATAGCTAGTGGGAACCAGCCGAATAGCACAGGGAGATCAGCTCTGTGCTTTGTGACCACCTAGAGGGGTGGGATAGGGAGGGTGGGAGGGAGGGAGATGCAAGAGGGAAGAGATATGGGGACATATGTATATGTGTAACTGACTCACTTTGTTATAAAGCAGAAACTAACACACCATTGTAAAGCAATTATACTCCAATAAAGATGTTAAAAAAATATAAATAAATAAAAATAAATAAATAAACAGCCTCGGGACTTCCCTGGTGGTCCAGTGGTAAAGAATCCACCTTGCAATGCAAGGGATGCGGGTTCAATCCCTGGTCGGGGAACTAAGATCCCACATGCCACGGGGCAACTAAGCCCGCAGGCCACAACTACTGAGCTCGCGCGCCTCAACTAGAGGCTGCGTGCCGCAAACTACAGAGCCCACGCACCCTGGAGCCTGCACGCCACAACTAGAGAGAGAAAACCTGCATGCCACAACTAGAGAGAAGGCTGCACTCCACAATGAAGAGCCCTTGTGCCCCAGTGAAAGATCCCGCACGCCTCAAAGAAAATCCCACATGCTGCAACTAAGACCTGATGCAGCCAAAAATAAATAAATTAAAATAAATAATAAATAAATCTTAAAAAAAAATAAACAGCCTAGGGAATTCCCTGGCAGTCCAGTGGTTAGGACTTGGTGCTCTCACTGCAGGGGCCCAGGTTTGATCCCTGGCCAGGGAACTAAGATCCCGCAGCCTAACCTACAAGGACCTACTGTATAACACAAGGAACTCTGCTCAATATTCTGTAATAACCTAAATGGGAAAAGAATTTGAAAAAAAATAGATGCATGTATATGTATAACTGAATCACTTTGCTGTACACCTGAAACTAACACAACACTATTAATCAGCTATACTCCAATACAGTATAAAATTAAAATTAAAATTAAACAGCCTACCATCTAGTGGGAGAGCAGCCTGAGGGCCTGGCCCCGTGGACTCGGCCAGAGCCGCAGCCCCAGGTAAGCGGGCGTCAGGAAGGGAAGGAGGGAAGAAGGGAAGGAAGGAAAGAAGGGAGGGAGGGAGGAAGAGAGGAAGGAAGGAAGGATTAAGGCATCCCATCCATATGATATTACTTACATGTGGAATCTAAAATATGACACAAATGAACTTATCTATGAAACAGAAACAAGCTTACAGACATAGAGAACAGACTTGTGGTTGCCAAGGTGGGGGGATGGATTGGGAGTTTGGGATTAGCAGATGCAAACTATTATATATAGAATGGATAAACAAGGTCCTACTGTATAGCCTAGAGAACTATATTCAATATTCTGTGATAAACCATGATGGAAAAGAATATTTAAAAAAGAATATATATATATAAACTGAATCACTTTGCTGTACAGCAGAAATTAACACAACATTGTAAATCAACTATATTTCAATTAAAAAAAAAGAATGAGGGAGTTCCCTGATGGTCCAGTGGTTAGGACTCGGCGCTTTCACTGCCGTGGCCCCAAGTTTAATCCCTGGTCAGGGAACTAAGATCCTGCAATCCACGCGGCGTGGCCAAAAAAAAAAAAAAAATGAATGAAATTAGCTGTAGTTTTTATGTAGGTGCCCTTTATCAGATTAAAGAAGCCCCCAAATTCCTAAATTTCTAAGAGATTGTTTATTGCTTCTTTTTTATTTTATTTTATCAGAAATGGATGTTGGATTTTGTCAAATGCTTTACTGGCATCAATCAAGATGATCATATGGTTTTTCTTTATTAGTTCATTAATATGGTGAATTACATTGATTGGTTTTCAAGTGCTAAGCCAACCTTGTATTCCTGGGATTAAAACCCACTTGGTCATTATGTATTATCTTTTTCATATATTGTGTTGGATTTGATTTGCTCGAATTTTGTTAAAAACTCATGTATCTGTGGGGTTTTTTTCAGCTTTATTGAGGTATAATTGACAAATAAAATTGTAATGTATTTAAAGTGTACAATATGATGATTTTATATCTATATACATTGTGAAAGGATCCCCACAACTGTCTACTCCTCTCTTTTTTTTTTGAAGTAACATTGGTTTATAACATTATATAATTTTCATGTGTACAACATTACAATTTAACTTCTGTATACCCTAGAGCATGCTCACCACCAAAAGTCTAGGTTCTATCCATCACCATACAATTGACCCCCATTACCCATTTCTCCCTCTCCCCACACCTGTTCCCCTCTGGTAACCACCAATCTGTTCTCTGTATCTATGAGTTTGTTCTTGTTTTGTTTGTTCATTTATTTTGTTTTTTTAAAATATTCCACATATGAGTGAAATCATACAGTATATGTCTTTCTCTGTCTGACTTATTTCACTTAGCATAATACTCTCATCCATGTTGTCACAAATGGCAAGATTTCATTCTTTTTTAAGGCTGAGTAGTATTCCATTGTAAATATATATATATATACCACATCTTTTTTTATCCATTCATTTGTGTATCTATGTTTATGAGGGATATTGATCTGTAGTTTTCTTTGATTTTTTAATAGACTTTATTTTTAGAGCAGTTTTAGATTCATAGCAAAATTGAGAGGAAGGTACAGAGATTTCCCATATACCCCCTGCCCCCACACATGCATAGCCTCCCCCATTAACAACATCCCGCACCAGAGGGGTACGTTTGTTACCACTGATGAACCTACATTAGCACATCATAATCACTCAAAGTCCATAGCTTACATTAGAGTTCACTCTTCGTGCTGTACACTCTGTGGGTTTGGACAAATATGTAATGACATGTATCCATTACAGTATCATACAAAGTATTTTCACTTCTCTAAAAATCCTCTGTGCTCTGCCTCTTTATCCCTCACTCCTTCCCCCTAGTCCCTGGCAACCACTGATCTTTTTACTGTCTCCATAGTTTTGCCTTTTCCAGAATGTCATATAGTTGGAATCATACCTTTTCAGATCAGCTTCTTTAACTTAGTAATACGCATTTAAAGTTCCTCCATATCTTTTCATGGCTTGATAGCTCATTTCTATTTAGCACTGAATAGTATTTCATTGTCTGGATGTACCACAGTTTATAAATCCATTCACCCACTGAAGGACATCTTGGTTGCTTCCAAGTTTTGGTAATTTGCACGTGCAGTTTTTTGTATGGACATAAGTTTTCAATCCCTTTGGGTAAATACCAAGGAGTGTGATTGCCCGATGATGTGGTAAGAGTACCTTTAGCTTTGTAAGAAACTACCAAACTGTCTTCCAAAGTTGTTGTACCATTTTCCATTCCCACCAGCAATGAATGAGAGTTCCTGTTGCTCTGCATCTTAGCCAGCATTTGGTGTTGTCAGCATTCTGGATTTGGGCCATTCTGATAGGTGGTAGTGGCATCTCATTACTGTTTTCATTTGCATTTCCCTAATGACATAGGATGTGGATCATCTTTTCATATGCTTATTTGCCATTTGTAAGTCTTCTTTGGTGAGGTGTCTGTTAAGGTTTTTAGCTCATTTTTTAATTGGGTTGTTCATTTTCTTACTGTTGAGTTTTAAGAATTCTTTGTGTATTTAGGATAATAGTCCTTTACCAGATATCTCTTTTTCAAATATTTTCTCCCAGTTTGTGACTGGTTTTTTCATTCTCCTGACAGTGTCTTTCACAGAGCAGAAGTTTTTAATTTTAATGAAGTCCAGCTTGTCAATTCTTTCTTACATGGATCATGCATTTGGTGTTGTATCTAAAAAGTCATTGCCAAACCCAAAGTCGTCTAGATTTTTCTCCTATGGTATCTTCTAGGAGTTCTATAGTTTTGCATTTTACATTTGGGTCTGAGTTAATTTTTGTGAACGGTGTAAGTTCTGTGTCTAGATTACTCCTTTGGCATGTGAATGTCCAGTTGTTTCAGCACAATTTATTTTATTGTGATAAGAACTCTTTAACATGAGATCTACCCCATTAACAAATTTTTAAGTGTACAAATTATTATTGCTGACTATATAGGTACAATGTTGCACAGTAGCTCTCTAAAGATTATTCATCTTGTTTGACTGAAACTTTACACCCATTGATTATTAACTCTCCATTGCCCCCTCACCCCAGCCCTTGACAACCACCATTCCATTCCTTGATTCTATGAATTTGACTACTTAAGATACCTCATATGAGTAGATTCATGCAGTATTTGTCTTACTGTGACTGGCTTATTTCACTTAGCATAATGTCCTCAGAGTTCATCCATGTCGTTGCATATTGCAGTTTTCTTCTTTTTAAAGGCTCAATAGTATTCCATTGTATGTAAAATATTTATATTTATTTATTTATTTAGGCTGTGCCAGGTCTTAGTTGCGGCACGCCAGGATCTTCACTGCGGCATGTGGGGTCTTGGTTGAGGCATGTGAACTCTTAGTTGCGGCATGCATACAGGATCTAGTTCCCCGACCAGGGATCAATCCCAGGCCCCCTGCATTGGGAGCTCGGAGTCTTACCCACTGGACCACCAGGGAAGTCCCTCCATTGTATGTATATGCCATGTTTTCTTTATCCATTCACCTGTCAGTGGACATTTAGGTTGTTCACACATCTTGGCTATTATGAATAGTGCTGCAATGAACATAGGAGTGCTCATATCTCTTTGAGATGCTGATTTCAATTCTTTCAGATAAATAACCAGAAGTGGGATTCTTGGATCCTATGATAGTTCTATTTTTAATTTTTGAGAACCTGCCATACCATTTTTCCATAGTAGTTGCACCATTTTGCATTTCCACCAACAGTGTGCAAGGGTTCTAATTCCTCCCTATTCTCACCAACACTTGTTGTCCTTTGTCATTGTTGTTGCTGTTGTTTTTGATAATTGCCATCCTGACAGGTGTCAACAGCCTGTTGAAAAGACTATCTTTGCTCCTTTGTCAAAGATCAGTTGACTACATTTATGTGGGTCTATTTCTGGTCTCTCTCTTCTGTTCTATTGATCTATTTGTCTATTCTTTTGCCAATACCACACTGTCTTAATTACTGTAGCTTTATAGTAAGTCTTGAAATCGGGTAGCATCAGTCCTCCAACTCTGTTTTTCACCTTCAATATTGACTTGGCTATTCTAGATCTTTTGCCTCTCCATTACACATTTTAGAGTCAGTTTGTTGATATCCATAAAATAACTTGCTGGGATTTCTTTGTCTGGTTTTGATATAAGATCAGGGTGATACAGAACTCATAGAATATGTTGGGAAGTATGCCTTCCTTGTGGCAGGCAGAATTCTAAGACAGCCCCTAAGATTTCCAGCCCCTGGTGTACACATACTTTCTCCCAGTTATTTAATTAAACATGAATCTAGTTACTGCTGTGAAGGGATTTTGCAGATGTAATAAAGGTCCAAAATCAGA
The DNA here is from genome assembly GCF_028021215.1 of Eschrichtius robustus. Taxonomy (NCBI): domain Eukaryota; kingdom Metazoa; phylum Chordata; class Mammalia; order Artiodactyla; family Eschrichtiidae; genus Eschrichtius; species Eschrichtius robustus. Next base: position 48,831,693 of record NC_090845.1, on the reverse strand, counting down.
AGGACAAAAAGTATTTGACGCACTGTTGATGGCCCAAAGACAGAGGGGGGCCACATGGCAAAGAGTGTGGGCAGCCTCTAGGAGATAAAAACAGCCCCAGCTGGTGGCCAGCAAGGAAGTGAGATCCTCGGTCCTACAGCTGCAAGGAACTGGATTTTGCCAACAACAAGAATGAGCTTGGGAGCATATTTTTCACCAGAGCCTCCAGACAAGATCTTGGCTTGGCCAACACTTTGATTTCAGCCTTGTTATACTGAGCAGAGTCATGTTATACTGGACTTTTTTTTTAATTTTTATTTTATATTGGACAGTGTTGTGTTATACTGGACTTCTGACCTACAGAAACTGAGATTATGAATGGATATTGATTTAAGCCACTAAGTTTGTAGTTATTTATTATGCAGCAATAGAAAATTAAAATTGATGACTGATTAAAAAAAAAAAGAAAATTAATACATTCCTCTTCTATCCCCTGGAAGAGTTTGTGTACAACTGCTATTATTTCTTCTTTAACTGTTTGGTCAAATTCACCAGTGAAGCCATCAGGGCATGGGGTTTTCTTTGTAGGAAAGTTTTAAACTATGAAATAAATTTCTTTAAAGACTTATGGCTACGGACTTCCCTGGTGGCGCAGTGGTTAAGAATCCACCTGCCGGGCTTCCCTGGTGGCGCAGTGGTTGAGCATCTGCCTGCCAATGCAGGGGACACGGGTTTGAGCCCTGGTCTGGGAAGATCCCACATGCCGCGGAGCAACTAGGCCCGTGAGCCACAATTACTGAGCCTGCGCATCTGGAGCCTGTGCTCCGCAACAGGAGGGGCCGCGATGGTGAGAGGCCCGCGCACCGCGATGAAGAGTGGCCCCCACTTGCCGCAACTAGAGAAAGCCCTCGCACAGAAATGAAGACCCAACACAGCCATAAATAAATAAATAAATAAATAAAATTTTTTAAAAAAAGAGAAGAAAAACTCACTTGAGTTAAAAAAAAAAAAAAAAAAAGAATCCACCTGCCAATGCAGGGAACACGGGTTTGAGCCCTGGTTCAGGAAGATCCCACATGCCGCAGAGCAATTAAGCCCGTGTGCCACAACTACTGAGCCTGCGCTCTAGAACCCGTGAGCCACAACTACTGAGCCCACATGCCACAACTACTGAAGCCCACATGCCCAGAGCCCGTGCTCCGCCACAAGAGAAGGCACCACAATGAGAAGTCTGCACACTGCAACAAAGAGAAGCCCCCACTCGGCACAACTAGAAAAAGCCCGCGTGCCACAATGAAGACCCAATGCAGCCAAAAATAAATTAAAAAAAAAAAAGACATGTGGCTATTCAGATTGTCTTTTTCTGGAGTGAGCTCAGTAGCTTGTGTCTTTTAAGGAATGTCTCTATTTTATCTAAATTGTCGAATTTATGAGCATAAAGCTCTTCATGACATTCCTTTAACATAAATCGTACCAATGTTTTCTTAGGTCAGTCTCCCAAGGCAATAGAAATAAAAACAAAAATAAACAAATGGGACCTAATCAAACTTACAAGATTTTGCCCAGCAAAAGAAACCATAAACAAACCAAAAAGACAACCTACAGAATGGGAGAAAACATTTGCAAATGATGAGACCAACAAGGGCTTAATTTCCAAAATATACAAACAGTTCATACAACTCAACAAAAACAAACAACCCAATCCAAAAATGGGCAGAAGACCTAAATAGACATTTCTCCTAAGAAGACATACAGATGGCCAATAGGCACATGAAAAGATGCTCAACATCGCTAATTATTAGAGAAACGTAAATCAAAACTACAATGAGGTATCACCTCACACCAGTCAGAATGGCCATCATTAAAAAGTCTACAAAGGACAAATGCTGGAGAGAGTGTGGAGGAAAGAGAGCCCTCTTACACTGTTGGTAGGAATGTAAATTGGTGCAGCTACTACGGAAAATTGCATGGAGGTTCCTCAAAAAACTAAAAATAGAGTTGCCATATGATCCAGCAATCCCACTCTTGGGCATATACCCAGACAAAACTATAATTCAAAAGGATACATGCACCGCTATGTTCACAGCAGCACTGTTTACAATAGCCAAGACATGAAAACAACTTAAATGTCCACTGACAGATGAATGGATAAAGAAGATGTGGTACATATATACAATGGACTATTACTCAGCCATCAAAAAGAATGAAATAATGCCATTTGCATCAACATGGATGGACCTAGAGATTATCATACTAAGCGAAGTGAGTCAGAAAGAGAAAGACAAATACCATATGATATCACTTATATGTGGAATTTAAAATACGATACAAATCAACATATCTATAAAACAAAAACAGACTCACAGATATAGAGAACATACTTGTGGTTGCCAGGGCGGGGGGGCGGTAGGGGAGGGAAGGAATGGGAGTTAGGGATTAGCAGAGGCAAACTATTATATATAGGATGGATAAACAACAAGGTCATTCTGTATAGCACAGGGGAACTATATTCAATATTCTGTGACAAACCATAATGGAAAAGAATACATATATATATATCTGAGTCACTTTGCTGTACACAACAAATTAACACAACATTGTAAATCAACTATACTTTAATAAAATTTTAAAAATAAATAACATCCCTTTATTATTATCTTAATTTCTGTAGGATCTGTAGTGTTGTCCAAAATCTCATTCCTAATATTAGGCATTTGGGTCTTCTCTCCTTTTCCCCTCATCAATCTGGCTAGAGGTTTATCAGTTTTATTGATCTTCCCAAAGAGCCAGCTATTGGTTTCTTTGCTTTTCTCAATTTTTTTTTGTTTTCTACTTCAGTGATTTCTGCTCTTGATTATTTTCTTTCTTCTGCTTACTTTAGGTTTGATTTCCTATTTTTATCATAATTTCTTAAGGTAGAAGCTGAGGTCATTGGTTTGAGACTATTCTTCTCTTCTAATATAAGCATTTAATGCTATAATTGTCTTTCTAAGCACTGCTTTTGCTGCATTCCATATATTTTGATACATTATATTTTCATTTTAATTTCATTCAAAATACTTTCTAATTTTTCTTAGGATTTCTTGTTTGACCCATGGTGTGCTGGTTATCAATTTATTGCCTCTCAACTTCAAATTCACCCTTTCTGCCTATTCTGTGATAATGAAGCAATTTTAACTATTTTTCCTTTGACAGCTGGCACTGAAACTTTCTCAGTAGAGGGTGCTAGAGAGATATTGCAAGAGGAAAAGAGGTTTCCTTCCTGACTCCTGCGTGTTCGCTTGACAGGCTCCTTCTGCATGGCTTTTTCTAGAATCAGACTCCTGCAGCGCTCACAACTCTTCCAGTGCCTGATTTCTACCGTGCATGGTGGTCAGTAGTACCCAGTGATCAGCAGCTTTCCTCTCCCTCCAGAACTCACCCTCAGGCAGTTTGGTAGCAAGCAGAATGCTTCTGGATCTTGATGCACTCACAGCTTCCCCAGGGCCTGGCTCCTGCGGTGCACAGAGGCCAGCAGCACTCAGTGAACAGCTTTCTCCTGCCTCCCAGCAGGCAGATTTCTGGAAAGTTCCACAAGTGCAGCACCACAATGACTTCTCTGCCCTGCAGTGAACTACAGTCATGCCTCTCCAACAAGATCTGGACCTCAGCCCCAGGGGCATTCTATGCCAGCCTAGGGATAGTGGCTAATTCCTTTGCCACACTGCATGGCTTATTGGATCTTAGTTTCCCGACCAGGGATCGAACCCGGCCCTCGGCAGTGAAAGTGCCGAGTCCTAACCACTGGACCACCAGGGAATTCCCATGCGACTACTTCTTATATCTGCTATTTCTATATTCTTTTGAATTCTCTTCACATCTCACTAACCAATCCCTCATTATTCCAATCCCCTGTTATAGGTAATTCCTTATATTAACCTTCCCTGTTCAAATTACTGTTACTCCTCTCTCCAGATAGGACTCAGACTGATACAGAATTGTTACCAGGAGTGGTGCCAGGAAAGAAATCTGCAGAGATGGGACTTTGAGATTGGTTTGTTCACACCTCTGGGCTTATGCATGGTGCTGAACTCCTTGCCAATGAGAGATGGATGCTAGTAATCCATGGCATGCCGTTACATCACAATTAATCAACCTATGGTTGATTGTGATGAAGTGCCAACTGAAGCACATTCCCTGGAAGCCGAAATGGCTGCTGCACTTGACTATTATGGCCATGATCATGACTATGAAGACCGTGATGGGGGATAGATTATTTTGAATGCACTTGAGCGCTTACAAAGAGAAAAATAACAAGCTTGGGTCTGTTAATTTCTCAGCTCAAGTCACAGCCTAAGAACCAGAGAACTTTCATGATGCCTAGCGACAGGGCTAATATTGCTGAACATCAAACACGACATTTAATTGTATAAGTTGTTGAATTACAACGACAGTTGAATTCACAGTCTTGACTATTTTCCATGTGAAAGTTATGGTATTGACTGTTAAAGAATGGGATCCTGAAACTTGGAATGGGGACATCTGTTTGGTCCCAAATGAAACTCACGGTTCTGGAAGTAGCTTGCCCTTCAGTGTCTGAAACTAACCTTTCTCTCCTTGAAAATGTTGTGATAAACTCACCTGGTCCAGGTGCCTTGAAAAGGGATACTCATTCTCCTCAAGACCCACCACAACCACCCCTACTCCTGATAGACCCATGACTGAGGTCAAATCTCAGCATGGTCCAGGGGAACAAGTGCATACTATGACCAAGTTGGAAATTGCTTATACACCAAAATAATCGCAAGACTTTGCTTATATATATTGGCAGAAATCTGGGGAATATATTCAGAAGAGGACTCTAAGGGTGTTAGATGAAGGAGGGCAGAATATAACTCTAGATTAGGCAGAATTCATTGATATAGGTACACTTACTAGAGATTCTGGATTTAATGTGTCAGCACATGCTCTAAGGGTTTACTTGGTTGGCTGACTGAAACTGAGACTCAATTGTGGCCTACAGTTAATGAGGTTGAGATGCCAGAGGTGTCCTGGCATGATATGGAGGAGGGAATCCAAAGGCTTCGGGCGATGGGAATGTTGGACAGAACTTATCATGTATGACTTGAATGCAACCCCCAACTATGTTCCATGACAAGGCTCAGAAGACACTACTTTCACCGAGACATTGAGAAAGCATTAGTGAGAAGCGCACCTGCAACCTTGGAAAGCTCTGTGGTTGCTCTCTTCTGTAGGCCAGGAATGACATAGGGGAAGAATGACCCGGAAGACAATCCAGAGAGCATCAGGGCTGCCCTTCTGATCACAGGTCCAGAGTGCAAGGGCCCTGGGGGCAGAGTAATTTCAAAGGAGGCGCTGCTGGCACATTGCCCGGCACCACCACACGTGGTGGTGGGTTCTGCTACTGCACTCGGCACTGGGCTCCCCAACTGCCCCAGGTGCAGCTCCGGCGGCCTGGGGTGGTATGGGCTACATCCAGCAGAACCGAGGGGACATGGTGCCTCCACCTTGATTTCAAAGGACTGGGCCTCCTGGCAGAGCTGCAGGCTCAGGACTCCAGATGCAAGAGCCATGGGGCCGTGGCAGAGAACAACTTGGGAGCTGGCTGTCTGAAGCCTTGGGGGCCCAGCCCTTGCCCAGCAAAGCCACACCATTGTGCTTCACCCCAGTGTATCTGGAAGGTGGGCCTCCACCCCAGTGGGCCTGGAGAGCAGAGCACCTGGCCAAAGAGGACTTGCTCAGGCCCTTGTCACTCCTTTCTTCTCTCCTATTTCTCCATTTTGGAATAGGAATGTCTACCCTATGCCTGTCCTAACACCGTATTTTGGAAGCACATAACTTGTTGGGTTCACAGCTGGAGGGCAATTTTCCTCAGGATGAATTGTACTTTGAGTCTCACCCATATCTGATTTAGATGATATTTAGATGAGACTTTGGAATTTAGACTTTAGAGTTGATGCTGGAATGAATCAAGACTTTTCAGGCTGTTGGGATGGAATGAATGTATTCTGCATGTGAGAAGGACGTGAATTTTGGGGGACCAGGGGCAGAATGCTATATACTGAATATGTTCCCCCCCCCCCCAGTTCATATGCTGAAACCTAATCCCCAATGTGATAGTATTTGGAGATGGGGGACTTTGGAAGGTGGTTAGGTCATGAGAGTGGAGCCCTCATGAATGGGATTAGTGCCCTTATAAAAGAGGCTCCAGAGAGATCTCTAGCCCTTTCCACCATGTGAGGACACAGGAAGAAGACAGCCATCTATGAACGAGGAAGCAGGCCCTCACTGAATCTGCCAGTGCTTTGATCTTGGACTTCCCAGCCTCCAAAACTGTGAGAAGTAAATTTCTGTTGTTAATAAGCCACCAGTCTATGATATTCTGTTATAGCAGCCAGAACAGGCTAAGATAGGCTTCCTGGCTTCAGTGGTGATGATGGAAACCCAGAGAAGCAGAGGCCAAGTGGTAGCACTTAACTGCCAAAGACAAAGTGGGCACATCTGTAAAGGGCAGCATGGATGTACAGGCAAATTGATCATGATGTCCCTAGGAATAAAATAGATGAATAGCCTACTAGAATATCACTCAATCTATATGATAGGAAAAGTTCTAGATCTAGTAGCTAAAAATCTGACTCAAGTCACCACAGTGGAGAGTCAGCCTCTCACTGTTTTCAGAAGTCAGTTCACTGACCCAGAGCCCCTTGATTGAAGGAGATGCCAGGTCCACTAGAGGAAGGAGCCTGTACCATTGCTGTAAGAACATACTGTAAATCTTCCTCCAAGTCTTCCCCAGAGGGACCTGTGGCCATTTAATAGAGTGAGTGAGCATTGGGGAAAAGGAAATACCCAGACCTTACGAGGATTACTAGATAGTGGCTCTGATTTGACACTAATTCCTGGGGACCTGAAATGCTACTGTGGCCCAACAGCGAAAGTGGGGGGCTTTATGATGGTCAGGTGATTGAGTCTTAGCTCAGATCTGATTCCCATTGAGCCCAGTTGGTCCATTAACCCACCTTGTAGTTATTTCTCCAATTCCTGAATTTATCCCTGGAATAAACATACTTAGAAACTGGCATAATCCCCACATCAGCTTGCTGATAATAATGAGAGCCATTATGGTAAGAAGAGCTAAATGGAAGTGAATTTCCACTCCCTTCAAAGTTAGTAAACCAGAAGTGATAACGCATCCCTAGGGGAATGCAGAGATTAATGGCCCTGTAGAAGAAGTTAAAGAAGTAGATGTGCTGACACCTCCCACATCTCCATTTAACTCACCAGTTTGGCCTGTGTAGAAGCCAGATGATTCTTGCATAATGACCATAGACTATGATAAATTTAATCAGGTGGTGACTCCAACTGTAGCTGCTGTTCCAGCTATAGTATATTTACTGGAACAACTCAACATAACCCCTGGAACTCGGTATGCAGGTATTGGCCTGGCTAATGACTCTTCCTCCATACCAATTTTCAAGGACTTCCAGAAACCATTTGCTTTTACCTGATAAGAACAACAGTATAACTTCAAGGTGTTGCCTCAGGGCTATGTCAAATCTCTCGATCTCTGCCATGATACAGCCTGCAGAGATCTCCATAACATTGACACTCAACAAAACGTCACACTGGGCTACTACATTGATGACATGTTGATTGGATCTGGTGAGCAGGAAGTAACAAGTACTTTAGATGCCTTAGTAAGAATGAAAGTGCTGGGTGATGGTTAACTTTAAGGGTCAATATGGCTAGGCCAGTGCCCAGATATTTGGTCCAACGTTATTCTGGATGTTTCTGTGAAGGTGATTTTTTTGGATGAGATTAACATTTAAATCGGTGGGGAGTTCCCTTGTGGTCCAGTGGTTAGGACTCTGTGCTTCCACTACAGGGGGCATGGGTTCGATCCCTGGTGGGGGAACTAAGATCCCACATGCCGCGTGGTGTGGCCAAAAAAAAAAAAAATTGGTTGACTTCTAATAAAGCAGATCATCCTCCATAATGTGGGTGGGCCTCATCCAATCAGCTGAAGAACTAACTTTCCCGAGCTAGAAGGAATTCTGCCAGCAGATGGCCTTCATACTTGAACTTCAACATTGGCTTTTCCCTGCGTCTCCAGCCTGACAGCCCACCCTGCAGATTTTAGACTTGGTAGCCTCCATAATCATATGAGTCAATTCCTTAAGGTAAAGCTCTCTCTAGTATATACACATCCTATTTGTTCTGTTTTCCTGGAGAAGCCTGATGAATACAGTTGTATATAAACCCTGCAAAAATTCAGGGGCCTGCTGCCTCAACGAAGTCTCTAGGAATAAATGGTCTAGAGCATGTTGAAAACTTCCCTCCAAGGGGAAAGACAAGCTGCCACACTTCACACCTTCTACCACAAAGAGGTATAATTCTTGTGCTATAGTCTGAATGTTTGTGTCCCCCCAAAATTCGTATGTTGAAATCCTAATTCCCAGTGTGACAGTATTAGGAGGTGCTTTGGAATGTACTTAGGTCATGAGGATGGAGCCTTCATGAATGGGACTAGTGCTCTTATGAAAAAGACCCCACAGAGCTCCCTCACTCCTTCTACCATGTGAGATTACAGTGAGAAGATGGCTGTCAATGACGAAGCGGGCTGTTACCAGACATTGAATCTGCCAGCGCTGTGATCTTGGACTTCCGGCCTCCAGAACTGTGAGAAATAAGTGTTTGTTCTTTTTTTTTTTAAATAAATTTATTTATTTTATTTATTTTACTTTTGGCTGCATTGGGTCTTCGTTGCTGCGCGCGGGCTTTCTTAGTTGCGGAGAGCAGGGGCTACTCTTCGTTGCTGTGCGTGGGCTTCTCATTGCGGTGGCTTCTCTTGTTGTGGAGCACGGGCTCTAAGCATGCGGGCTTCAGTAGCTGTGGCACGTGGGCTCAGTAGTTGTGGCTTGCAGGCTCTAGAGCGCAGGTTCAGTAGTTGTGGCGCACGGGCTTAGTTGCTCCGCGGCATGTGGGATCTTCCCAGACCAGGGCTTGAACCCGTGTCCCCTGCATTGGCAGGTGGATTCTTAACCACTGCGGCACCAGGGAAGCCCCTAAGTGTTTGTTCTTTATAAGCCACCCAATCTGTGGTATTTTGTTATAGCAGCCTGAACGGTCTAAGACACTTTTGCAGGCTTCTTTGGATTTTGGAAGGAACATTTGAGTGTGTTACTTTGAACCTATCTACAGAGTTGCTCACAAGCTTTCCAGTTTTGAATGGGACCAGAACAAGCTAAAGCTCTGCAGTTCAGACCGCAGGACAAGCTGCTCTTCAAGTTGGACCTTATGATCCAGCAGATCCAATGATACTCGAAGTGTTGTCTATGACAAAGGAGAATGCCGTATGACATTTCTGGTAAGCACTAATGAAAGAATCACAGCGTTAGCCTCCAGGATTTTAGAGCAATTTGAGCCCTCTTTTGCAGATAACTATTCTCCTTTTGAGAAACAGCTGCTGGCTTAGTACTGGACCCTGGCAGAGACTGAACACCTAACCATGAGATAGCAGGTGACCATACAGCCAAAGATCCCCACGTAGGTGTCTTGTGTGACCCACACAGCCATAGGGCCATAAATAAGCCATGTGTAGCAGCAATCTAATATCAAATGAAAATGGTATAGAAGAGACCAAGTTGGACAGGTCCAGAAGGTCCAAGTAAGTTGCCTGAGCAAGTGGCTCAGACTCTTTTGACACCAACTCCTGTTGTATTGCCTCCTCTCCTTCAGTTGATGTCTATGGTGTCATGGGGCGTTCTTTATGACCAGTTAACTGAGGATGAAAAGACTCAAGCCTGACTTACATACGCATCTGCATGATATGCTGGTACCATCTGAAAATGGACAGATGCACATCACAGCTCTACTCAGGGGTGACCCTGAATGACCGTAGTGAAGGAAAATCCTCTCCAGTGAGCAGAACACAGAGCAGTATATTCATTGTCCACTGTGTCTAGAGTGAGAGATGGCCAAAAGTATAGACCTGTGCTGATGTGTGGTCAGGGACTTGGAAGGAACAGGACTGGAATATTAGTGACAAGGAAGTCTAGGGAGGAGAGAGGTGAACGGACCTCTGAATGGACACAGACAGTGGAGATATTTGTGTCCCATGCGAATGCCCACCAAAAGGCACACACTGCAGAGGAGACTCTTAATAATTGGGTGGATAAAATGATGTGCTCTCTGCCTACCAATCAGCCTTTTTCACCATCCTCTCCAGTGTTTGGTAAAAGAAACAATGGGCCCATGTAAATTAGTCTGCTCAGGCAACCATAACAGAAGTACCATAGATGGGGTGGCTTAAACATCAGAAATATATTTCTCACAGTTCTGGAGGCTGGAAAGTTCCACCATCTGGGTGCAGGCCGATTTGGTTTGTGGTGAGATCCCTCTTCCTGACTTACAGGTAACCATCTCCTTGCTCTGTCTTCACATAGTGGACAGAAAGGGCTCTCTCATGTCTCTTCTTATAAAGACACTAATCTCATCATGAGGGCTCCACCCTCATGACCTAATTACCTTCCAAAGGCCCCATCTCCAAAAACCATCACATTGGGGTTTAGGGTTTCAACATATGAATTTTGAGGAACACAATTCAGTCCATAAAAGCCCATGAACAAAGTGGCAGCGATGGAAACTATGCCCAGGCTCAACAACACGGTCTTCATGTTACTGAGGGTGGTGTGGTTAATGCTACTACAGAGTGACTAATCTGCCATCAATGGAAAACAAAGTTGAGTCCCAAGTATGGCACTATTCTGTGTGGGGACCAGCCAGCCACCTGGTGGCAGGTTAATTATATTGGACCTTTTCATCAAGAGGGGGACAGAGACTCATCTTCACAGGAATAGACACATTTTCTGGATACGGTTTTCCCTTCCCCGCCCATAATGCTTGTGCCAGCACCACCACCTGTGGACTCTTCTGCACAGCATTGCATCTAATCCAGAAACTCAGTTCATAGCAAAGGACGTGTAGCAAGGTGTTCATGCCTATGGAATTAACTGGTCTTACCACATGCAACATCATCTAGAAGCAGCTAGCCTAATTGAGAGGTAGAATGGCTTTGAAGACTCAGTTATGATGCTAGTTGGGAAACAACACCCTAAAAGGATGGGATGCTCTTTTATAGGACGCAGTATATACTTTGAATCAGAGACCATTATATGGTGCTGTCTCCCCCCATAGCCAGTATAAATGGGTCCTGAAATCAAGGGGTAGAATTAGGAGTGGTCCCTCTAAGTAGTACATCTAATAACTCACTCACAGAATTTTTGTTTCCCATCTTGGCAACTTTGATCTCTGCTAGTTTGTATATCTAAGTCCCTCTGATTTTATTTTAAACATTTTTATTGGAGTATAATTGCTTTACAATGGTGTGTTAGTTTCTGCTTTATAACAAAGTGAATCAGTTATACATATACATATATCCCCATATCTCTTCCCTCTTGCGTCTCCCTCCCTCCCACCCTCCCTATCCCACCCTTCTAGCTGGTCACGAAGCACCGAGCTGATCTCCCTGTGCTACGCGACTGCTTCCCACTAGCTATCTATTTTACATTTGGTAGTGTATATATGTCCATATATACACTACCACTCTCTCACTTTGTCCCAGCTTACCCTTCCCCCTCCCCGTGTCCTCAAGTCCATTCTCTAGTAGGTCTGCGTCTTTATTCCCGTCTTGCCCCTAGGTTCTTCATGACCATATATATAAGTATATATATACATATATATACATATATATATATGTATATATATATATATGTTTTGTGTTTTTTTAGATTCCATATATATGTGTTAGCATACGGTATTTGTTTTTCTCTTTCTGACTTACTTCACTCTGTATGACAGACTCTAGGTCCAGCCACCTCACTACAAATAACTCAATTTCGTTTCTTTTTATGGCTGAGTAATATTCCATTGTATATATGTGCCACATCTTCTTTATCCATTCATCTGTCGATGGACACTTAGGTTGCTTCCAAGTCCTAGCTATTGTAAATAGAACTGCAATGAACATTGTGGTACATGACTCTTTTTGAATTATGGTTTTCTCTGGGTATATGCCCAGTAGTGGGATTGCTGGGTCCTATGGTAGTTCTATTTTTAGTTTTTTAAGGAACCTCCATACTGTTCTCCATAGTGGCTGTATCAATTTACATTCCCACCAACAGTGTAAGAGGGTTCCCTTTTCTCCACACCCTCTCCAGCATTTATTGTTTCTAGATTTTTTGATGATGGCCATTCTGACTGGTGTGAGATGATATCGCTTTGTAGTTTTGATTTGCATTTCTCTAATGATTAATGATGTTGAGCATTCTTTCATGTGTTTGTTGGCAATGTGTATATCTTCTTTGGAGAAATGTCTATTTAGGTCTTCTGCTCATTTTTGGATTGGGTTGTTTGTTTTTTTGATATTGAGCTGCATGAGCTGCTTGTAAATTTTGGAGATTAATCCTTTGTCAGTTGCTTCATTTGTAAATATTTTCTCCTATTCTGAGGGTTGTCTTTTCATCTTGTTTATGGTTTCCTTTGCTGTGCAAAAGCTTTTAAGTTTCATTAGGTCCCATTTGTTTATTTTTGTTTTTATTTCCATTTCTCTAGGAGGTGTCTCAAAAAGGATCTTGCTGTGATTTATGTCATAGAGTGTTCTGCTTATGTTTTCTTCTAAGAGTTTTATAGTATCTGGCCTTACATTTAGGTCTTTAATCCATTTTGAGTTTTTTTGTGTGTGTGTATGGTGTTAGGGAATGTTCTAATTTCATTCTTTTCCATGTAGCTGTCCAGTTTTCCCAGCACCACTTATTGAAGAGGCTGTCTTTCCTCCATTGTATATTCTTGCCTCCTTTATCAAAGATAAGGTGACCATATGTGCGTGGGTTTATCTCTGGGCTTTCTTTACTGTTCCATTGATCTATATTTCTGTTTTTGTGCCAGTACCATACTGTCTTGATTACTGTAGCATTGTAGTATTGTCTGAAGTCTGGGAGCCTGATTCCTCCGGCTCTGTTTTTCTTTCTCAAGATTGCTTTGGCTATTCAGGGTTTTTTGTGTTTCCATACAAATTGTGAGATTTTTTGTTCTAGTTCTGTGAAAAATGCCAGTGGTAGTTTGATAGGGATTGCATTGAATCTGTAGATTGCTTTGGGTAGTAGAGTCATTTTCACAATGTTGATTCTTCCAATCCAAGAGCATGGTATATCTCTCCATCTATTTATTTGTATCATCTTTAATTTCTTTCATCAGTGTCTTATAATTTTCTGCATACAGGTCTTTTGTCTCCTTAGGTAGGTTTATTCCTAGGTATTTTATTCTTTTTGTTGCAATGGTAAATGGGAGTGTTTTCTTAATTTCACTTTCAAAAGTCCTTCTGATTTTTATGTGTCAACTTGATAGGGCCATGGAGTGCCCAGATATTTGGTTAAGTATTTTTCTGAGTATGCCTTTGAGACTGTTTCTGGATGAGATTAACATTTGACTTGGTAGACTGAGTAAAGCAGATTGCCCTCCCCAATGTGAGTTGGCCTCATCCAATCAACTGAAATCTTGAATAGAACAAGAAGGCTGAGTGATGGAGAATTCACTCCCTCACTGCCTGACTATCTTTGAGCTGGGATCAGTCTTTTGCTGAAAAATCAAATGCAGAATCTCATCTTGTGACTGGCTGAATTACAATGCAAGTTGAACCCCTAGCCTCGCAGGGTGTCTACTATTAAACTGAGGGCACTGATGGGGAAGGAATAGGATCCTGTAAGATAGAATGCATACATGTGGGAAGACCCTAATGAAGCTGGGGGCATTGTGCCCTAAATTCTGATGAGTCTTCTCTGCCAGTGGGAGAGGCCTCTACCAGGAGGCACGTCAATGGGTCCACTGAATGGGAAGGTGAGACATTTTAGGCTCTATGCCAATGAAACTACAGGCAAAAAAGTGGGGGGAGGTAGAGTTAATTTACTGGCTGGAATTATTGATCTTCATTACCAAGGAGAAATTGGTTTGCTGCTACACAACACAGGCAAGGAGGACTATGTCTGCAACCCAGAGGATTATTTAGGGTGCCTCTTACTACTTCCATGTCCAATAGTAAAAAGTAGTAGAGAACTACAGCAACTAAAAACTGGCAGGATGATTGAGGACTCAGGAATAAAAGTTTGAGTCACTCCATCAGGTGAAAAAGCATCTGAGTTTCTGGAAGAAGGCAGGGGGAAATACAGAATGGATAGTGGAAGAAAGAAGAAGGAAGCCATCGATGGGAATTACAGCCTCATGATCAAATACAGAAATGAGTACTATTGTAGCTTTGCCAATTTTCTTTTTGCTTGTTATATTTATGTATTTATTTTTATATGCTAGCCATTTTCTTTTTCTCTCTCCTTCCCATTTTTATTTTATATCATTTTTATTTTATATACAAATAGTTGTTGGAAGTTAATTTTACAATTTAGTCTTTAGATAATAGAATATCAGTGGAACTGCGACTAACTTTGAGGAGTAATTAACAGCCAGTAATGGATACAATGACTTTTGGAACTGTCTGGTGTCTCCTCATTTGGGGGAGAGAGTGATAACTTCCTCTCTTATGAGAAGAATAGTTATATCTTGTTAGGAAGAAATAAAACTGTTTTGTTGTGCAAGAATTCAAAAAGGGTGCACACAGAAGCTGAGTAGTCAAAGGGGTGGACTGTGCCACTTACTGATTTTTGCCTCTTGGCTTCAAATCCACTCTTTACGCCCGCTCTGCGCAAATGGATCTGGTCCATTTAAATATTTTTTCCTTTGCCAGCCCGCACTGAAGCTTTGCCAGTAGAGGGCGCTAGAGAGGCATTTCAAGGTGGAAAATGGGTTTGCTTACTGGTTCTGGGGTGCCCATTCAGCAGGGTCCTGCAGCACACACAGCTTTCTCCAGCACCGGGGGCCTGATGCACCCACACATTTTCCAGTGCCTGGCTCCTGCAGTGCGTGGTGACCGCCAGCACCCGGTGGCCAGCAGCTCCTCCCTGGAATCCCCCATCAGCCAGCTCACTAGCAGTTTGCCTCCGGCTTCTGAAGCACTCACACAGCATCTTCATTCTCCAGTTCTTGCAACGCGCACGCATAACAGCCAGAAGTGCCCAGTGGCCGGCCACTCCCTCCACCCCACCCCCACCCCCGCGCCCTCCCTCAGGTAGTTTTGTAGCAGAGTGCCTCTGGTGACACACCTCCCCATGAACAACCTTCTTTGGCACCCTAGAGGGTGGATTTCTGCCAAGTTCCAGAAAGCAGATTTCCAGCAAGTTCCACCATTCAGAGAACCACGATCATATTCTCTCCAACAAGGACTGGATCTCAGTTTGGGAGGAGCAGGGGCAGAGTAAGGTCTTCCTTGGGTGCTGTATTTCAGCCCTGCTCATGCTCTCCTCTACCTTCTTGAATGTATGGATTATATTTGTAATAGCTGTTTTAATGTCCTTTTGTCTATTGGTTCTCTCATCTGGGTCATTTTCTATGAATTCTTTTTCTCCTCATTATGGGTGTATTTTCCTGCTTCTTTGTTTTATTGGATGCCAGACATTGTAAATTTTACCTTGCTGAGTGCTTTTTTTTTTATTTTTTGGTACTTAAAAAATTGGGGGACGGGGGTGAGCTATGTTCTAGGACACAGTTAATCAATTTAATCCTTTTGAGGCTTGCTTTTAAGTTTTTTTAGGCAGGACCTGAATAGCCTTTAGTCCAGGGCTAATTTGACTGTTAGTATAGAGCTACTTTAGTACTGAGGCAATATGTTTCTGAGGAGGTTTTTCCATTCAGGCTGATTTGGAAATGAACTATTCCTGCCTCTGAGGACTGTTCCTCCTGATCCTTTTCAGTGGCCTTTCCTTGGCCTCAGGCAGTTTTATCACATATGTGTGCTGATCGGTACTTGGTTGAAGACTTGAAGGGAACCGTCTGTAGGTCTCCACAGCTTTCTCTCTGTGCGCAGCTCTCTCTTCCATAGCACTCTGACCTGTCCTGCAAATTCTAGCTGCTGTGACCTCCACAAACTCTTTTTTTTTTTTAATTTATTTTATTTATTTTTGGCTGCATTGGGTCTTCGTTGCTGCGCGGGCTTTCTCTAGTTGCAGCGAGCGGGAGCTACTCTTCGTTGCTGTGTGCAGGCTTCTCTTGTTGCGGAGCACGGGTTCTAGGCATGCGGGCTTCAGTAGTTGTGGCATGTGGGCTCGGTAGTTGTGGCTTGCAGGCTCTAGAGCGCAGGCTCAGTAGTTGTGGCACACGGGCTTAGTTGCTCCGCGGCATGTGGGATCTTCCCGGACCAAGGCTCGAACCCGTGTCCTCTGCATTGGCAGCCGGATTCTTAACCACTGAGCCACCAGGGAAGCCCCTCCACAAACTCTTAACTGTGTCTTCTAAACTCAGGGAGACCACCAGGCTCCTTTTGAGTCCTCCCTGCCACATCCTTGCACTGCACATGGAAATTCTCTCCAGGTAATCATATGGTTTATTCATGTTTCCCTTCTCTGAGGAAACATGGTCCCATGTTCCCTGTTGTCTAATATCTATAAACCATCATTCCATATATTTTATCTGTTTTTTTAGTTGTTTAAGGCAAGAAACTAAATCTAGTCCCTGTTCCTGCATCATGGCTGGAAACAGAAGTCCCCAAACTCTCTTTTCTGACCCGTCTCCTGAGATGTTGCCTTCTGGAACTCACACTTAGTCATCAGCAGAATCCCTCCATCCTCAACCTCTTCTCTGAAGGTTGAGTTTGCCTTCTCACTCCAGTGGGAACATGAATCTTCCTGGACAATAGTGCAGCCCTCTTGAGCAGTGAAGTTGCTCCCACAGCTCTCAGACCACTGATCTAGGAGGCATAAATGTCCTTGCACTTCACACACAGCCCCCAGATCATGTTCCCTTCCTACTCAGGAAGTCCTCCAGCTCCTTTGAGGCACAAGCATCAGTCTACAAGGCCTTCTCTGCATCTTCGTTACAGTCATCTACCACACCCCTCCTCACTCCTCTTTAGGTTTTGAGGGGTTTTTTCCCTGGCTCACTGTCACTCTCTCCAGTTCCTCTCTTGTTCAGAACCTTGGTGATTTCAAAATCTACATGATGGTGGATTCAAAATACACATTCCAAACCTCTGGCCTCTCTGTCCCATGAGCTCTTCTTCTCCATTAATATTGTGCCCACCCTCCTTCATCCACCCACTCCCATCATTATACCCTAACCTGTATGGATAACATTAAGTGCAGCCTCTCTACAATATCAATTTCAAGGTTCTCACTCTTTGGGACTTCCCTGGCGGTCCAGTGGTAAAGAATCCGCCTTACAGTGCAGGGGACGTGGGTTCGATCCCTGGTCGGGGAACTAAGATCCCACATGCCAAGGGGCAATTAAGCCCGCACACCACAACTACTGAGCTTGCACGCCTCAACTAGAGAAGAGAAAACCTGCACGCCACAACTAGAGAGAAGCCTGCACACCACAATGAAGAGCCAGTGCACCACAACGAAAGATCCCACATGCCTCAACGAAGATCCTGCATGCCGCAACTAAGACCTGACGCAGCCATAAGTAAATAAATAAATAAACAAACAAACAATAAATCTTTAAAAAAAAAAAAAAAGGCTCTCACTCTTTGACCACCACCTCTTCTTCCAACTCACCTTCCTTTTGTATTAGTCAGGGTTCTCCAGAGAAACAGAACCAATAGGATTTATATAGAGGGATTTATGATAAGGAATTGGCCTATGCAATTATGGAGGGTGACAAGTCCCAAGATCTTCACGGTGGTGACTCAGCAATCTGGAGAGCCAGGGGAGCCAATAGTGTAGTTCCAGTACAAACCTGAAGTCCTGAGAACCAGGAGAACTGTTGGTGTAGTTCCAGTTCAAAGGCCAGCAAGCTCAAGACCCAGGAAGAGTAGATATTTCAGTTCACAGCCAAAGGCAGGGAAAGGTGATGTCCCACTTCAAAGGCAGTCAGGCAGGAGGAATTCTTTTTTACCTGTTGGGAGGGTCAGCCTTTTTGTTCTATTCAGGCCTTCAATGGATTAGATGAGGCCCACTCACATCAGAGAGGGCAATCTGCTTTACTCAGTCTACTGATTTAAATGTTAATCTCATCCAAAAACACCCTCACAGAAACACCTAGAATAATGTGTCACTAAATATCTGGGTACACCATGGCCCAGTCAAATTGACATATAAAATTAACCATCACAAGTCCACCCCTTGTCAACTTGACACACATACACATCTCCTTAAATCATACTTAATCTCCAAATGAAGGTAATAACAAGGTTATCCTTCTACCTATCATAATTCAGCTATCCTGCGTACACCAAAAATGCACTAACTCCTTCCCCAAAAGAGGAGGTAAAGTCCTTGGGTGATGTTTAATCTTCTCCTTGATATCCCATAACTTAAATACTATGATGTAAAGTTAACGATACTTAAATACTATGATATAAAGTGAATACATCTTATGTTCCATGATAAGAGAATAAGAGCGGGAAGAAAAAGATATTTCACACACACACACACACACACACACACACACACACACACACACACATACACGTTCATAACAAAATGTCTTATTCCATTTGGGCTGCTATAACAAAAATACCGTAGCCTGGGTGGTTTACAAACAATATTTACTTCTTACAGTTCTGGAGGCTGGGAGGTCCAAGATGAAGGTGCTGGTAGATTTAGTGTCCAGTGAAGACCTGCTTCCTGGTTTATAGATGTTCATCTTCTCACTGTGCCCTCACATGGTGGAAGGGGCAAGGGAGCTCTCTGGAGTTTCTTTTATAAGGCCACTGATCCCATCCCTTTTATAAGGGCTCCACCCTCATGACCTAATTACCTCCCAAAGGTCCCACATCCAAAGTCCAACACACTGGGGAGAACGAACTTATGGTTACCAGTGGGGAAGGGTGGGGGGAGGGATAGATTGGGGGTTTGGGACTGACATGTACACACTGCTGTATTTAAAGCAGATAACCAACAAGGACCTACTGTATAGCACAGGAAACTCTACTCAGTACTCTGTAATAACTTAAATGGGAAAAGAATTTGAAAAAGAATAGATACATGTATATGTATAAGTGAATCACTTTGCTGTACACCTGAAACTAACACAACATTGTTAATCAACTATATTCCAATATAAAATTTTAAAACTATTTTAAAAATAAATAAAATAAAATTTCAAAAAAAAAAGTCCAACACATTGGGGATTAGGGTTGCAACATATGAATTTGCAGGGGCACAAAAATTCAGTATAGCACAAAATAAGGAGGAAGTACTCACAATTACAGTCATCATTTCTGTAACTGGTCATGTGCTTGTAGCTGGTATTCATAACCACCTTCTTCCACAACCCATCCCATATTCCTTTTGCTTTTAGCAAGAACCTCAGCTTGTTGTGGTTCTTTACCTTCATTCTTGAAGGATCTGGGCCATTAGTAGCCCTGCCTGAATTGGGTTGTTGTAGTTTTCCATTGTCCTCAATCGCAGGGCATGGTAATACTAAGGGATCACCTGTATTCCAGACATACTCTTTCTTACCTCCATTGTGAAGTAGTGGTCCAATGTCCCCTTGGTAGTGAGGATTCACGCCAGCCAGCACAGTAATTCCCTTCTTTGACTGTTGATTCAGAGACACAAAAGGACCAAAGAGGTGGGGCAGCAGTCTTAACTTTCATTTCAATGGAATTACTGTTGCATCTCCTTGTGGAAGCATTCCTCCCTTTTGAGCTAAGGCCTCTGGGCCAGCAGAGCACACGGTAGTGGGAACAGGAAGCACCCCATGGCCCAGTCAAGTTGACACATAAAATTAACCATCACACCCTTCAACCCCATTAGGACCCAGAATTTATTGATGCCACTACCTTTTCACTGTTCCAGACCTCTCTCATGTCCTCACTTTCCTCCTTACCCAGCTTAAATTCTATGGTCCATAATTATGTTTGATTGTACCTCTCTTACTTCATTGGATTCACTACAGCTTATCTCCTAATGAAAATATAGATCCAGGCAGTGATCACTAATGATTGCCACATCCCAAAAAGAGACATACTGGATATCACCAGATGTGAAAACTATATTCCATTCTGTGTACCTGTGTCTGACAGTGTGTTTTAGGAAAATTTCTATGGCTGCTTCTGGGTGTGTGTGACCCCAGTCTGCATGCCCCTTTGTTTCTCAGCACCTTTGCTTGTGTATGTACCTGTGTGACTGTGTCTGTATAGGTCTGGCTTGGCATTGCTGTGTGTTAGCCTGCATGGGCTCTGCTCATACCTGTGCTCACGGGCTGTGTGTCCACATGGCATGTGGGTCTCTATGGGATTTGTGTCTCTTTGTGAGTGACTAATGGTCACTATACTGCATGTCTCTGGGTGACTGTATCTGCAGGTGTCTGTGTTTGCTGTTGCCATGTGTCAGAGTGTGTGTGCCTATGTCTGGGTTTGTGTGCCATGGGTGTGCGAGTAACGCATGGTCACTGTACGTGGGTGTGTCTGGGTCACTCAGGGGGCTGTGTCTGTACCTCTGACTGAAAGAGAGAGATAACAAGAAGACTGTGATCTAGAATCTTCTCCCCTCCCACTCCCATAGGCCAAGGTATGCACTGCAAGAGTCAGGTGATCCACTGGGTGGGAAGCACCTGCCACCTGTGATAAACCATAATGGAAAAGAATATGAAAAAGAATGTATAGGGAGTTCCCTGGTTGCCTAGCGGTTAGGGTTCTGGGCTTTCACTACCATGGCCCGGGTTCAATCCCTGGTCGGGGAAGATCCTGCAAGCTGCGTGGTGTGGCCAAAAAAAACCGCAAAAAACAAAAAGTATATATATATATATATACATATATATATATATCTGAATCATTTTGCTGTACAGCAGAATTAACACGTAAATCAACTATACTTCAATAAAAATTTTTTTAAAAAAAGAAAATGTATTCTTAGGTATAACACCAAAATTACAGACAACAAAAGAAAAAATAGATGAATTGGGTTTCATAAACATTAAAAACTTTTGTGGATCAAAGACCATTATCAAGAAAGCGAAAAGACAACCTACGGAATAGGAGAAAGTGTTTGCAAATCATATGTCTGATAAGGGTCTAGTATCCAGAATATATTTTTAAAAAGTCTTACAACTCAATAACAACAACAAAAAAATCTGATTTTTAAAAGGGGCAAAGGACTTGAATAGACATTTCTCCAAAGAAGATATTCAAATGGCTGAAAGCACACAAAAAGATGCTCAACATCATTCATCATTAGGAAAATGCAAATCAAACCCACAATGAGGTACCATTCCCAATAGGACTGCTATAATTTAAAAAAAACAAAAAAAACAAAACAGAAAATAAATGTTGGTGAGGATGTGGAGAAATTGGAACCCCTGTACACTGCTAGTGGAAATGTAAAATGGTTCAGCCACGGTGGAAACAGTTTGGCGGTTCCTCAAAAAGCTAAACAAACAAACAAAAAAGCTAAACATAGAATTACCACCTGATCCAGCAATTCCACTTCTAGGTAGACACACAAAAGAACTGAAAACTCGTACTCAACAAATAGATATGCATACATGTTAATAGCATAATTATTCACAGTACCCAAAATATGGAAACAGCCCATATATTCACCAACAGATGAATGGATAAACAAAATGTGGTATATACATACAAAGGAATATTATTCAGTCATAAAAAGTTATGAAGTACATACTATATATGTTACAACGTGGATGAATCTTGAAAACATTATGCTATGTGAAAGAAGCCAGACATAAAAGGTCACATATTGTATGATTCTAGAATGGGTAAATACACAGAGATAGAACACAGATTGGTGGTTGTCAGGGGCTGGGAGGGTAGCAGGGATGGAATGGGGAGCAACTGCTTAATGGGTACAAAGTTTCCTTATGAGGGTGATGAAAATGTTTTGGAACTAGATAGAGGTGGTGGCTGCATAATACTGTGAATATACTAGTTGTCACTGAATTGCTCACTTTATAATAGTTAATTTTATGTTATGTGAACTTCACCTCAATTTAAAAAAGAAGGCAAAAAAAGAGGGAAGGAGGAGGAGGAGGAAAGAAGGGGAAGGAGGTGGGAATCTAACTCTCTGGTGGGGCCTGGGAGAGTGGGTTTTCCTTCAGACATTTTTTCCAGCTTTATTGAGATGTAACTGACATAAAATATTGTGTAAGTTTAAGGTGCACAATGTGATGGTTTGATACACTTATATATTGTGAAATGCTTATCACAATAAGGTTAGTTAATGCATCCTTTACCTCACATGATGACCATTTTGTTGTTGTTATGGTGAGAACATAAAAACTACTCTCATAGCAACTTTCGAGTATACAGTACAGTATTGTTAACTATAGTCATTTCGCTGTACATTATATCCCCAGAATTTACTCATAAATGAAATTTTGTACCCTTCGACCTTCAGACATTTTCATCACAGTAACTCATGAGCACGGGAATAAGTCCCACAGTCCTGAGGGACTTTTGGTGAAAAACAAGGTTTCTGCGGGACCCTCCTCACCCCATATTTCAGGCCCAGAGACAACCATTTATACCTCTTCAACTTCTTTCTGGTTTTAGTTCTTCCAGTGCTTCCTCCCATAACTCTAGAGCAGCACTGTCCAATAAAACATTCTGAATGATGGAAGTGTTCTATTTTTACACTGTCCAATATGGCAGCCACAAGCCATATATGGCTATTGAGGACTTAAATGTGGCAAGTGTGACTGAGGTACTGAATTCTTACTTTAATTTTTTTTATTGTGGTAAATATACAAAATAACATAAAATTTACCATCTTAACCATTTTTAAGTATACAGTTGAGTAGTATTAAGTACATTCACATTGCTGTGCAACCATCACTACCATCCGTCTCCTGAACTCTTTTCCTCTTGCAAAACTGAAACTCTGTACCTATTAAACAATCACTCCCCATTACCCTCTCCCCCAGCCCCTGGCAACCATCATTCTACTTTCTGTCTCTATGAATTTGACCACTCTAGGTACTTCATATACGTGGAATCATACAGTATTTGTCCTTTTGTGACTGACTTATTGCATTTAGCATAATTTCCTCAAGATTCATCCACGTTGTAGCATGTGTCAAATACTTTAAATTAATTTTAATTAATTTATTTGCAAATAGACACATGTAGCTAGTGGCTACCATATTAGAGAGTGCAGCTCTAGATAATATGCTTCCATCACTTTGTCTCAAACTTGATATAAACTGTTCTAGAGTAGAGAAAAAGGAAATTCCCCAATGGACTTGTTGTGGCTCAAGTAACTCTATGTACTAGGAACTCACCTAAAGAATGTTGATAGAATTTTTTTTATTTAATCCAAATCATTTATTTAATCCAAAATTTAAATAAATTGGTGGTAAGGAAATAGACGGTTACATGACACAAGATAAAAAGCCTAATTCTATATTTTTAAAAAAATCAAACCTTGGGAAGTCCCTGGCGGTCCAGTGGTTAGGACTGGGTTCAATCCCTGGCTGGGGAACTAAGATCCCACAAGCCACCGGGTGCAACCAAAAAAAAAAAAAAAAAAAACCAAACCTTTTGATAGTATTGAAAACTACCATCACCTCGTGTTGTGTGCATGAGCACCATAGGGTCAGGGATGCAGCAGCTGTCAGGTGGGCGGGGAGGAGGCCGAGGCCTCAGCTTGAGGGACACCGCAGCCCCTCTGTGCTTATGTCTGGCAGAGCTGGTGTGAGATGAAGAGGCAACCCTTCCCAGCAGCCCGGATAATCAAGAGTTTGGGCCGGACCTTTGAGCACACACCAAGATAGTGAGGAGCCAGACAAAAAGCACAGACTATGGCGCTGAAATGAATTAATAAGGAACTTAGTGATTTGGCCCATGACCCTCCGGCACAATGTTCTGTAGGTCCAGTTGGGGATGATGTTTCATTGACAAGTCACAATTATGGCACCTAATGACAACCCATATCAAACCAGGTTGCATTTACCATAAGAATTTATCATCCAAATATCAACAGGAATGGCTACATTTGTCTCGATATTCTAAGATCACAGGGATCACCTGCTTTAACTATTTTTAAAGTTGTTGATAGAATTTTATTTCACACCTACCCCCACTCCAGGAAAAGAGAAGCAGAAGTTGTATTTATTATGTTAGGATTGAGGAAGTATGTTTTATGACAAAAGGTACAATAGCCTTTTGAAGATGAGCTGTGAGCCCACATCTGCCTTAACATCCTTGGGGTGGGGAGAAGGGCCTTCTGATGGACAGAAAGCAGGTGGGAGAATTATCATGAGCGCTGAGCTGGGCTAGGACTACTGCTCTGATGCTCTGCCAGATCCATTCATTCATGCATGCATGTACTCCACAGATGCTTATGCATTGCTTAACTCTGTACCCGGCCACGTTCTGGCTGCTGGGGACACACAACACAGCAACCAGACAAAGCCCCTGCCTTCATGAATGTCACTTTCTCACAAGACAGAGACAAATAATAAATGAGCAATAAAAATAAGAAACTCAGATGATGATACTGAGTGCAAATCAGAGCAAAGGGAGAGGGAGTGCCGGGTCGTTGAGATAGGGAGGGCTTGTTATTTTATATGACATGGTCAGGGCAGATCTCACTGAGGAGGTGACATTCAAGCGGAGACCTGAAGGAAGCCTGGATTATTAGGCTGACTGCTTCCTATGGTCTAGTTTAACATGTTCTTCTGACGCCTGGAGATCTATAAACTGGTAGTTGGATCTAGAAATTGACCTTCTACGCATTCAGTTTTGGGGCAAGAATCCTTCATAGGTGGTGCTGTGAGGTCTTCCATCAGGAGGCATGTACGTCCGGTTCTCTCTCGTGACTCTGTGGCCCTAGATAGCCATTGCCTGGATCCACTGTTTCATTAGTGGTGTGCAAAGTGATGAGAGTCCGTCATTCCTTCTTCAGTATAAGAGTTATTTTTTAAATCCTTGTTACACAGAGATTACTTTCAAACAATTCTGCCTCCCTTTGTCTTAAAGCCCCTCAGTTCAAAAAAATTTTTTTTTATTGAATGAAAGATTCTTTAAATTCTATAGTGTTTTATAATTTTCAAAAGTTTCACACAGGGACTTCCCTGGTGGCACAGTGGTTAAGAATCCACCTGCCAATGCAGGGGACACGGGTTCGATCCCTGGCCCGGGAAGATCCCACATGCCGCGGAGCAATTAAGTCCGTGCGCCACAATTACTGAGCCTGCACTCTAGACCCTGCAAGCCACAACTACTGAAGCCCGTGCACCTAGGGCCCACGCACTGCAACAAAGAGTAGCCCCCGCTTGCCGCAACTAGAGAAAGCCTGCACGCAGCAACAAAGACCCAATGCAGCCCAAAATAAAAATAAATAAATAAATTTATATAAAAAGAAGTTTCACAGACATAATTTCATATAATCCCATAATAACCCTTCTTTCCCCTACCCCTATATTAACCCTCCCCCCAAAGCCCCTCAGTTTCAACGCTCATGTTACAAGAGTCCCAATTTGGTGAAAGTCATCTACCAACTCTCATTTCTCTGGAATTTTAGCTCCTAGATTGCTATGCCTCTCTCCAATATCACCCCTCCCTTGAACCTTACTGATTTCATTTCCATTTAAATGACCCCTCCATTTCCACACAGAGACCTGGCCTCCCTTCCTTGACTTTCTCTCCTCCAGTGATGTTCTCAGTCACTCACTCCCACAGAAATAACCTTGACATCATCACCCAAACTGGAAAATGTACAATATTAAGTTCCTGCATCACACTCTCAGACAGCTTCTTCCCATTGCTTCAGCTCATTTCTTCTAGTACCCCAACCAATCACGCTAAAAAACAGACACCAAAACATCTTAAAGACTTTGCACCCATGGATACAGACACCTAGGCATATCAGAGACAAGTCACCATGAAAACATCCCCCCAAATCTTTATGACTTCAAATCCTGACAAAGGGGGCTTCCCTGGTGGTGCAGTGGTTGAGAATCTGCCTGCCAATGCAGGGGACACGGGTTCGAGCCCTGGTCTGGGAAGATCCCACATGCCGCGGAGCAACTAGGCCCGTGAGCCACAATTACTGAGCCTGCGCGTCTGGAACCTGTGCTCCGCAGCGAGAGGCCGCGATAATGAGAGGCCCGCGCACCGCAATGAAGAGTGGCCCCCACTTGCCGCAACTAGAGAAAGCCCTCACACAGAAACGAAGACCCAACACAGCCATAAAAATAAATAAATAAATAAATAAATAAATAAATAAATAAATAAATAAATAAATAAATAAATTTTTAAAATCCTGACAAAGATCCGTGAACATCTCAGAAACCTCCCACATGGACTGAACCCACAAAATTCATAAACCCCTAATCCCTCAGGTGCCTCACACCCTGGGACAAAGACCCCCCCAAAAGTACAGGAATTTCACAACCTGGGGTACAGACCACCAATAGCACAGACCTCATCCTCCAAAACACACCAGCAAACAACTTAGATACCTCATACATTAGACACATAGTTCCCAAGAGTTCTGAGACCTACAACCCTGACATAAGCCTTCCTTTGCCCCAATCACCTCTGACACCTCACACATCAGACACAAATCCTCAGAGAGCTCAGAGGTATCTCACACCAGTGATCTTCTCAGTTGGTGATCTATCCCAAACACCTTAGAAACTACACACCCTGAAACACAGATCCACCAAAAGCTCATAGGCCACATATGGTGGGCACAGACCCCCAAAAGCCTACACATCTCATACCATGGACACAGAATCCCAAACAGATTTGAGACCTTACGCCTTGGGACACAGAAACCCTGAAAGAACACAAACATCAGATCCTAAGACAGAAAACTTAAATCAGTTCAAAGATCCTCATTACGTGGCCCATCTCCACAAAAGCATCATAGAGAACTTAACACCCAGAGACACAGCCCTAGAAAGAGTTCAGAGACAGCACATCCTGGAAACAGATCCCAAACAGAGGAGAGACATCTCATTCTAGGACAAAATCCCCAAAACAACTGTAGATGCCACACATCCAAGGATACAGACCCACAAACTGCTTGGGCACTATCATCTTGAACAGAAACCCAGACAGCTGAGTGACCTCACATTCTGGACATAGGTACTAAATCAGCACAGCTCAGAGGCCTGAAACATACCTCTGAACAGGAACCAGGAATGAAAACCTTAAAATCAGAGCCTCCATACTCAGGGACACAGACCCACAGAATATTGAAACCTCACCATCAGGGAGAGTCTCACAAAAGTTTAGAGTCCCCACACCCTGGATAGCAAAAGCACAAAGGGCTCAGAGGCCTCAAACCCAGGTAGAAAATGAACAAATCAGCTTGAAGAATTCACAACCTAGAAAACAGGACACCAGGGATTCCCTGGCGGTCCAGTGGTTAAGACTCCACGCTTCCAGTGCAGGGGGCACGGGTTCTATCCCTGGTCGGGGAACTAAGATCCCGCGTGCTGCTCAGTGTGGCCAAGAAAAGAGAAAAAAAATAGAAAACAGGACACCAAACTACTTAGAGACCTCATACTTAGGACACAGATCCCCAAAAAGCCCAGAGACCTCACACCATGGGACACAGAAGAGCTCAGAGATTTCACTCTGTGGAACAAAGACCCAAGTAACTCAGATACCACACACCATGGTATTGAGACTCTACATATCAAACTATAGATTAGGGACTTCCCTGGCGGTCCAGTGGCTAAGACTTCACGCTCCCAATGCAGGGAGTCCGGGTTTGATCCCTGGTCAGGGAACTAGATCCCACATGCCACAACTAAGAGTTCGCATGCTGCAACTAAAGATCCCGCGTGCCACGACTTAAGATCCCGCACGCGGCAACGAAGATCCCGCGTGCCACAACTAAGACCCAGCACAGCCAAATAAATAAATAAATATTAAAAAAATAAAATAAACTACAGATTAAAGATATCATGACGTAGATGAAGGCCCTCAAGCAGCTCACACCCTGGGACACAGAGCCCCTAAACACCTAGTATCACCGTATGATAAAATGCCCCCATCAGCATTTGAGATTTCACAACTTGGAAGACAGACTCCCAAAATTACTTGTACATTTAACAGCCTGCAAAGAGACTAAAAAGCTTATTGACCTCACATTTTGGACGTAATTGCTAAATCAGCTCAGAAACCTGACACATGGCTAAACACCACCTTGGAACAGCAACGTGGCCTCAAATTCAAGGAGAGAAACTCAAAAATTCAGAGATGTTTATAGTCAGGAACGCTAACCCTCAAAATATCAAACACCTCACAACCATGGAAATGGACCCACAAAGACTTCAGAGAACTCATGCCACGGTCAAAAACAAATCAGCTCAGAGACTGTACATGCTAGGAAGTGTGAGATGTCACACGTTGAGAAGTAGAACCCCAAAGGGTTCAGAGGCCTCACAGCCTGAGATACAGCCTAGAGACCTCACACTCTCAGACACAGACTCCCAGACATCCCAAGGAATTCACAGCCTGAGACAAAGAAACACAAATATCTCAGTGACCTCACATCCTGTGACAATGACTCCCAAACATCTCAGAACCTCAGACTGTGGGTCAGCAACTCCCAAATACTTCAGAGGGCTCATACCCTGGACACATAGACCAAAGTACTCAAAGTCTTCACATACTGGGAAGCAGAGCCCCAAACAGTTCATGGACCCCGTGCCCTAGGACACAGATCCCCAAAGAACTAAGAGATCTCACACCTGGGACACTGCCCCTTAGCCAGTCTAGAAGCCTTACTCTGCCCCCTGCAGGTAAGGGGACAGTGTAGGTGGTCTGGTGTTGTGGCTGCTGTCTCCCTCCTCCCGCCATGGGGCCAGGGAGGGAACTTTCTCCAGATTCTCCCTTATCCTTCCTGTGAGAGCTTGGTGGGGTTCCTGAGGTAAAAACCTGCACTGCAGCCCCCAGAAGCTTCACACTCTCTCCCTAGCCTGCACTCAGCCTCTGGCAATCTGTCAAAATTTCTGGTTTAATGTTCCTCTCAGCTCATAGAGCTTCCAGTGGCTTCTGCCCCAGGTGAGCAAATGCTCTGGTCCTGTGTCTCCCTGCAGGCACTAGTTTCTCTCCAGATTTCAGGATGACCATCTGTCCTGTGATCTCAGTTCTCTGATGAGTTCACACTGTTGTTAATTGGCTCTCTGTCCAACTTATTTCTTGTTGTAAGGATGGGAGCTTCTTTTCTTCAGTTCCTTACATGTCCAAGTTGAAACCAGAAGTCTTTTCATTTATTTATTTATTTATTTTACTTTTGGCTGCATTAGGTCTTCGTTGCTACGCACAGGCTTTCTCTAGTTGTGGTGAGGGGGGGGCTACTCTTCGTTGCAGTGGGCGGGCTTCTTATTGCGGTGGCCTCTCCTGTTGGTGGAGCATGGGCTCCAGGCACACGGGCTTCAGTAGTTGTGGCACACGGGCTTAGTTGCTCTGTGGCATGTGGGATCTTCCCGGACCAGGGCTCGAACCCATGTCCCTTGCACTGGCAGGTGGATTCTTACCAACTGTGCCACCAGGGAAGTCCCTTTTTCATTTATTTTTTATCTTAACAGCTTTCCTCTTTTTCATCTATTTCTCTTAAGCCATTATCTGTTGTGTTTATTTGTTCTTACATTCCTTCTACTTTAGACTTCGTTTCTGAAACGAGTTTTTGTTTTGTTTCTAATTCTTTAATTCTATTACTTCATTTCTGAATTTTTCTCTTTTTTAAAAATTTATTTATTTATTTATTTTTGGCTGCGTTGGGTCTTCATTGCTGCACGCGGGCTCTCTCTAGTTGCGGCAAGCGGGGGCTACTCTTCATTGCGGTGACTTCTCTTGCTGTGGAGCATGGGCTCTAGGTGCACGGGCTTCAGTAGTTGTAGCACGCAGGCTCAGTAGTTGTGGCTCACGGGCTCTAGAGCGCAGGCTCAGTAGTTGTGGCGCACGGGCTTAGTTGCTCAGCGGCATGTGGGATCTTCCCAGACCAGGACTCAAGCCCATGTCCCCTGCATTGGCAGGTGGATTCTTAACCACTGCACCACCAGGGAAGTCCAATTTCTGGATTTTTCTCATTCTGATTTATGCTGCTTTTTCATATCTTGTATCACTTGTTAATCTCTTAGCTCATTTGGAAATACCAGTATGGAATTTTCATTGGTTTCGTAGGCATGTCTTTCTGGCATTCTCTCATTATCCATAGGGATGTTATTCTGCTCCTTATCGTCTTTTTTCTTATAATAACGTTATATGGGATTTGACCTCCTTTCTTTTATATGAAATCAATTTTCTTGAATGTTTAGAAGGGAAGCATGGTTCAGGATGGCTTTTTTAACTTCATGGCTCTATAGCTCCCTCTTCTATTTTTTGTGAAGAGCTCAAAATTATGGGTACTTGCTCTCTGAGATATTGGGGTTTCTGTTCTCCTCCCTCACTTTTATCTGGACCTTCTTTCTCCTTTAACACTATGTTCCTCCTACTCACATTGGATTCTATTCCCAGTGTTTCCAGTGTGGTTGTTTTGACAGTTCATAGGACTCAGACTGTTCCTCCTTTTCAGAATTATTCTTTATCTTTGTGTATGTATGAAAAGTTCTATTAATAAATTTTTTTAAATCCCTATGAGAGAGAGAGAGTTGGGGCGGGGGGGGATGTGGTGAGAGAATGAAAACACTAGAATATTATTAATAAAGAATAATGTTAGGGAATACCCTGGTGGTCCAGTGGTTAGGACTCCGCACTCTCAGTGCCAAGGGCCCAGGTTCAATCCCTGGTCAGGGAATTAAGATCCCACAAGCCTTGTGGCAAAAAAAAAAAAGAATAATGTTAATGTTGGGGAAGGTGGACATTGGGTAGATGGACAGTGATGGCAGGAAGTTTTCCACTGCACATTTTTTTTTTTTTTTTTTTTGCCACACCATGTGGCATACGGGATCTTAGTTCCCTGACCAGGGATCAAACCCGTGCCCCCTGCATTGGGAGCACAGAGTCTTAACCACTGGACCACCAGGGAAGTCTGTCCACTGTACACCTTTTAATCTTCATTTTTGAAGTAAATGCATATCATCTATTCCAAATTTAAGTAATTCTTTAAATTGTGCCTACAAAAAAAAAAAAAAAAAGACCTCAACCCATAAGGACAAAAAGAATTATAGAAGAAAATTCTAGAATGTATTTTGGTATGTGGGAGGCATATGGATGAGTGGTAATAGATATAGCAGACCAGAGAAAGCAAAATTATATACTAGCAGTTGGGAGGATAAAAATCAGCATAATATTGAAAGTGGAATCCCCAAAAGACTCCAAAATTAACAGTATCAGGTACCTTTGGAAGTAGGAGTGCATCCAAAAACACGAAAAGATGCTCAACATCGTTAATCATTACAGACATGCAAATGAAAACCACAATGAGATTTCACCTCACACCTGTCAGAATGGCTATCATCAAAAACAGACCACAAATAACAAATGTTGGTTAGGATGTAGAGAAAAGGGAAACCTTGTATACTGTAGTTGGGAATATAAATTGGTGCAGCCATTATGGAAAACAGCATGGAGGTTTCTCAAAGAAACAAAAATAGAACTATCACATGACCCAGCAATTCCACTCCTGGGTATTTAACTGAAAAAAAAGCAAAAACACTAATTAGAAAAGATACAGGCACCCCAATGTTCATAGCAGCATTATTTGCAATAGCCAAGATATGGAAGCAATCTAAGTGTCCATCAACAGATGAATGGATAAAGAAGATGTGGTACATATATACAATGGAATACTACTCAGCCATAAAAAAGAATGAAATTCTGCCATTTGCAACAACATGGAGAGACTTGGAGGGTATTATGAAGTGAAATGCCAGACAAAGAAAGACAAATACTGTATGATATCACTTACATGTGGAATCTAAAACATAAAACAACTAGTGAATATAACAAAAAAGAAACAGACTCACAGATACAGAGAACAAACTAGTGGTTACCAGTGGAGAGAGGGAAGGGGCGGCAAGAGATGGGTAGGGGATTAAGAGGTAGAAACTACTATGTATAAAATAAATAAGCTACAAGGATATATTGTACAGCACAGGGAATATAGCCAATATTTTATAGTAACTATAAATGGGGTATAACCTTTAAAATTTTTGAATCACTATGTTGTACACCTGAAACTTACACTGTACATCAACTATACTTCAATATAAAAAATAAGAACTTAGACCCAAACATCTCCAGTTCCACTCCATGAATCTGGAAGGATATAAAATATCTGAACAACTATTAATAATTGACATAGGGACTTCCCTGATGGCGCAGTGGTTAAGAATCTGCCTGCCAATGCAGGGGACATGGGTTCAAGCCCTGGTCTGGGAAGATCCCACATGCCGCGGAGCAGCTAAGCCCATGCACCACAACTACTGAGCCCATGTGCCACAACTACTGAAGCCCGTGTGC
This sequence comes from Eschrichtius robustus, assembly GCF_028021215.1. NCBI lineage: Eukaryota > Metazoa > Chordata > Mammalia > Artiodactyla > Eschrichtiidae > Eschrichtius > Eschrichtius robustus. The sequence goes on along the minus strand of NC_090845.1, from coordinate 48,799,226 downwards.
CCTAGAGCCCTCGTGCCACAACTACTGAGCCCACGCACCACAACTACTGAAGCCCATGAGCCTAGGGCCCGTGCTCCACAGCAAGAGAAGCCACTGCTCGCCTCAACTAGAGAAAGCCCACACGCAGCAATGAAGACTCAACACAGCCAAAAAATAAATAAAATTAAAAAAAAAAAACACCCACCTTTAAAAAAAAAATTTGACATATACAGGACACCAGAGCCAATGAAAACAGAATAAACTTTTTGAAATGCATGTAGAACATTTACCAAAATTAGCCATATCCAGAGCTATAGAGTAAGCTTAATAAATTTCAAAGTATTGAAATAATTCAGAGCACATTCTCTGATCATAGTAGAAATATGTGATATCATAAATAACAATATGATAACTAGAAAATCCAGAACTGCTGGGAAATTAAGTAGTACATCACTAAATAACAGAAGGGTCAATGTAGAAATCAAATTAGAAATTAGAAAACTAGGGGGTACAGCCAAAGCGGTCCTTAAAGAAACTTTTATAATCTTGAGTGCATATGTTGGGAAAAGAAAAGCCTGAAATTCCAAGGCAGTACCAAAAAAAAAAAAAAAAAAAAAGGAAGTACAGAAAACAAACACGTAGAAAACAAATGTACAAAAAATATATATTAATAACCAAGAGTTGGTTGTTAGAAAACTTATTTTAAAAATTGATAAGGGCTTCCCTGGTGGTGCAGTGGTTAAGAATCGCCTACCAGTGCAGGCGACACAGGTTCATGCCCTGGTCTGGGAAGATCCCACATGCCGCAGAGCAACTAAGCCCGTGCACCGCAACTACTGAGCCTGTGCTCTAGAGCCCGTGAGCCACAACTACTGAGCCCGCGTGCCACAACTACTGAAGCCTGGGTGCCTAGAGCCCGTGCTCCGCAACAAGAGAAGACACTGCAATGAGAAGCCCGCGCACCTCAACGAAGAGTAGCCCCTGCTCGCCGCAACTAGAGAAAGCCCACGCAAAGCAACAAAGACCCAACACAGCCAAAAATTAAAAAATTAAAAAATTGATAAACACCTAGAAAAACTAATCAAGAATAAAGAGAGAAGATATTAATAACAAATATCGGGAATAAAAAGGACATCCCTACAGGGGACTGCCCTGGCAGTCCAGTGGTTAAAACTCCATGCTTCCAGTGCAGGGGGCACAGGTTCGATCCCTGGTCAGAGAGCTAAGATCCTGCATGCCGTGCAGTGTGGCCAAAAAAATAATAATAGATAAAATTTTTTTTTTAAAAAGGACATCACTACAGATCTTATAGACATTGCAAGTACTAAAACATGGTTATGAACAATTTTATGCAAATAAATTTCACAATTTAGATTAAAATAGGTAAATTCCTTGAAAAACACAACTCTCCAAATGAACATGAGAAGATATAGACAATCAAGTTTTGGTCACAGTAAGCTGAAATAAAATGAGGTAAGATATATCCCCTTATTCTCCATTTTCTGTAAGTAACCATGTAGGATTGATTTTTCCTCCTTAAATGTTAGATAGCATTCACTGGTGAAGCCATCTGGGCCTAGAGTTTTTTTGTGGGGGAATGTTGTTGAATCCAATTTCTTTAACAGTTATAGAACAATTAAGAGTTTCTATTTCTTCTAATGTCAATCTTAGTTATTTTATTTTCGGGGGACTTGCCCATTTTATGTAAGATATCAAATTGTTCAAGTTGTTTATTGTATTTACTTATTATCCTTCATATATCTGTAGGATATGTAGTGATATCCTAATTTTTATAGCTGGTGTTAGTAATTTGAATTCTCACTTTTTTCTCTTGATCAGTCCTGCTAGAAATTTTTCAATTTTTTTGACCTTTGAAATGATTAGTAAAACTTATTTCATGAAAAAAAATGTGCCTACATACTGTCATACACTGCAGGTAGGAATGCAAAATAATACAGGACCTATGGAGAAAAATTTGGCAGTATTCATTGAAATTACAAATGCACATATACCCCTTGACCCAGCAATTTCATTTCCGGAAATGTACAAAACAATGCATATGTGATTATTCATTACAGCATTTTGATAGTTAGAAACAGGACAACTCACGAATAAATAAATTATGGTACATACACACAAACAAATGCTCAGGAACTGTAAAAAAAGAATGAGAAAGTTCTCTATGTATTGATTTGTAAAGATTTCCAGGATATATGGTTAATAAAGCAAGATGCAAAACAGTGTATCTAGTATGCTACCTTTTGTGTAAGAAAGGGGGGAATATGTATTCATACCTGCTTGTACATGCATAAAGGTATTCTGGACAGATACACACTAAACTAATAAACATGGTTACAGAAGAAAACCCAAGCTCTTTGGCCTGGAATACAAATCCTTCTAGGATATGCTTTGAAGCCAGATTGCCTGCCACTTACTTTGGTCAAATTACTCTTTCTTCACCTGCAACACAGGATAATAGTACCGGTCCTCATAGGGTTATGAGGATAAAATGGACTAATGGAGTGTCTGGCGCATAGTTAACATTCAATAAACGTTAGCTCATTTATCATCACAAGTATCTGGCTCTAGCCTACCTTCCCACCCACGTCCTCAACAACTTCCCTACAGCTGTGGCTTTCAAGCCCAACTGCGTATTAGGATCACAGGGATTTTTTTTAAAATACTAAGGCCTGGACCCCACCCCCACCCCAGACCATATAAATCAGAATCTCTAGGGAAGTGGGTTAGTGGAGCCCAGGCATTGACATTTTTAAACAGCACCCCAGATGATTTTGATCATGCCTACCAGATTATGGATTCCCTCAATGCACCTGACACACGTCAGGCTCATTCCTGCCTCCACACCTTTGCTCACACTATTCCCCGTCCCACTCCCACCCCGACTTGGGAAGCCTTCTCCTCCATCCCACATCCCTGCCTGTTGAATTTCTGCTCATATTCCAAGACCTAATTTAGATGCCCTCGGCTCCATAAGGACCTTGCTTTTCTCCGCACACTCCTCCATTTGATGATTTCCTGCTGCCTACAGGATAAAGTTCTCCCCCACCACATATTTATTCCCTGTGCTTGTACCATACCAAACTATTTGCCCTTCTGCAGCCGCACTTATGCCTCAGCCTTTGCACATACTCTTCCAAACCCCCAGCCTCAACCATACACTTAACCAACTCCTACTCATCCTTCAAGACCCAGCTCTTGCAGCACTCCTGTGAAGCCTACTCTGAGGCCCTCTGCTAGTCTCCCTGAGGTAGAGTTAGGTATTCTCTGCCCTCTGTTCCCTCGCACTTTGGACTTATTTCTAACAGCACATTGTGTTAATTGTCGTATATTTGTCTGGGTTGCCAGTTAGTCTGAGCTTCTGGAGGGCAAGGATTGTGATTTTTCCATCTCTCTTACTTCCCTATAGCACAGACCCTGCACAAAGGAAGTACTTAGAGAATGTTTGACGAATTCTATTACTCTGTGGGGGTTTGCTGGTATTCATTCTGAAAATTGCTGGTCTTCCCTTCAAGTTAAAGCCCTGATAACTGAACAAAATAATCTAAGACTAGTATGAACATCACTGAGGAAACCGGTTTATATCACCTATTTCATTTTAGCCCATTTCTGTCCATAGAATCTAGGGCTAAGATCTCAATACCTTATTTACGTTGCATTATCAAGCCAGGCTTTGAGGTCTAAGATCTTATTAAGGTTAACAAGCCAGCCTTTCAGTACCACCCCCTCAACCAATTCACTGCCTGACAAATTGCTTTGCTTAGTCAATTGTCCTCACCTAGGCTATACATTAAAAAATCAGCTGGGGAGCTTTTCAACATCCTGCTGCTCAGGACGCCTGGCAGGCGGTTACATTAGAATCTCTGGGGGAGGGTTCCAAGCATCAGTGTTTCTTGAAGCTCCCCAGAGCGGGATCCCCAGATCCCGAAGAGCGGTCAAGGTTGAGAGCCACTGGTAGATTTAAAGCCATACAGCTCCCGCCACCAGCTCTGCCTTTTATTTTTCCCTCCTTGCTACTCTTGTCTCCACGCTCCTCTCCTCTCCCTCTCACTGGCTTGTTCTCCAGTCGTTCATACTTATTGTGTTGATACGACCCGCATGGCAACTGAGTAATGGAAACCGCACTGAGCTGGGAAAGCCTGCAGCGAGCCTGGACCTCTGCCCCTTTGTGGTCTTGGCCCTTCACTCTGGATCTTTGTTTCCTCTTGAGTCGAATGGGGGATCATAACACTTGTTCTGTCTTCTTAAGAGGCTTGTGTGAGGAGCACAGGAAATATTGGACCCTTAAGTTCTTTGTGTGCTGGAGAGCTCTGTGGAGATGTAGGGAATATCTAGAGCTGCACAACCAGCATAGGGGCCACACAGTGTTAATACCACTCATGCAAAACAAGACTATATCAGGAATTCCCTGGTGATCTAGTGGTTAGGACTCTGAGCATCCACTACAGAGGGCACAGGTTCGAGCCCTGTTCGGGGAACTAAGATCCCGCAAGCTGCGCAGTGCAGCCAAAAAAAAAAAAAAAAAAAAAAGACTATATCATGTTTGCAAAATAATGACACATGCATGGACATGAAAAACTCCAAATTCAGGACAGTGGTCACTCGGGGAGGAAGGGGATGAGCCTGGGGAATTGCCAAGGGGGATTCAACTGTACTGTTAATGCTCTCTTTAAAAAACCAAATCTGGGGAGTTCCCTGGTGGTCCAGTGGTTAGGATTCGTTGCTTTCACTGCCGTTCAATTCCTGGTCGGGGAACTGAGATCACGCAAGCCGAGGGGCGTGGCCAAAAGGAAAAATAATAAAATTAAATAAATAAAAAATTAAAAGCCAAATCTGAAGTAACTATGACAAAATGTGAAGGTTTGATAAAACTGGGGGTGTTTTCTACCAAATGTAAAATAGCTAGTGGGAAGCAGCCACATAGCACAGGGAGATCAGCTCAGTGCTTTGTGACCACCTAGAGGGGTGGGATAGGGAGGGCGGGAGGGAGATGCAAGAGGGAGGGGATATGGGGACATATGTATACGTATAGCTGATTCACTTTGTTATACAGCAGAAACTAACACACCATTGTAAAGCAATTATACTGCAATAAAGATGTTAAAAAAAAAACTGGGGTATTTTATACTATTCTCTACTTTTCTGCACACTTGAAAAGAAGATAATAAAATAACTATACAACAGAAAGATATAAACATTTTTAAAGCAAAATAAATAAAGCAAAATAAAATACATTTTCTCAACTAGAGAAAGCCCGTGCACAGCAACGAAGACCGAACACAGCCAAAATAAATAAATAAACAAATAAATAATAAAAATTAAAAACTATTAAAAAAAAAAGAAGCCATTTTATCACACCGGTCAGAATGGCCATTGTTAAAAGGTCTACAAATAACAAATGTTGAAGAGGCTGGAGAAAAGGGAACCCTCTTACCCTGTTGGTGGGAATGTAAATTTGTGCAGCCACTATGGAAAATATGGAGGTTCCTTAAAAAACTAAAAAGAGCTCTCACCTTCTGAGATGGCCTACTCTGTCTATGGAGTATGTATTTCCCTGAATAAATCTGCTTTCACTCAAAAAACAAAAAACTAAAAAGAGATGCCATATGATCCAGTAATCCCACTCCTGGGCATATATTCAGAGAAACAGCAGCACTATTTACAATAGCCAAGACAGGAAGCAACGTAAATGTCCATCAACAGATGAATGGACAAAAAAGATGTGGTATATGTATACAGTGGAATATTACTCAGCCATAAAAAAGAATGAAATAATGCCATTTGCAGCAACATGGATGGACCTAGAGATTATCATACTAAGTGAAGTAAATCAAGAAAGAGAAAGACAGGGAATTCCCTGGCTGTCCAGTGGTTAGGACTCGGCGCTTTCACTGCTGAGGGCCCAGGTTCAATCCCTGGTCAGGGAATTAAGATCCCTCGAGCCATGCAGCATGCCAAAAAAAAAAGAAAAGAGAGAGAGAGAGAGAAAGACAAATACCATATGATATCACTTATATGTGGAATCTAAAATATGACACAAATGAACTTATCTACGAAACAGAAACAGACTCACAGACGTAGAGAGCAGACTTGTGGTTGCCAAGGGGGAGGAGAAGTGGGGGAAGGAAGGACTAGGAGTTTGGGATTAGCAGATGCAAACTATTATATATAGGATGGATAAACAACAAGGTCCTACTGTATAGCACAGGGAGCTATAGTCAATATTCTGTAATAAACCATAATGGAAAAGAATATGAAAATTATATATATGTATGTATAACTGAATCACTTTGCTGTACACCGGAAACTAACACAACATTGTAAATCAACTATACTTCAATAAAAAAAAAGAGAGAGAGAAGCCATTTTAGGCCTAAACCATTTTGTGATCTAAGCCTGGCCACAATGCTTGCTCTTGAACAGGTCTCAGTAATAATGATCTTAAGGGAACAAAAGAACAAACTGTTGTCAGGCAAGAGAAGTAATAATAGCAAAGATAATAAATCAGTTGTAAAGACTCCCAGTTCTGTTTCAAGGGTAAAGATTAGCCTGAAGCACTTTCTTGAGCTGTTTTGCAGAATTCAAACCCCCCTCGAGCGCTCAACCACCAGATCAACTGGAACCTAAAGGATGATGATGCTGACCTTTGCTGACCATCATGACTTCAACTACAGCTTGGACTCTGACGACCTTTGCCCCAGTTCTATGCTGAATTCTCCTCTGCTCAAGCCCCTCCATGTATATGCATACACCGCCCAATCCCCTTCATGAATATGCATACACCCTTAGCTTAAAACTTCCCCAATTTTGCTGTTCGGGGAGATACCGCTTTGGGAAAAATCCCCAGTGTTCTCTTTATTTGCTGCAAGTAATAAATCCTTCCTTCTCCTGCTCTTTGACTTGGTTGTATCTTTTGGCTTGACACCCACCAAGAGGCGAAACTAGTTTTTGAGCAACATAATTGCTCTTACACTGACCAACCCTCTTACCTGCTTTTAGTAATTTTTCACTTCCCTCACTCTACTTGAGCCCCTGCTTGCTCCTCCTCCCTCCTCTCTCATTCTCCCTTTAAAACACCCTGCACAAATTGGAACGGAGCTCAGCTCTTTCCCCTACTGTCAGTAGTTACTGAACAAAATCTGTTTTCACTGCTTTAATTAAAGTCCAGCTTTGTTGATCTTTGACACTCTCCACCGTCACCCTCCCTCAGAGACTCAGGGACAGGGACCAAGTCTGTTTTGTTCACTGCTGAATTCTAAGTGTCTCCAAGAATGACAGGCACAACAAACATTTGCTGAATGAACAAATAAATGTTTGTTAAAATGCATATAGTAAAAAGACCCTGTTGGGCTGCACCCCGCAGGCCTATAAGCCCTGTGCTTGCCCAGCTTCAAGACTGAAGAAAGAGCCCAGAGTCTGAGACAGAGACATCAGTGGTTTAATGGATGGGGGGATCTTACATGTCTGAAGCAAGGTCCTGGAGCGACATCCCACCGTGTGCTGCGGATGGCGGGCAGGACATGGCTGCAATCTTTGCTCCGGGGGAAGGGGAGATTGCCAGTTATAGGGGGAATTGACGTCAGATTGGCTCATCGGTTACCAGGGAAACTAGCAGAGGAGCATGCCCCTCATTGCCCCACTGATAAGAACATTCGTCAGTAGCTGGGGCCTGGGGCAAGTATGTAGGAAGGTCAGTCATGTGAGTAGGGGATAGGCGAAGCAGGCACTGGTCGAGCAGGGGACGTACAGAGAGCCAGAGAACAGCCATCTTCAGTGGTCTGACCATACAGACCCCAAGATTGTGAGACAGGAGACCTAGATTTTAGTCTCATCATTTGTCTTGGATAACTTGTTACCTGAATCAAGTTGCTTCATCAGGACTTCCCTGGTGGTGCAGTGGTTAAGAATCTGCCTGCCAATGCAGGGGACAGAGGTTTGAGTCCTGGTCCGGGAAGATCCCACGTGCCACGGAGCAACTAAGCCTGTGCGCCACAACTAGTGAGCCCACATGCCACAACTACTGAAGCCCGCGTGCCTAGAGCCTGTGCTCCACAAGAGAAGCCACTGCAATGAGAAGCCCGCGCACCGCAACAAAGAGTAGCCCCCGCTTGACGCAACTAGAGAAAGCCCACACACAGCAACAAAGACCCAACGCAACCAAAAATATGTAAATAAATAAATAAATAAATGAAAGGGTGTTTCATTTAAAAAAAAGTTGCTTCATCAACTTGGTCCAACTACTATCTGTGTAATCTGGGGCAGGATATGGAACCTCTCTTCTTCTCCGTTACCAAGCAATTCCTTCTTCACAGGACTGTTGGGAAGACTGAAATGGTGTGAGAGAAACACAATAGTGTGAGAGAAGGTGCTCAGGAAATGAGTTCCAAGCTTGACCTTTTACTGGGTCTCTCTTATCTGGCCTCTTACCCAGAGCCTACAGCTTGTGCTCTTAGGAGTGCAGACTCTGGAGCGAGACTGCCTTGAGTTTCAAGTCCTGCTTTGCTCCTTACTAGTTATGTGACTTTGGAAAGTGGCTTAACTTCTCAGCACTCACTTTCTTTATCTGTAAACTGGGGATGATTGTAATCCCTACCACATAACGTTGTCGTGAGGACTAGCAAAGTAAGTACACTCAAAGTGAGTGTATTTACTTTGTTAGTCCTCACGACAACGTCATATATAACGTCATATATAAGTGTTAAATAGTGTGACTGGGCCTAGGGATCCTCATTCATAAGAAGCATCAGGCTTCAAGGTCCCTGGAGCCTCGGTGACTTCACACCTGCAGCTGGAGCAGCCAAAGGCTTCCTTCCCTTTCCTTACAGGGGTCTGGGGGTCAGAGGTCAGAGTCATTAACCCAGTCTCCCACTGGGCCAGTTCGCATCTCCTTCAGTCTTCACTGCCTGGTCGGTGGTCTGAAGTCACTCCTCTGGATGCTGGCTGGTCGTGTCTGGGGTCTTCCTCGACCTCAGTGGCCAGTGAGGAAGCAGCGGTTTTCCTAGGCCACAGAGACGACTCCACAGCAATTCTTTCGACCCTGCCCTGCCCCAGGGACCCCGTTTTCGACTCAAGAGTCCCCCAGCAGGTGGGGTGAGCCCCTGGAACTGACCGAAAGCCTGGGGGTGGGGTCCGGCGCGGTTACTGTCCAAATTTAGCTTTTCTTCGGGGGATGATCTGGGGTCCACTGGACCTAAGATTGAGTCCCTTCTAGAGCACGGAGATGTGAGGACGGGATCGAGAGGGCTTTCCTCCGGGTCTAACACACCCACCCCCTTCGGTCTTCTGGTTTTCTGCCTTTCCAGGGGCCCGCAAATTGCAATCCGGGAGAAAGGAGCAACCACTAGTGCCTGTCTACCTCTGAGGGCTCTGCGCCTGCCTAAAACGCCCCGAGCGGCCGCACTTCTCCTCCTCCTCTCTCTGTGACCTGTCGCTGTCACACGCCGCTTTGTCCGCATCTCCTAACAGCCACCCCTTATGAGTTGGGCCGCAATCCTCCCCTCAATCGCACCTCCAGCTCCTCAAGGGACTCTCCGACCCCACTGGGAGCACAACATGAGCGGGCCGCGCATGCGCGGACAGCACCTCCACGGAGGCCAGCTCGACCCCGCTGGAGGGCCGGGGCGGGGGGTGGCGCATGCGCAGATGCTGTGCACCGCTCCAGAAGGGAAGATGGGCTGAGTGGGTGGTGGCGAAGCTATACTTGTCCATCTCCGAGCCCCCTGCCGCCCTCCTTCCTCTCCCTGGGTCCTGTCGTCCCACACGCAGTCAGGACTATAGGACAGCCCCGTATTGGAATCTTAGTGTGAATCCTTCCGTTTAGCTAGCAACCCCTCTAATAAAGAAAAAGAATGAGTGAGTAACAAGCATATTGAATCTGTTGACTTGCTTAGAGTGGGTGCAGCCTGTACATCGCCATCCAATACTTGGTTCCAGAGCAGGCGACTCTTCTTCCCCACCTGGGAGTGGCAGAAATAAAAGGGGAACTTGCCCCCTGCCGATCCCCTTCGCTGGACTCTTTGGGTTCCCTCCTAACGAGCCCCTTCGCCAGTCTCTTTGAGGGCCTGAGCCACCTTTGGGCTCCCTGTGCCGACGGATCAGGGTCTCCCCCATTGTGTCCCATATCCCCGCCAATGGGACAGTCTCACATGGCGCAGGTGGCCTAGGGTGGAGGGCACAAGCACTAAGCACGACAGTTACTACTGACTGACCACCTTTTATACCAGACATGATACACTAGGATAAAGCGAGTATTCGTATTCCCACTTGATTGCGGAGGAAACTGAGGCCGGAAGACGAAGAAGACTCGACCCAGGTCCCACAGCCGCCAGCCGCCCCTTCAGTGGGTGCATGGTCAAGACTTATCACAGACAGGGCCTCTAAAGCCTCGCACCCGGAATGGGCACCCCTGCCCCCGCGGGCCCCCCACTTCTGGGTGTCGCCCAGTCACACTGGCGGGGGTTTCACTGGCACTGCCGCCCCGCCCGGGCTAGCTCATCTCCCTCACACCCGTTTATTCTGTTCCGAGTCTTTCCTAACTCGACCCGGGCGGGCGCGGAGGGGATTTGGGGGCCCGCAGAGTTGTTGGAGAAACTAGTCTAAGTCCCTGGCTGGAGAGCTGGGAGGCCCCGAGAGGGCCAGCCCCTGTGTCCGCCTCTGACCAGGAGCCGGGCGGGGGTGTTCCGCGCCGCCTGGAGGAGGAGTGATGAGGAGCCCGTAGGGAGAAGAATGCTTCCACCCGTATTGCCGGAGCCTCCCTCCTCCCGGCTCCCGCCCACTGAGGGCGGCGGCTGTCACTGCTCGCTCCAGCGCCAGCTGGCTCCTAGTTCTTCGCCTTCATGCGTACCTGCTCGCTTTCCTGCCTTCCCACCCGCTGTCCACATCCCTTTCCCTTCCTTCCCCACTTCCTCCTTTGCTCCCGTCCTCTTTGCCTTCCTCGACCTCCATATTGCCAGAATACTGTTGTCTCCCTCCCACTCCTCCCCTCCAAACAAACAAACAAACAAACAACAAACCCAACTGGTCATGTAATGGCTTCACTAAGCCTGCAGATGACTCCCAGCTTTTTAGCTCGCCTGCTGGGTGGGTATGTAAACCATGAGGTAATTCTTCCAAATCTGTGAAGGGAAGGTAGCTACAAGTGGAACTGACGCTGTGTACTGATCACAACACATAGATTCCACCAAATGATGCAGGTTTATTGGGATGTCACACATATGCATTCATTCACTCAGCAAACTGCCGTCTGTTCTGCGCCAGGCCCTGTACGGCAAATGAAGGATAAAGAGATCAGAATACATCCCTGATCTCTCAGGAGGGTAAGTATTGGTTCAGAGGTGGGCATAGAGAGCCGTGGGAGCCTGAAGAGGAATATCTCACCATCCTGGAGGTTATCTGTGGGGTAGGGGTGCCATATTTAGCAAATAAAAATAGAGGATTCCCACTCAGATATGAATTTCAGATAAATAACAAATAATTTTAATTATTAACAAATAATATTAGTGTAAGTATGTCCCAAATATTGCATGGGAGATACTTATGCTAAAAATTTTTTGTTGTTTATGTGAAATTCAAATTTCATTACTGAGCATCTTGTATCTCATCTGGCAGCACTACTGTGGGGGGTATCAAGTCACTCGTCGTTGCTGGAAAGTACAGTGTTATACAGGCTGAAGTCAGACAATCAGAATGCAGCAACTTATGGAGAGCCCTAAAAGTGGGGGAGAACCACTCAAAGGGTTTAAAGCAAGGAGGGGGTAACATAATAAAATTTTAGTTTTAGGAAGAGGTTTCTTCTGGCTTCTTGGAGGATCCTTTTAAGAGGGACAACAGTGGGATCTCACTAGTTATAATAGTACAGGCAATAGATTTTGGATAGTGATAGTAGGAAGATGGGAGAGAGGAAGTGCCAGATTTAAGACGTATGTAGGAGTTAGATCAACAGGATTTGGCAATTGATTAGATGGAGTGAAGAGGGCATCATTCCCAGCGTCCAGCTTGGGAGTCTGGAAAGATGGTATTGCTACCAACTGAGATAGAACAGATGTTGGAGGCAATGACTGAGTTTAGTTTAGGACATGTGTTGGAGGTGCCTAAGGGACATCTGGTGTAGGGGGCCAGCAAATAATTGGCTATCTCATTCTGAAATTCGGTGGAGAAGGTAAGCCTGGAGATTAGGAAGTCTTCAGCAGAGAGGCAATATTGAAACCAGGAGATGGATGAGCTCCCCAGAAAAGGAACTCAGGGAGAAGGCCAAGAAGAAGCGGGGAAGCAGGAGGAACCAGGAAAGTGAGGTGTCATGGAAGCCAAGGGGTGGTTTCTAGGAGGGGGAAGTGATCAACCATGTCAAATGCAACCAGAAAGTCCTGATTACACAAAGGCTGAACAATGACCATTGATTTGGGCAAAGGTAAAGTCATCATGACCTTAGGCTGGCATCAAACAGGCTCATTTAGACATCAGTCCCATTTATTCAAATGATAAACACTCAGCTAGCATGCGTCCTCAGCATGCTCTCAGATAAACATCACAATCATTCTCACATCCCACACAGTCCTTCAGAATTTAAACCATTCGTTTGAATTGTGCCCCAACTCACTCGGAAATTACAGGCACACCTTCAGATGCTCTCCATACTCATCAGCTGAGGGCCTTTATATTTGCCAATGTCACCTCAGAGTCAGAGCTAGTGCAGCTCTGCCTTTGCAGGGATAACTGCAGGCACCCACGAGGGTTAAATGGGTTATCCTGTGGTTTTTTTATCTCCCAAGAGTGAAGATCACCTTTGTTCTTCTCTCACCTCCTGGTAGAGCTAATACCCCCTGGGTAATGCTGGATGTTGCTGGTTCTGGTGTCCCTGACATGACTCTTTGCTCACCTCTGGCTCTCATGCACCCTAACTGATGACTGTGTGCAAAAGTTGAGTTTGCTCTGTTTCCTTTTTTTTGGCCGCGCCAAGTGGTGCGGCATGTGGGATCTTAGCTCCCCGACCAGGGATCGAACCCGTGCCCCTGCAGTGGAAGCGTGGAGTCTTAACCACTGGACCACCAGGGAAGTCCTGTTCCCTATTTTCTAATTATCTTCAGAGAGAGGCGCGAACAATAAGAGAGGGGATGCTCAATGGCACAAATCCCCAAGGAAGTGGGAGGGGTTGGGATCCAGAGCCCAGTGGGAAGGGCAAGCCTCAAACAGGACCTCTCTTCTCTGAGACCCAAGGAAAGGAGAGTGTGGGTAGAGACAAGGTTGGAGGTGAAAAGAGAGGAAGTGTTCACCCAATAGCCTCTGTTTGCTTTAAATGCAGTAGTTCTTAACCCAGGGTCCACAGCCCTTTCAGGGTCTGTAGAGAGAATTCAAGGAGCCCGTGGACTTGGAGGTGGGGGTGGGAATTGCATCTTTATTTTCACTATCACCAACAGATATGTAGCATGTCCTTCTAGGGGATGTGGGTAACAAACTACAGTAGTATTAGCAGTACCTGTGGCTTTGTCACCAATAGAAATCAGATTTTCATAGCATATCATGGTTGTTGCAGATCTCTCAAAATTACATCACTATTTGAAATCATGGTAGTCACTAGACCTGTTGATAGAGTTTGGTATTTAATGTATTAATAAAGAAGCACTGATATAACTACATTACAGATGTCTTTCTTATTTTGGTAATAGTATTTTTTTTTAATTAATTAATTAATTAATTAATTTATGGCTGTGTTGGGTCTTCGTTTCTGTGCTAGGGCTTTCTCTAGTTGCGGCAAGTGGGGGCCACTCTTCATCGCGGTGCGCGGGCCTCTCACCATTGCGGCCTCTCTCGTTGTGGAGCACAGGCTCCAGACGCGCAGGCTCAGTAGTTGTGGCTCACGGGCCTAGTCTCTCCGCGGCATGTGGGATCTTCCCAGACCAGGGCTCGAACCCGTGTCCCCTGCATTGGCAGGCAGATTCTCAACCACTGCGCCACCAGGGAAGCCCCTAATATTTCTTTTGTAATCTTTATTTATCTCATGCATGCATTATTCTGGGAAGGGGTTCCTTAGACTTCACCAGATTGCCAGAAGTGTTCTTAGCATAAAAAAGGCTAAGAGACACTGCTCTGAAGAGTAACAGTAGCTAACATTTACATAGCTCTTCCTAAAGGCCAGGTACTGTTCTAAGTACCTTTTTCTTTTCCTTATGTAGTTAACTCATTTATTCGTAACAACCCTACAAGGGAGGTGCTTTGATTACACCCATTTTATGGAAGAGGATAATGAGGCACAACAGTAAAGTAGCTTGCCCAAGGTCATCCAGCTAGTAAATGATGAAGCTGAGATTCAAACCCAGACCTCTGGCTTCAGAGCCTTTGCTGAAAAGTCAAGGAGGTGAATTGGTAGAATGCCAAGGGGTAAGTGGGTTGAGGGCACTGGTGAGAACGGTAAAGAGAGAGAAGGAATGAGAGAGAGTCTACACTGTCCAGAAGAAAAGTAGGAAGAGGCTGCTGGGCTGGAGAAAATAGAAAGGCCCACAGATCAACAGGGTTCAAGGAGATAAAAGAAGTGGTGGAGAGGAGAAGACCTGAGGTGACTGGGAGAACACGGTCAGAGTGAGAGACAGTGGTGTGCAGATGTGGGGGAGTCATTCCAGGGCGTGACAAGGTTAATAACGTGGTTTAGACAGAGGTGGTTAAAGTAGAGAGGAGGTGAAGGTCCCTGGAGCTGAGCAGATGAAAGAATCATGAAGCTGGGCCAGCAAATTCTTCCAAGATTGGCTGATCGATTGATTGATTCATTCCTTCATTTGTATTGAGTGTCTAGTACACGCTAGGCAGTGTTCTTGGCATTAGGTAGCCAAGAGGTAAACCAGCAGGACAAGACCCTGCTGCCATGGGGTTTACCTTCCAGCACAGGGAGAACAACACAAATACACACACAAACAAGGCCAGGTTAGACAAGACTCAAAAGCCTTGAGGCACAATTCCACAATGCCAAAAGTTCTGAAAAGTATAGGTTGTTTTTTCATACTTTGGAGCCCAAACTCATTAGGTGACAAAACCTGATCTGAAGTAGCATGAGGTTATTTGTAGTCTTGATTCACTCAGTGTGAATTTTCATACTTTTGACTCTAGAAATTAATGTTTAATTATAAGTGATGCTCCAGACCTTTCTAAGTAGTTATGTAACATAGAGTATATGCGGTATATAGAGTTATGTAATATAGGGTATATGTCTTCCTTCCTAAAATTGAAAAAATTCTGAATTCCAAAGCACATCTGGCCCCAAGTTTGGAAAAAAGATGATGGAACTGTAAGTGCTATGCAGAGAATTCAAACATGCAATGTGTTGATTCAAAAACTGGCCCCTGAACAAGGAGGGCAAGGAGAAACTGAAGAAAGAGGCAGACCACTCCGCATTGGTAGGTGGCAGATTTAATGAGCAAGGGAACTTCCAAGGTTTGTTTTGGGTGGCCAAGCGAGTAGATCTCCGCACCCACCTGCCAGAATCTTAAAAGTTTATATAGAGGCGTTAAGAGGGTTCAGTCATGTATTCAGTCCAGATGGTCTCAACACCTTACTCTTTCAAGGCTGCATCCTTAAAACAGCTCCACCTGTGGGAACGGTGGATATATTCCAAGGACAGAGGAGGGGGTAAGGAGTCTCCCAATGCCTGGGTCCAGCTCTGTGGTCAACCAGAGGTCACGTCCTCTTGATGACATCTTCCAAGCCAATGGGATAGTAACTAGGTGGCTTACAGCTTGAGAGTTCCGGGAGGGGAGGTGACATTTAAGCTTAGTTCTGAATGACCAAACAACAACAACAACAACAGCAACAAATACAGTCATGCAAAGATCAGGGGGAGAGCATTCCAAACAGAGGGAATAGCTAATTCAAAGATAACACAGGGGGGAGGGATAAATTGGGAGATTGGGGTTAACACATACACACTACTATATATAAAATAGATAACTAATAAGAACCTACTGTATAGCACAGGGAACTCTACTCAATACTCTGTAATGGCCAATATGGGAAAAGAATCTTAAAAAACAGTGGATATATGTATATGTATAACTGATTCACTTTGCTGTACACCTGAAACTAACACAACATTGTAAATCAACTATACTCCAATAAAAATTAAAAAACAAAACAAAACAAAGATGAACACAAAGAGGGCACTGTGGTTGGAGCATATTGGGCTCAGTGAAGAGTGCTATAGACTGCTGGGGGGCTTCATGTTGTCAGAAAGATTGTGAATCTGGTATTAAATCCTTTGATGAACATGGTGTAGTGACCATGAGTGTGGCGGTGGTCAACATTTAGGAGGCCCAGAGGGAAGTCTTCCTGGATGGGAAAACACAAAGGGAGATACTTCAGATAGATTAAACATACAACCGAATGAGGCTGAAAATGTAGACTACGGTTATGGTCTGAAGACCTCGGTTTGGGGAGAAGTATACTTCCATAGAAAGAAGTCAGATTACGTAGATTAGGTGGGCTCAGGATTCTAATTGGGATACTGGTTAAAAGATGTTCCAGGATGTTCTGGGTCTTAAATGACAGTCTCTCGTTGAGGTCCAATCTGAAATGTTTCCAATCTGATCTGGGCTTTGGGGTTTAAAATACGTTAGACGTAGAAGACAGTAGCAAAGGCTGACCTGATGAAAGATGTTTTTGGCTTCTCTGTTTATGCCTCTTTGGGTTTGTGCTGCTCAGCAGCTGTCTCAGAATGTCTGTCTCCTAGCTTCTCTCTTAATGGCTCTCCACATCCATATCTCTGAGAATCTGTCGGTCATCTCTGTTCCTCTCAATCTCTTCCTCGACATATTTCTCTGCACATGGCTCTCAGAATCTCCGTCTTTGGATATCCATGTCTGGGTTCTAGAATCTGGTTCTTTGTCCCTTCCTTCGTCTGTGTCTGTACTGTAATTATCTCTTTTTCCAATTGAACTTTTTCCAACTTCCCTCTCGTAAGGCATGAACCTTTTATTATTCCTCTGGTTATCCCCAGTGCCCCGCACAGAGCCTGGCATATAGGAGTCTCTCAGATATAAACATATGAATGTTGAATGGAGGCTTTTTCCGAGGAGTAAGGTACACACTCTCAATCGCCTGTCCCCCTCCCCCCAGCGGAGCTGGCCGTCTGCCCAAAGGCCGGAGGTTGCGGCGGTGCGATGCTGCTACTCGTTGTTTTCTCCCCCGGGTGAAATAACTCTCGGCCGGGACCTTGCCTGGGCCTGCTCTCGGGTCTTGGACGCTAACCGCCGACACTCGCCGTTTGTCCTTCGCCGCGGACAGCCAGCCTCGCCGGCCCCGCCCCGCGGCTCTGCCTCGGCCAACCAGCGACCGCCCGGCAGTCCTGCTTGTAGAGAGGCCAGCGCAAGATGGCTGCTGCGTGTCGGAGCGTGAAGGTAACCGGGTCTTCGCCCCTGCTTCTTGCCCCTCTGCACCCGCTGGGACGGCGCGGCCGTAGAACTAGGGGGGAGAGATCGGTGCTGGGAGAAAGGGTTACTCTTATCGAGGCCTGCTGTTGCGGCGGTTGGCCTCGGGAGGTGAAGGTCAGCTCTCTGGGGCACGTGCATGCGGGGTGTCTGGATGGGCTTTTTGGGGATGAGACACCCAGAGGTCCCATCGTTAAAGTGAGGAGGCACATCTGGGTTAAACCGCAGGGGTGACCGGGAGCCTCCCTCGCAGAAGCCTGGAAAATGGGCAGATGCAAGGGTGGGGGTGGTCTGTACAGTATAGTTGTTGACCGTGCCCCTCTTCACAGGGTCTGGTCGCCGTAATAACTGGTGGAGGCTCGGGCCTAGGCTTGGCCACGGCGGAACGACTGGTGGGGCAGGGGGCCACTGCTGTACTTCTGGACCTGCCCAACTCGGATGGGGAGGCCCAGGCCAAGAAGTTAGGGAAGAACTGCGCCTTTGCCCCAGCGGACGTAAGTGGGATTACCTCACCTCTCCCATGGGGTCCCTTTTCATAAGGGTACCGTCTATGTGGGCAGTGGACCCATCTCCTTTTCCCTTTTGGCCTGAGCCGTTTTCAAACGCCTGCGGTAAGGAATTTCTAAAGCTGGGTTTCACAACGCGGGGGGTGGGGGGGCGGGTTGGGAATTGGCCATATCAGAATCTCCTCAAGGAAGTATGTGTAGTTTGAAAATGCATATTGTGCCCTGTAATTTTATATTTACAAAGTCAAAAAACTTTTCATGAAACAAACTACAGAAGTAAAGCTTGACGAAATTATCTTAGCAGGTAGGGGTACAAAAAAGCTAGTTTATCTTCATATCAATAATTCTCAAAACTTCTCTGATCCACAGCAGTTGAGAATCTCCAGGGGTATGTGAATTTATCAGAAGAGGGTATGGATTTCAAAAATGTTTTGAAACACTGCTCTGTATTACCTAACATTTTCACCTTTGTCCCACTCTCGAGTTTTCTTTCTCCTGGCCTCTCCCTTGCTTACACAACTCTCTTGTCACTCAAAAGAGTGAACCTGCCTTGCCCTCCCCTCCTCAAGATTTAGTGGTATGTGTGTGATGGGAGATGAATACCTTCTCCACTTCTCCCTTTGAAGGTGACCTCAGAGAAGGACGTGCAAGCAGCCCTGACTCTAGCAAAAGAAAAGTTTGGCCGTGTGGATGTGGCAGTCAACTGTGCAGGCATTGCAGTGGCCAGCAAGACATACAACTTAAAGAAGAGCCAGGCCCATACCTTGGAGGACTTTCAGCGAGTTCTCAATGTAAGGCCTTAGAGGTTCTCCAGGGGCAGTAGTAAGAAGTATCTGGCTGTGGGTGTCCCCAAAGCTTTTAGGGGACAAAAGGCTGCTTCTGCTTTAGGTCCTACACCATGTCTCTACTGGTCCTCCAGGTGAATCTCATAGGCACCTTCAATGTGATCCGCCTGGTGGCTGGTGAGATGGGCCAGAATGAACCAGACCAGGGAGGCCAACGTGGGGTCATCATCAACACAGCCAGTGTAGCTGCCTTTGAGGGCCAGGTGTGTGAGTAGGGGCAAGGCTTGTGCCTTGGTGACTTGTTGGGGCCCTTCCCCCTATGACCTCCACTCCTTCTCCAGGTTGGACAAGCTGCATACTCTGCTTCCAAGGGGGGCATAGTGGGCATGACACTGCCCATTGCTCGGGATCTGGCTCCCATGGGCATCCGGGTGATGACCATTGCTCCAGGTAGACATATCCCCTCCCTGCCACACCTGGGATTGGATGGGATCCGTGGGCAATTGAGAGGGGAAGGTATTTACCATCTAAACAGCAGCAGCCTTCTATCTCTGGGCATAGGGAAGCACCACCAGTAGGGTTAAGGTGAGGAGGGACCAGGTAAATATGAAAGCGAGGGTGGGTCTCTGACTCTGGTTGTCTTGTCTAGGCCTATTTGGCACTCCGCTGTTGACCACCCTCCCAGATAAAGTGCGCAACTTCCTGGCCAGCCAGGTGCCCTTCCCCAGCCGACTGGGTGACTCTGCTGAGTATGCTCATCTGGTACAGGCCATCATCGAGAACCCATTCCTCAATGGAGAGGTCATCCGGCTGGATGGGGCCATCCGCATGCAGCCTTGAAGGGGGAAGGCAGAGAAAACACAGGCTCCTCTGTCCCTCCTCTTCCTGGAGTACTCTACTCCAGCTTGGGAGGAAGCCCAGTAGCCATTTTGTAACCTCTGCCCACCAGTCACCCTTCGTGCCTAATAAAGTCTATTTCTCACAGGGGAGTGAGCAGCACTGTGTGCTGGGGGAACTGGCATGGGGAAGAAAGGTGAATGGGTGAGACTCTGACAGGGTTGGATGCTCAGACTCCAGGGGTGGGGCGGGAAAGGCAGTACCTCACACCTTTTGTGTCCTATTACAACACGTGGCCTTGATTTTAGTGAATAACTTTATTACCTAGGGTCAAAGGTGGGGGTGCTGGCTCAGCTCTCCCACTGGGAAATGGATTGGTGGAGGGGGTCTGCATCATCTTCCTCTCTTGACTCTTAGCCTCTGTGAGCTTGATGGGGGAGGAAGGAGAGATGACCATCCTGAGCTCAGCGGCTGCTGGTGTTGAATTGCAAGTGATATTGGGCTGTAGGTTGATTGGTGTACATTACTGAATTCAGATAATTCTGCCTGTGAAAGAAATCCAGAGGCCTCAGGTGATGGGCTTTCCCTCTCTCCCTGGCCCTTGCCATCCGTCTCCACCCTCCCTTGGCATTCATCCCTGCTGCCACCCCCTAGAACTCACTGGTCTTTTTGCTACTTAGCCAGCCACTGGTCGAAGGAGCCTACTCTCCACCAAAATTCAGCACACAGCTCCCTCTCCTGCTCTTCTAGCTCCATTGCCGCCTGGGCCAAGCACATAGGCTGGCTTTCCCATTTGGTATCCAGTGCTTGTTCGGTCTGGCGCTGTGCCTCCTTTTCATGGTGTTGCACCTCCTGTACTTTCCTGATGGCAGCTCTCTGCTCTGCAGTCATGCCCTTCCAGCAATAGGGCAGGACCCTGTGCGGAGCCATAGGGTTTTGGGCGACCTGGGGGCTCTCAGTCAGTAGGTCACTTGTGATCTGGTTTTGGATCTCCACGAAGTTGGCCTTCCGTTGGTGCTGATGCTCACGGCGCTGCTGCTTAGCCATCTTAGCTACCTGGTGGGGCCCCCGAATGTGAGCATTTGGATGCCCGGCCTCAGGGAACTCTCAGTCACAGGGGAGGGGGAGACATGGCCCTACTCTCCTCCATCTCAGGGAGAGAAGGAACAGGTACTGCATGGCCTTTGAGTGACTTAAGGTGGGGGAAGGGGTGGAATGGGCAGGGAACTCCCCTGCCCTCTGGAAGCCCTTAGACTAAGAGGCTGGGGAAGGGAGGGCAGTGTTCTGTTCTCAGGTCATCCTGAGTCTGGAGGTGGGGAAGGGGACCTTCTGCCCTAAGAGGGCCCTTGGGTGAAGGGGGAAATCCTCAGGTAGATGAGAGGGCTGGTGTTAATTCGAGAAGGGTTGTGAGGGGAAAGATGTGGCTGAGGTTCCCCAGGACTTTGTTCAGGGGACTGGGGAGAGCCGGGTGCACTGGATGGCTCTGGCCATACGTACCTGGGCCTTGTTGGCGTTGGCCTTGGCAAACATTATGGCCTTGCGGCAGCACTCCTCCAGCTTGGCCAGCTGGGTGGCCCGCAAGTCCATGGCTAGGCACAGCTGTTCACTGAGCGTATCTACACAGAGAAATATGGTCAGGGCACTGTACTGGCTTGCTGCATTCCTGGTTCACTCATTCAGCCATTTGTTCAGCGAGCTTTGTGGATGTATGTGTATGTATGTTTGGGAAGGGGGTAATGTCCTCATTGGAGGGATGTGTGGAAGGAGCTACTCTTTGGGGCTAGGGATAACCAAAGTGACAGCAACAAGAATTTCTCAGGTGCCTCACTGAAAGATGCCTCCAATGGACCTGAGTCTCAATGCAGCTCTGTTGCTTCTGGGCTGTGTGACCTTGGGGAAATCATTTCATCTCTGAGCCTCAGTCTAAGGGCCATGTGTTGGGTTCTGAGGATACCAAGGAATTAGATCCTGTCCTCAGAGAGCTCCTTGTCTAATGGAGGAGATGGATCAAATGTAGATCATCATACCACAATGTGGTAAGGGCAATGACAGAGATGTGTGTAGGGCATTAAGAGAGCTTTGGGTGAGAGGAAGGTTTCCAGGAGGAGGTGATCCTTGAAATACATGTTGCATATAGTCAGAAAGGGCAAAGGGCATTCCAGGCTGCAAGCACAGCATGAGCAAATGTATTGAAACTTTGCTTCAATCCAGCCACACCAGTCTCCTTGCTGTTTCTTGAACATGCCAGACGTTCCTGCCTCAGGGATTTGCAGTAAACGTTGCTCTTGTCTCATGCTCTTTTGCCTCCCTCAGGTCTTTGCTCAAATGTTACCGCCTCAGTGAGGCCTTCTGTCTCTCCTACCTAAAATTGCCACCTGCCTGCCCCCAACATTTATCCTCCTTCTCTGATTTATTTTTCTCCCTAGCATTTGTCACCATCCAATACACCCTACATTTTACTTAATTATTTTTTTTTAAGTAACAATTCCTTTTTTTTTTTTTTTAGAGGGGGTTGTTTATTTATTTATTTATTTATTTGTGGCTGTGTTGGGTCTTCGTTTCTGTGCAAGAACTTTCTCTAGTTGTGGCAAGCGGGGGCCACCCTTCATCGCAGTGCGCGGGCCTCTCACTGTCGCGGCTTCTCTTATTGCGGAGCACAGGCTCCAGACGCGCAGGCTCAGTAATTGTGGCTCACGGGCCCAGCTGCTCCGTGGCATGTGGGATCTTCCCAGACCAGGGCTTGAACCCGTGTCCCCTGCATTGGCAGGCGGATTCTCAACCACTGCGCCACCAGGGAAGCCCTACTTAATTATTTTTGTCTATTGCCTGTCTCTCTCGTCACTAGAAGGTAACCCTTGTGAAAGCAGGGATTTTTGTCTGTTTTATCCACTACCATGCCCTAGCACCTGCATCAGAGCCTGGCACATAGTAGGTGCTCAGTAAATATTTATCAAATGAATGAAGTCAAGAAACAGCATGGTCTGTATCTTAAATTACAAATAGTCCGCTCTTCCTAGAGCATAAAATGCAAGTGACTAGGGAGCTCTACAGGGGCCAGACTAAGGGCTAAAAACTTGACCCTGAAGGTGGTGGGGAACATGGAAGGATTTTAAGTAAGGGGGTGACACAGATTTGCATTTTAGAAAGCTCCTTTTGGTGGCCAGTAATAGAGGACAGTCAGGCTGGTGGGAGACAGTTGAGGTAGGGAAGCCATCTTGGAGGCTAAGGCAGTAGGCCAGTTGGGAGGGCTCAAACCAGGCCAGTGACGGAAAGGATGGAGGGGAAATATATGGAGGTTACATCAGCAGTACTTGATGGATTGGATGAGGGAGTAAGGGAGAAGAAAGACTTGGATGCTTTCCAGGGTCCTGGCTGGGATGACTCCATGCATTGTGTGGCCACCACTGGAACTAGAGGATACAGAATTCAGAGCAGGTTAGGGAGCACTGATGAATTGTTTAGGAAACTGAGTTGGAGGTGGTCCACAGGCACCTGGATATCTGATTCTGCAGGTAGAGAGTCCTCAGCACAGAGGTAGCGACATTTTAGCTGAAACCAGAATGAGGACCGAGGGCGCCTGAGGCAAGTATGCAGGGTAAGGAGTGCGCCAGGGACAGAGTCTCAAGAAGGAAGAAGGAAGGAAGGAAGAAGTAGAAGGAAGAGGAATCCATAAAGGGCAGACAGAGGAGGAATGATCGGAGAGCTACAAGCAGAATGTGCTGTCACAGAAGCCAAGGAAGAGAGAGGTTCAAGAAGGAAGATGTGATCAGAGTCAAGTGTAGCAAGAAAGTCCCAGTCAAGGAGAAAAGACTGAACAGAGCCTCTTGTACCTGATAACACAAAGGGCATTGATGATTTTAGTAAGAGTAGTGTCAGTGAAGTTGTGTGGGGAGAAATGAGATCTCAGGGGTTGAGGTGTGACTGGAAAGTTCGGAAGGAAAGAGCAAGTGGAAGCAGATTTTTCAGAAAGTATGGCTGTAAAGGAAAACAGCTAGCTCACAGCATCTAGAGGAATCACAGAGTGGAGGGAGACTTTTTTTTCTTAAGAAGGGTTAGACACAAGCATGCTTACAGCCTTCACAGAAGGGGCCAGTGGAAGGGCAAGTGTTGAGAACCCAGTGGGGAGTACCTAAGGGAGCATGGCCTATGTGGGAGGCAGGGGGAATGGGGTCCAGAGCATAGGCTGAGGGGTTGGCTCTGGAGAGGCACAGGGACACAGATTTCAGAGACTGGAGGGCGGGGGAAGGGAGGATAGGGGTGCCTTGTTTCATTTCACTCTTTGTAGCAACCCAGAGAGGAAAGATCAGCCCCATTTTTCAGATGAGGTCCAGAGGTGAAGTAAAATGCCCAAGGTTACACAGCCAGCAAGTAGTAAGTTGGGATTTGAATCCAGATCTCTTGAGGAATCAGCCCATGCTCCTTCCATGACACTACACAGACCCTCTCCCAGCATTCTGCTGTCCCTGTTGCCTTGCTCTACCTTCTTGTACACCTGCCTGCTGCCATTGGGCAGCTGGCCCCTGGTTCCACTGCAACTGTTCTGACAAAAATCACCAAATACTCCTAATTTCCAAATCTCATTTTCCAAATCTCATTTTCAAGTCTCATTCTTTTCCTATCTGAACTTCTCTGGGGCATTTGACGTTATTGATGACTCCCTCTCTGAAACTTCTCCCTTGGCCTCTGAGTCCCCAGTTTCTCATAGTGACTGACAGCAAGTGTGGCGTAGCGGTCAAGAGTGCAGGCTCTGGAGCCAGCCTGCCTGAGTTCACTTACCACCTCCATCACCCACTAGCTGTATGATTTTGGGCAAGTTATTTAACATCTCTGTTCTTCAGTTTCCTCCACCGAAGGTAGGGATACTACTAGTACTTGCCTCATAGGGTTGTTGTGAGGATAAAATGAGTTAAAACATGGTAGAAATCTTGGCACAGTGTCTGGTACACAGTAGGTGCTCAGCAAAGGTTAGCTCTTCCTTTTGCTACCCGCTCTGCCTAGAATGACCTTTTCTCATTCCCACTCTCTGCCTTGCCGAAATTGTACCCAACTTTCCAAAATTGGCTCCTGACAGCGGGCCTGTGCCAACCCCCTACCCTGCCTCCCTTCCCTTGTGGGAACTGACCACTCCCATATTGATGTTCCCTCCATGTCCTATATATACTTCTATCACAGTACCTCTCATAGTACCTAACGCAGTGTTAAAGTATAGATATGTGCTGGTAAATGACTTGTGCATGTATCTTTTCCTCTTACTCTACACTGATTTTCTGGAAGGCATGGTTCTGTGGGTTCCTGGAGGGTAGGGTGCCTTTCTTGTTTACTTTGGTCTTCAATTGTTCATCCAACAATGATTTATTGAGCTCCTGACACTGTGGCAGACAATGTACTAGGCAACTGGGATATAGGGGTGGAAATGAGATATGTGGTTCATCTTCAGTGAGCTGACATTTTGGGGAGAAGACAGACATTCCACAAATACTTTCAGATACTTAGTTACCTCCATGATAAGCGGTATAACAGAACAGGGTGCTATAACGGGTGGTTTTAAAGGTGAGCAGCGTGAGTAGATAAGAGATGGTCCTTGCCCGTGAAAGGCTTACTCTAATGGAAGAGGGGGACATGGCCACAGATGTCATAGTAATATTGATAGTAGCTACTGGTTATTGAGCACTGACGCTTGTGCTTTACTTACAGTATCTCATTTCATTCTCATACGAGCTCTATGTGGTATGGATTAATTTCCTCATTTTAAAGATAAGGAAACTGAAGCACAGAGAGGAAAGTTCATTTGCCCAAACCAGCTAGTAAGCAGCAGAGCCATTAGGTTTGTCTTCACTCTGCTGCCTCCAGGTAATGGAGTGCCAGGCTGATTGGGGATCAGTGGCTATACTGTCAGTTGATGAAGGAAGTCAGGGAGGTTGGGGCCTGCTCAGTCTAACCTTTCAGCATCAGCCCCTATGGGTAACTGGACCTCCCCACACAGTTCTGGTCTTCTGGGCGCTGTATCCAGCTCAGGATGACTCCCCACTAGGCCTCAGGTCACAGCCTGGAGGGCCCCGCTGCTTACCTGCACAGTTCTCCTCAACTCTGGCTTGCTGTTGCTGTTGCTCTTGCAGTGGCCTCTCCAGGCTGTGCATGAACTCCTCCTGCTGCATTCTCAGGCATGTGGCCCTGTCCAAATCTTCCCAAGAGAAGCACTGCAGGCTGGCTGGGCCCCAGTAGGGATCATTGTCACCAAGATGAGCTGGAAACTCCCCCCAGAGTGGGTCTGAATCCCAAAGGTCAAGTTCACGCCTTTTCTCGAGCTGCTGCTTCTGCTTCCAAAACTCTTGCATTTCCTTGTCCAGCCGATGTGTCCCTTCTGCCTGTTCCTTCTCTAGCATCTGAGCCACCATATCATACTGCACCTGGTCGGTACCTGGGGGTGGTGGGCAGGGGCATGGAGAAGGCCCCACGGGAGGGACAGAGCCCACTCAGCACAGCCACTGTTCCCAAAGGCCAGTCTGGTTTGTCTTACCACACCCCAGGCCTCAGGCCCCACTCCGAAGCAGAACTGCCCTGCCTTATCCCACTCAGGCCCTTGCTTTTCCCCTTTGGCTGGCCCCTGGCCTTGGGCTTTTACCATAAGCTGCCACCTCGCTCTGCTTTTTTGCCTTCCGAAGCTTTTTCTCTTCCGCCTGGCTGTTCAGGGCTTCAGCATCCACCTGATCCCAAAGAAATGAGTTAAATCAAGGTACGGGCCCAGCAGTGGGCCTTGAATGCTCTAACATAGACTGCTCAGAATTTACCTGCTTCAGAATCCTCCTATAGGATCCCCAGTACCTACTGGATAATGTTCTACCATCTCAGCATGGTTTGTAAGTCCCTCAGTGGTCTAGCCTCTTCCTCTGTCTCCAGCCTCATCTCACCCTCTTCCCCTCTCCCACCCTCAGGAGCTCTGCTTACAGTTCCCTGCACATCTTAGGCTGTTTCATACTGATAGCCTTTGCTCCAGCATCTCCCTCCACTTGGAACACTCTTTCCTCCCCTCTTTACCCAAACTCCTATTCATCCCTTAAGACCAGCTCAGACTTCACTTTCCTGACCCCTCCAGCAGGTGCTACTCCCATAGAATCTAGGGCCCACTGCCCACACTATAATGAAGTTTGCCTCTATTGATTATCTCCTACACCAGACTGTGAGCCTGATAAGGGCAGAGACTGGGCCTTAGTCAGCTTTGTATCCCTACTGCCCAACCCAGTGCTTGGCACAGAGCAGGCCCTGAGGAAACGCTTGCCAACTAGATCTCAGTCACACCACTCATCCACCCAGCCAGCAATCTATTTTTTCTTAAACTATCAATATTTTCTCTTTATTTTGATTATAATTCATTTAAAACGTTTCAAAATAGTGCAAAAGGGAATACAGTTTAGTGAAGAGTAAGTGTCCCTCCCACCTCTGTCCCTCAGGCTGGTTAACAGTTTATTTTTTAAATATATTTATTTATTTTATTATTTATTTGGCTGCACTGGGTCTTAGTTGCAGCACGCAGGATCTTCGTTGCAGTATATGGGATCTTTTAGTTGTGGCACGTGGGATCTAGTTCCCTGACCAGGGATCGAACCCGGGCCCCCTGCATTGGGAGCGCGGAGTCTTAGCCACTGGACCACCAGGGAACAGTTAACAGTTTCTTATGTAGCCTTCCAGAAAGAGTTTAGGCATATGCGTGCAATACCAAATATTCTTTTTTCTTTTTTAATACATTTATTTATTTATTATTTATTTATTTATTTTTGGCTGAGTTGGGTCTTTGTTGCTGGGCGTGGGCTTTCTCTAGTTATGGCGAGTGGGGGCTACTCTTCATTGCACCTTGTTGCGGAGCACGGGCTCTAGAGCACAGCCTCAGTAGTTGTGGCGCATGGGCTTAGTTGCTCTGCGGCATGTGGGATCTTCCCGGATCAGGGCTCAAACCCATGTCCCCTGCAGTGGCAGGCAGATTCTTAACCACTGCGCCACCAGGGAAGCCTCCAAATATTCTTTATAGACTTCTTTCGGCTCCATTTGCCTGTCTCTTGAGAACCAGGCCACTTGGCCCTGAGCTGACTGGAGAAGTCAGCTGTCACTGGCTCCTCTTCCCCCAGTCTCTTCCCCTGCACCCCCAGTCCCCTTTCCCAGGCCCTTCCCACATGTGGGGGTGGGTGCCTTTTCACCCTCCTCCTTCCTTTCTAGCTCTACAGTCTGCTTGAATCAGGGAGGGGCTGTGATGGGCACTGCTATGTTCCTCTCCAAGTGCAAGAGTGAGGTGGCCCCTGGTCCAGAGAATGTCCCCGCTGCCCACTCACCCGCATTCCTCTGGTCCACACATTGAAGAATCGGCTCTGTTGCTCCTTTTCTTGATTTCTTCTAGCCTCGATGGCTGCCACCTCCTTGGGATCTGGTGGTGGGTCTACCTTATACATCTGGAGCAAGGGTGAGGTGAATGGCCAATCAGTGCTAACCATCCTCCTTGACTACACCCCCACCCCCATTCCTTTCTCCCCACAGTATCTCACTAGTTATTGATTCCTACTGATTTTACTTCCTGACATATTTCATATCTGTGTTCTCCATCTCTGCTGTCACCACCCTAATTCAGGCCTCACAAGCTGGTGCCAGACAATATTCCCAGGAGCCTCACTGGCCTCCCTTGCTCCAGTGTTATGCTCTCTACCTCTTTCTCTGCCTTGGCTACTGAAGTGATTTTTCTGAAAGCAAATCTGACCATGGCACGCCTCAGCTTAAAACCCTTTAAAGCAGCTTTAAAGCAAATGGCTCCCCAGTGTTTACAAGATCAAGTCCAACCCCCTTTGCCAGATTTATGAGTCTTCATGATCTGACCCCTGCTCACCTTTCCAAGTCTCAAACTCATTTACAACATCCCTTTTGCATTATGTTCTATTTAGTTTTCCCCATTTCAGTAAATGCCACCACCATTCCCCCTTTATTTTTATTACTTATTCTCCAGTCAAATGAAAGGCTAGAGGGCTTCAATTTGCCTGTGTTCCTTCATATTTTGGGAGGCCCACTTTTGGCACGTGAGCCAGCCAAAGCCACAGCCCAAACCACTTCTGCTAACTTAAATCTGATCATGTCTTGCACCTGCTTAAAATCCTCCCCTGGCTTCCTACTGCACTTAGAATCAGATCCAAACTCCTTACTGTGGGCTTTCAAGATCTGGTTCCTGCACACCTCTCCAGTTCATCTCATGCCTCCCTATCCCTTGCTTACAGTGCTCCAGGCACACTGGCTTCCTATCAAGTCCTCCAACACTACAACTGTTCCCACCTCAGGGCCTCTGTACACTGTGTTCCTTTGTTTGGAACACCATTCTTCAACTCCTCATATAGCTAGTTCCGGTCTCTCTCTCTCTCTCTCTCTCTCTCTCTCTCTCTCTCTCTTAACCATTTTGTAACTAAAATATTTGATGCATACAGGAGAATATATATAAGCCATATGTAAGTTAGGAAGCATGATAAAAGAGACCCATGAACCAACTCCCCAACTTAAGAAATAGTGAATGATCAATACTATTGAAGGGTCTTATGTCTCTCCTCCCTCATCCTTACCCTAAGACATAACCACTATCCAAAATGTTACCATTCCCTTACTAATATGCATTAATATACTGTGTGTGCGTAATTCCCTGAACAATATTTTAAAACATTTTCTTGTCTCAGAATTTTAGGGAGTATCACACAGTATGCATTCTTCTGCATCTTGCTTTTTTCACCCATGTTCATTCTATCATTTAACAAATATTTATGGAGTACCTACTGTCAGATGATCCTTTAAGCATTTGGGAGACATCAAGGAGCAAAAGTGACAAAAATCTGAGTCCTTGTGAAAGTTACTTTCTAGTGGGGACAGACAGACTATAGAGAGTACATTAAACAGTTTGTAAGAAGATGATAAGTGCTTCGGAAAAAAATACAGAGCAGGATAAGGGGAATTGGAAGTGCCAAGAAAGTGGGGGGCATGTTGCAATTTTAAATATGGAAGTCAGGGGAGGCATAACTGAGAAGGTAATATTTGAGCAAATACTTGAAGAAGGTGAGAGAGTCTCCTATGCAGATAACTAGGAGAGCACTGCAGGCGGAGGGAACAAGTGCAAAGGCCTTAAGGTGGACAGAAGAGGCACACGTTCAAGGGGACAGCAGGGAGGCAAGGAGGAGTGGGAAATGACATTAGATAGATTGGGTGGGGGGGTGCAGAGCATGTAGGGCTTTATAGACCATTGTAAAGGCTGTGGCTTCTACTCTGAGAGAAATGGGCAGCCATTGGAGGATTTTGAGCAGTGGGAGTGATGTGTCCTGTCTTTGATTTTTAAAGGATCGCTCTGGCTGCTGTGTTAAGAATAGACTGGAGGGGAGGGGAGGCAAGGCTAGAGGCAGGGAGACCAGACCTGCCCTGCTAGAGGCAGGGAGGCTATTGCAGTCGTTCAGGCAAGAGATGATGATGACTCACCAGGTTGGTAGCAGCGGATGTAGCAAGAAGTGGTCAGATTCTGGATATATTTTGAAGGCAGAGCCAACAGGACTTCCTGATGGATTGGATGTGCTGTGAGAGAGCAGTGTTAAGAATGACTTCAAGGATTTTGGCTGGGGCAGTCAGAGGAGTTGCTATCAACTGAGTAGTCTGTGTGGGGAGAACAGAATGGGATGAGGATCTGGAGATCAGTTTCGAAGTGTTGAGTTTGAGAGGTTGATTAGATACCCATTGATAGCATACATATAGTATGGTAAATTTTGTTATTGTTCAAAAAGATTTGCTGTTGGGAATTCCCTGGTGGTCCAGTGGTTAGGACTCTGCGCTTCCACTGCAGGGGACACAGGTTAGATCCCTTGTTCCCTCGTTGGGGAATTAAGATCCCAGAAGCCCCATGTGGCCAAAAAAAAAAAAAAAAAAAAATTTTGCTGTTCCTCCTTACAGAAGGATTCTATATCCTTATCTTATTGTCCTCAAGGTTAGCCACATGATCTGCTTTGCCCTCTGCAATGTGAGAATTGACATGTGCCATTCCCAAGCAGAACTAAGAGCCATTACATGATAGCCACTTTCTCTCTTCACTCTCTGCTGTGGGACCGGCAATGTCCCAGGTGAGCGCTGCCCCTTCAGCCTCAGTCCTGGAGTGATGACAGAGCAGAGATGTAGCCAACCCACAGTGGACAAGAAGCAGGAGTGAGAAATCTTTGTTTTTATGAACTGCTGAGCCTTAAAAAAACATGTTTTTAAGAGTTTATTTGAGCAAAAAACAAACCGGGCAGTGTCAAACCAGAAGTGGTTAAGAAGAGTTCAGGGAAAGATCTTTAAAGAGAAGAGATGGAAAGCAAGGAAATTATTTGATTGGCTATAGCTGAAGCGCTTGCTTTATCTGAGAAAGCCTAGGTGGCTGTTTGGATTGGTTGTCCTTAGGTTTTTTTTTTTGTTAAACAGTTTTTTTTTGATAATTTTATTATTCTGCTTCTGTATAGCAAGACCTTACCTAACTGGAATTTAGTTAACCAGCAACCTCGCCCACCCGTAACATAGCTTGAAGCTAAAAATAAACAAAAATAGATCACTTAAACAAAAGCTCTTGCTCCTCATTTATAGAAGGCTTTCTCAGGGCCTCTGTCAGAAACAATTTGTTCTTATGTAGCACATATTTTTACTAAGCTTTATATAGCCTATGATTTTATTTTATTATTTTTTCTTTTTTTTATTGTCATCACAGTTAACATTTACTGAGTATTTACTGTAAAGGTGCAATTATAAGCATGTTGTATTAGTAACTCATTTATTAGGTTGCACCATATGAAAATGCTGATATTTGACTATTTTTGACATACTAGTATTCTTCTTAATATTTCTGTGAAGTAGATATTATTTTTTTTTCACAACTCACACACACACACGTTTAAACAGTTTTTTAAAGGCTGCTTTCCATTTACAGTTATCAGAAAATATTGGCTATATTCCCCATGTTGTACAGTACATCCTTGAGCCTATCTTACACCCAGTAGTTTGTACTTCCCACTCTCTCACCCCTATATTGCCCCTACCCCCTCACTGGTAACCACTAGTTTGTTCTCAATATCTGTAAGTCTGCTTCTTTTATGTCATATTTACTAGTTTGTTGTATTTATTAGCTTCCACATATAGCTGCTGAGATTTTGAGGTTGTTTGTAACCTCAGCATAATTTAGCCCATCCTGATATAAGGAATTTAAAGCTATGAGGCAGTGAGAGATCTCTAAGGGACTGTAGATAGTTAAGAATGCCTCAGGGGAGACAGGGAGAGGAGGAGCCAGCACTGGAGGCTAAGGAGTGGCCAGTGAGGTGGGAGAAAAAACGGGAATGCCTGAGAAGCCAAGTGAAGAAAGTGCTTTTGGGAGGAGAGAGTGAGCAACCGATGATGGGTTAAGTAAGATGAAGATGAGAACTGACTAATTTGAAGGGGAGGGTTGCTGATGACCTTGATTAGAACATTTTTGGTGGGGCCTGACTGAACTGGGTTCAAGAGAGACTAGGACTCTAGTCAAACAACCCAGTTTATTTTTTAATTGCAAGAGGAAAAGAGGAGGGACTTGTAGATTAAAAGAGACATATATACAGGTGGAAAAGCTTCCCTAGCATATACCTAGGAGCGGAAGTGCTGGATCACAGGGCATAAGCCTATTTAAACTTTCCGAGATAATGTTGTTTTCCAAGGAGATTGTACCAATTTATACTTTCACTATAGTGTATAAAAACTCTAGCCACTCCACATCCTCAGCAACACTGGATATTACAGACTTTTTAATTTTTGCCAACTTGTGGGTATAAAATTATAATTATCAGTTTTAATTGGAATTTTCCTTATTGCTAATGAGGTTGTAACATCTTTTCATGTGTGTTTTGTCCATTTTTCTTTCTTTTCTGTGAAGTGCCCATTCATATCTTTTGCTCATTAAAAAAAAATCAGTTTGTCCTTTTCCTATTAATTTTAGGAGTTCCTTATGTATTCTACACACTAATCATTTCTTAGTTTACCTGTGGCAAACATCTCCAATTTGTGGCTTGTCTTTTCACTTTATTATTATTTTATAATAATTTTATGGTAACAGTTGATACACACAAAAGAATATGGTTAACACATGTAAGTTATGAAGTATAACAACAAAATGAACACCTGTGAACCCTCCACAGAACCCAGAAAATAGAACAGTATCAATACTTTAGAAGCTTTCTGTGTGCACTTACCATCTTTTCACTTTATGTTGTAATTTGGAGGAATCTGAATGTAGTCAAATTTACCAATCTTTTCCTTTAAGCTCAAAAGTTTTTATTATTTAAGAAATCCCCTGAGGTCATAAGGATATTCTCCTATATATTCTTCTAAAATTTCTAAAGTTTTGCTTTTCTCATTTAAGTTTTTAATCTATTTGGGAATTGCATTTTGTATATGGTGTGAGAAGTAGGGATCCAATTTGATTTTTTTCCCCCCAAGCTCCATTTCATCTTAAATGGAACAGTAGTTCCTGTCAATTATATGAGATTGCTGTCCTTTGGTCATTTTATCCCCTCAGCCTGATCATGACTGTTTCTCCCAACTGAACTTCATTTACTAGATTGCATCAACCAAGCTTTCTCACTTTCCTGGACTTGTCCTAAGACTTTAAGACTCTTCCCAGCCTCCAGACATCATTTAAAAAATAGTTACAGGAATGGCTGTGGCAGCCACCAGACCCTTTTCATGTCTAAGTCTAAGCACCAACGCCAGCCTACTCATTCCATCTGTCACGACAATATAAGGTCACACTGAAGGGAAAGATTCCACAGACAGCCTCTTGGACTGCTAAGGCCATGGCTTAGTAAAAAGCAGGTATAAGGTGATGGGGGATGAGGGGATGGAGGAGAGGGATAGAAAGATGGGAAACAGAGGGGAAGGGGACAGAAAGGGCAGAGTCAGGGGCAGAGGGAGAAAAGAGGAAAGAGGGCAACAGGGCGGTTGATAGGGGTGGAGGGCAGAGAGAGAAGAAGAGGAAGGGAGGAAGCAAGGGACGGCAGAGGGGGATGGAGAGGAGGGAATGGGATGGGGGTGAGGCACGGAGAGAGAGAGATGAAGGGGGGAGAAGGGAAGAAGGACAGAGGTGGAGAGCACTGGCTTAGGGACCCTGACTCCCAGGGGTTCACACAAAATACCTTTCTCAGCAAGGAGTCCCAATTTTGAAGCTCCCAGGTTGGGTCTAGGATCAGGTCCAAGACTATAGCAGCTATAGCGGCAGTCTCTGAACTCTGCTTGGAGAAACAGGAGGGAGGCGGGGGATAGGGACAGTACCTCTGGCCACAGTTTTCCCCAGCCCGTATCCCAGTCGCTCCAGAGTACCCTCATCTCCATCCACGCCCCATCCCCCTTCACACCCCATCCCACCTATCACCTCACCCCACTCCACTTCCGACCCTACTCCACCCTCAGCAAGATCTGAACTCTAACACGGAATCCTCCCGCTGGCCCCTCCTTCTCGTACAGCCCTCCGCTCCCTGGGGTCCTTCCAATTCCCGACCCCGTTCTTGTTTGAGCCTTCCCGCCGGCCAGGCAAAAGCCGCAGCCGAGCTCCCACCTTCCTCTTGCCCTGGAGGGCATAATCCTGCTGTGACTCCTGGCTTGTCTCCGCAAGGATCGGCTCCTTCATACAGGTTCCCCCAACCCAACAGCTGCGGACTCCTCCCGGCCCCGCCTGCCTCCTTCCAAGACTATGTTGGGTGAAGAGGCGGTTTGCGTTGCCGTGCGACAAGAAAGAGGGGAGGGGCCCAAATGCCTGTCGTAACCTCGCGCCCTGGCAACGGATCAAGAAAACCTCCACGTCAGCCCGAAGGCCCCGCCCGCGCCGGAAGCCGAAAATGCCGTTAGGCCTGGACTTATTCTCGCGAGGTTTGCCGTCCGCCCGGCCTGCACTGCGGTGTTTCCCGCGCGGGCTATCACAGTTCGCGGGTGTACGGCGCGGCCTTTCTTACAGCCGCCGGCGCCGCCACGGTCATGGGTTTCCTGAAGCTGATTGAGATCGAGAACTTTAAGTCGTACAAGGGTCGGCAGATTATCGGACCATTTCAGAGGTTCACCGCCATCATTGGACCCAATGGCTCTGGTGAGATAAACCCGGCTGCGGCCCTGCTTAACGTCCCAGCCTGGACCCCCCCTATCCGGCAGCACAGTAGTACAACCCAGCCTGTGCAGCCTGAAATGTCGCGAACCCTAACAGGTTCCTTGCCCTCCTGAGGGTTTTCGACCTGGACCCGCTTTTCCCGCTCGGGTGCTCTGACGCGAACCTTTTCCCCAGGTGTCAGTTGCCCGCTCTTTGCGCGACCCCCTTCCTGGCCCGAGTGGTACGGGCCGAAGTGTATGTTACCCCGCCCACTGCCCCCTGCAGCCAAAAGTGGCGCGTCCGGAGCCGGCTGCCAGTAGCTGGCCACGCAGTTCCTCCCCGGAGCAGCTGCATCCGGCCTCCACGCATTGTGTGAACCCCCCGGCAGATGTGGGACCGCTCGTGGCCCTCCCGTAGCCTCCGGGCCAAACGGTATACTTCTGCTTCATCCCAGCGCCCCCTCCTGCCTCGCGTTGGTACATTCCAATTCCTTTTTTTTTTTTTTTTTTTCTTTTAAAAACTCTTCTCTGGAGGCGGCACTTTTGAATTTCGGACTCCGAGCTCGCGTCTCCGGAGTGCTTGGGGTCTCGACTCCCCGGCCTCAACTGAGAGGTGGGGATGCCTCGAATTCGAGGCATGCCTTTCCTACCACTGAAACCGTCAAAAGTCAGAACTCATTCGCTCGTCAAATTTATTGAATGCTTACTGCTTTATAAGGAGTTACTCAGTCAAGGTGCTGTGGAAACAGCCGAGAACAGAATAAGCCATGCTTTCGGAGAACTTACATTCCAGAGGGGAAAGACGATAATAAAGGAGGAAATAAGTTATTTTTCGGCTGTGATAAGTGCTGTGCAGGATTGATGTGATACAGTGATGTGATAGAGTGACTTGGATGGCTTTTTAGGAAGAATGGTCATTAGTTAACAGTACTGTATTGTATATTTTGTATATTTTAAAGTAGATCTTAAAAAAGTCACAAGAAAAAAATTAACTGTGAGGTGATGGATGTTAACTAAACTTATTGTGGCAACCATTTTGCAATATATACAAATACAGAATCATGTTGTACACCTGAAAGTAATACAGTGTTGTATGTCAGTTATATCTTGTTAAAACTGGGAGAAAAAATAAAAAGAAAGAAAAAGGAAGGAAAGGAAGAAAGAAAGGCTAGTCAGATTAAGGCCTCTATTTCATATCTAAATTCCCCATCTCTAAATTATACACCCTGGAGTCCTCCCATCTACGGACATTAGAGATCTGTTTGGAATCCTGCTGTGTTCCTTCACCTCAGAGGTGTTCTAGCTGAATCACTTTCTAGCCTGAGGGACTGCCCTTGCTGAAGTAGCTGTAACTGATGACCTTCCCTGGAGTCTTGCCTAGATATGGCTCTCTATTAAGCAGGGTTTCTCAACAGCAGCACTGTTGACATTTCCAGTGAGGTAATGCTTTGCTGTGGGGTCCGTCCTTGTAGGATGTTTAGTGGCATCCTTGGCTTTTACCCACTAGGTGACAGTAGCAACTCCCCCACCCCCTCCAGGTGTGACAATCAAAAATGTCTACAGACATTACCAGATGTCCCCAGGGGGGAGGGGCAAAATCACTCCACCCTCCCCCACCTCATTTGAGAACTACTGGCCTAGATGGCTAATGCTTGGGGTTCCACTGCAGTTTCTTAGGATTTTGGTGTGGTGGCCCCTGTGGAAAGAGCTGAGATGCACCTCTTGGCATTCAGTCTCCCCAACATGGGTAAATTTGTATACCCAGGTATTCCGAAAAGGCCCTTGGTCTGACTGGCCCTCCCTTACCCCGTTCTTTTTTTTTTTGACAGGCAAGAAGTAGATTTATAGGATGCTTGTGAGGGATGCAAGTGGGAAGGCGAGGGAGCTCTGCTCCAAGGATTAAGTTGAGCTACATTTTTATAATCAAAGGAAAGTTGGGGAGGGGGAAGAGACCGCCTTCTTCCTCATTCTTCGAGTAGATGTCAGGCTTACATCCGACCCCATTCTTCAGTGCCCAGCTCCACGAGGCATTCTTTGATTCCCCTCAGTGAATTCCTCTCTGCCACACAGGAGACACTTTCTACATGTTAACGTTTATTCTGTTTTGTATCTTCATCACTGGTCTATGGAGTGCCCCAAAGAAGACATTCCTTGAAACATTATATCATTGTTCAGGTCATAATGCATGTTATAAAAATGTTTACAATATTGAATGATTGAGAGTAGGGAGGCCTTTGGTTGTGAGA
Source organism: Eschrichtius robustus (assembly GCF_028021215.1). Taxonomy (NCBI): domain Eukaryota; kingdom Metazoa; phylum Chordata; class Mammalia; order Artiodactyla; family Eschrichtiidae; genus Eschrichtius; species Eschrichtius robustus. Next base: position 48,762,330 of record NC_090845.1, on the reverse strand, counting down.
TGTTCTTGCCATCCTTGGAGAGCATGGGAGAAGCCCAGAAGTTGGAAATGGGTGCCTAAAAGGCTGACTCCTGGTCTGCATGATGTGCCAGTCCTGCTGTGATAAGAGAGACTAAGCTAAGAGTCCAAACCTGGTTAGGATAGGATTGCCATTTATTGAGCATTCACTGTGTGGCAAGTACTTTATTTATTAAGACACTTTACATTTAAATTCTCACAATGACCCTAGGAGGGAGATACCATTATCTTTGTTTTATCGATGAGAAGATCCAGGCACAAAGAGTTGTGATCACTTGCACACTTGATTCTCAGAGCCAGGATCAGAACCTGTGCCTGTCATACCTGTGCTCCCACCACTCCCACAGAGAACTATGTGCCAACCATTGTTTTAGATGCTTTACCCATGAGTCATGGTTTTTCAGATTTTGCAGGTGAGGGAAAGGAAGGTCTGCTAAAAGTGGTGAAACTAAGATTAGAACCTGGTCTGTTGGACTAGAACCCAAGCTCTTAATCACTGTCTTGTACTGCCTCTGTGGAAGGACCTGGGCTGCCATTTTTATAGCTGGGTAGAAGGGTTTTAGAAATCAGGTCCTCAGTTCAAGGTCAGATAGCATGTTGGGGGGAATCTTGAGATAGAATTTGTAGAGATTAAACTATTCCCTACCCACAACCCCAGTCTAAATTTTTTTAAATATATTTTTTTCTGAGTCTAAAATAGAGAAAGTAAAAACTGTGACTCCACTACTGAAAAGATAATCACTCTTAATGTTAAAAGCCTTATTTATTTATTTGAATAGTGAATATATGCACATGGTATAAAATTCAGAAAATCCCAAAGGATATACAGTAAAAAAAGAAGATTCTCTCCCTTCCCTGACTTGTTACCTATTTTCTTTCCCAGAAATGACCACTGTTATACTGTTTATATTTTTATGCCTTTCCCTCTCCCCAAGTTTTTTTTTTTTTTTTTTAATTTATTTTTTGGCTGCATTGGGTCTTAGTTGTGGCATGCAGGATCTTTCGTTGCAGTGTGCAGGCTCTTCGTTGCAGTGTGTGGGCTTCTCTCTAGTTGTGGCACGTGGACTCATTAGTTGCAGTGCGTGGGCTCTCTAGTTGTGGCATGCGGGCTTAGTTGCCCCGCGGCATGTGGGATCTTAGTTCCCCTACCAGGGATCGAACTGGCATCCCCTGCATTGCAAGACGGATTCTTAACCACTGGATCACCAGGGAAGTCCCCCCAAGTTTTGATTATGAAACTTTTCAAACCTACACCTGTGTTTTACTTAGTCATTTGAAAGTAAATTGCAGACATAATGACGTTTCACCCCTAAAGGATTCAGCATTCATCTACTAAGATCACCATTCTCCTGTTTACCAGTATACTGTTATCACACCTGAGAGAATTAATTTCCTCATGTCATCAGTTATCCAGTTTATATTCAAGCTTCCCAAATTGCTCCCCAAAATGTCTTTTTGGGATCTTTTTGGAACCAGAATCCAATCAAAGTTTGTGTGCTGCCTTTGCTTATGTCTCAGTAATCTCTGTATCCTGGAATGGTTCTCCCCAAAAGCCATTGACTTTTTGAAAAGACCAGACCAGTTGTCTTGTAGAATATCCCACATTCTGTGTTTGTCTTAAGGTTTTTTCATGGTGTCATTTACCATGTTTCTCTAACTGCTGTATTTCCTATAAACTGGAAGGTAGGTCTAAAGGTTTGTTTAGATTCAGGTCAAATATTTTTGGTAAGATACTTCATAGGTGATGCTGTGTGCTTCATGTTGTATCACTATAGGAATATGCCTTTTTAAAAAAAATTATGTTAAAATACACATAACATAAAATTTACCATTTTAACCATTTTTGAGTGTACAGTTCAGTAGTGTTAAATATATTCACATTTTTGTGCAATCAATCTTCTGAACTTTTTCATCTTGCAAAACTGAGACTATACTCATCAAATAACAGCTCTGCATTTTCCCCCTTCCCTCAGCCCCTGTGTGTTTTTTTGTTTTGTGTGTTTTTTTTTTTAAACTTGGTTGAGATCAAACTATGTTGAGTTTTGTATCATGCTTGTTTCTCCTATTGTGGGTATTTTCCCATGTCATCAAAGGTTGTAGAGGGACTTCCCTGGCTAATACTCCACACTTCCAATGCAGGGGGCCTGGGTTCGATCCCTGGTTGGGGAACTAAGATCCCACATGCTGCGCGGCATGGCCAAAAAAAAAAAAAAAAATGTTGTAGAACGATTTATTCTGTGAATATACCATTTCCTTAGATGGGGTTCTAGTTTTTGGCTGCTGTAAGTGGTAACTGCAAAGGAGCTGTTTTTCTAAGCCTTTGATCCAGGGCTTTGGTCAGGCCCAATCTTTACAGGGGCAAAGCAGTATTTTGTCCTCCTGTTAGTCTGTGCACTGAGTGATTAGGGAACATTTATGTTCTTGTCAATGTCTCCTTTATTCCTTTTCCTCTCCCCTTCTTCCTGACTTCCCCTCCTCTACTTTGTCCTGTCCTCCCTTAGGTAAGTCAAATCTCATGGATGCCATCAGCTTTGTGTTGGGTGAGAAAACCAGCAACCTGCGGGTAAAGACCCTGAGGGACCTGATCCATGGAGCTCCTGTGGGCAAGCCAGCTGCCAACCGGGCCTTTGTCAGCATGGTCTACTCTGAGGAGGGTGCTGAGGACCGCACCTTTGCCCGTGTCATTGTTGGTGGGTGAGGCTGGCCAGAGGTTCTCCTTGGGTCCACGAGCATCGGGGGGTGGCTAGACTAGTTTGTTGGGGTAGGAGGGAGGCCTAACCCTCGGCTGACTCATGCATTGTCTTGTAGGGGGTTCCTCTGAGTACAAGATCAACAACAAAGTGGTCCAGCTACATGAATACAGTGAGGAATTAGAGAAGTTGGGCATTCTTATCAAAGCTCGTAACTTCCTCGTCTTCCAGGTGGGCATTTTTAACAATTATTGGCTACCTGCTTTTTGTCCTATCCCCACTGGACCTGCCGCATCTCTGGCTTCATCATCTCTCCCCTGAACTAATGTAACGGCTTCCTCACTGGGCTTCCCGACTCCAGTCTGGCCCCTTCCTGTTCATCCCCTGGGCCAGGATCATCTTATGGGAGCACAAATATGTTTCTTTCCCTCCTCTCCTTAAAACATTTCAGTGATTTCTCATTGCCTTCTGATGGCAGTTCTCAAATTGTAGTCTCCAGATCGGCATCAACTGGGGACACGTTAGAAATGCACATTCTCAGGTCCTACCCCAGACCTATAGGGGCAGAGAGTATGGGGTGGGGCCCAGCAATTTGTGTTTTCCCGGGCTCTCCAGGTTATTATGATGCACACTAAAGTTTGAGAACCATTGCCTTAGCATGAAATCCAACTCCTATCATTCATGAAACACCACCCTTTGGTTCTTGCTCACCTCACTAGCCTCATATGCCATTACTCTTCCCTTCTAGCCCTGCCTTCCAGCCTAATTAAGCCTTTTACAGTTCCCCAAATTCACCTGCTTTCTTTGGCCTGCAGGCCTTTGCAATATTAATTTTCCTCTACGTGGAATAACCTCGTCTCTCTTACTTTCTTGGTTAGTTTCTTCCCCATCTTCCAAACTCAGCTTAGATGTCACCTTTGGGAAACCTTCCTACATAGGTACCCCTACCAGTCTCCTACCCTCAAGCTTCATTTAGTTCTTTTTCTGTGCTACTGCTGTCATTGTATGTAACACACGGTGTTGTCTCTGCTTCTATCTCTTCTGTTCCCCATGTACCTCAAAAGGCAGGGAATGTGTCCTCAAAGCTCAATGGTGAAATGTGCCACCCAGTGTGGGGAAGGGATCAGTGAACTTTTTCTGAATGATTGAGTGGGAGTGGGTAGCGGGAACTGGACTGGCTAGGGTCTAAGTGGGGAGAGTGTTTTGACCTTTACTAGGGCGCTGTGGAATCTATTGCCATGAAGAATCCCAAAGAGAGGACAGCTCTTTTTGAAGAGATCAGTCGCTCTGGGGAGCTGGCCCAGGAATATGACAAGCGAAAAAAGGAAATGGTGAAAGCTGAAGAGGACACGCAGTTTAATTACCATCGCAAAAAAAACATCGCAGCTGAACGCAAGGAGGCCAAACAAGAAAAAGAAGAGGTAGGTGGCCAGGTTGCCTCTGGGCTCTGAGAGGCCAGATTGAAGCCAGTGCCTTACTGATGCACCCCTGCCTCCACACCCCTATTTGCACAGGCTGACCGCTACCAGCGCCTGAAGGATGAGGTGGTGCGAGCTCAGGTACAGTTGCAACTTTTCAAACTTTATCATAATGAAGTGGAAATCGAGAAGCTCAACAAAGAACTGGCCTCTAAGAACAAGGAGATCGAGAAGGACAAGAAGCGGATGGACAAGGTAGAGGATGAGCTGAAGGAGAAGAAGAAGGAGCTGGGCAAAATGATGCGGGAGCAGCAGCAGATTGAGAAGGAGATCAAGTAAGTGGCAGACCTGGGCATGTGACTTGTGGAAAGCCAAGAGGCTGTGCTGTTTCCTAGGGCTCCTCTGAGCCCAGAGCCCAGTGCCTATACTAGTTTCTCTATCTTCCCCTTGACTTGCTTTGGCTAGAATCAGGCACATTTGTTGACTTGCATTTTAGACAAATAGAGTATTTAAGTACTCAGACTCTGGGTAGATAGGTACTCAGAAGAGGAGAACTTGAAAGGGGTGGTGGCTTTGCCAAGTGTGAGAGGAAGTGATGGGAAGCCACTCGTGGCTGGTAGTCTCTTCCTAGAAGAGGGAAACTGGAGCTTGAAGTTTAAAGGACAGAAATTTGAAAAGGTTAAGTCAGATTACGTGAACACAGGTTACTCTTGGGAGTTGTTACTGAGGGGCCTGGCCTGGCTAGGGTTGAGGCAGGGGTGGTAGCTTTACCTTATAGAGTGGCTGGAATGCCAGGCTGAAGCCATCATTTCTAGGGAGTAGCCCCTTTTTTGAGGATCTGTGGGACATCAGGCCCTTGTTCTTTTAGGCACTTCCCTGAGGCTTGGAGTTTAGGCCCCCTTTGGATTAAAAAGCCTTGGAACCCTCCCTTCTCCCACAGTGCTAACTGGTTTCCCCCCTCCCCTCTGGCAAAAGGGAGAAGGACTCAGAGCTGAACCAGAAGCGGCCTCAGTACATCAAAGCCAAGGAGAATACCTCCCACAAAATCAAGAAGCTGGAAGCAGCCAAGAAGTCCCTACAGAATGCTCAGAAGCATTACAAGAAGCGTAAAGGTGACATGGACGAGCTGGAAAAGGAGATGCTGTCAGTGGAGAAAGCCCGGCAGGAGTTTGAGGAACGGATGGAAGAGGAGAGTCAGAGTCAGGGCAGAGATTTGACCCTGGAGGAGAATCAGGTAAGCTCTTGGGGGGGTGGGGAGTAGAGAGATCGCTGGGCTGACATGGACTGACTTGGTCATCCCTGTCCTCCTTCCCTGTCCCTGACACAGGTGAAGAAATATCACCGGTTGAAAGAAGAAGCCAGCAAGAGAGCAGCTACCCTGGCCCAGGAGCTGGAGAAGTTCAATCGAGACCAGAAGGCCGACCAGGACCGGCTGGATCTGGAAGAGCGGAAGAAAGTAGAGACAGAGGTGGGCATGCCGTACAAGATTAGGAATGATGGTCCAGAGAAAAGGAAGTAATGATAGTCTTAACAGTAATGACAATAGCTAACATCTAGCAAGCACTTACTGTGTGCTAGACACTGTTTTTTACATGTATGCAGTCATTTAATTCCTCAATTTCCAAATGAGGAAAGTACAGCACAGAGGTGAAGTAATTTGCCTAAGGTTATTAAGTGGCAGAACTGGGATGTGAACCTGGGCAGTCTAGCCCACACTTTTTTTTTTTTTTGGCCGCACCTTGCAGCATGTGGGATCCTAGTTCTCCGACCAGGGATCGAACCTGCGCCTCCTGCAGTGGAAGCACAGAGTCCTAACCACTGGACCTTAAGGGAAGTCCCTAAAGCCCACACTTTGAAGTATACTTCACTTACTGTTTCCCTAATAACAATAATAATAAAATAATAAGAATGATAGAAAGTTATTATAGTACCCCAAGAGCCTACAGTGTTCCAGACATTATGCTAAGTACTTTTAAATATTTAAAAGAAGGCGTTAGGCATTAGTATTAACAGCTAAGTATGTTAAGCACTTAATGGATATCATATGAAGTGGAGGTTACCTGCATTTTACAGATGAGAAAACAGAGGTGCAGAAAGGCCCAGAAAGCTTTACTTTGTTTTGGTTCGAGCCTCTCTTGATTGGTGAGGAAGTTAGCCCAGGCTGGGTAGAACACCTATGAGAGGGTTTCATAGGGCCCAGGGTGACCCCATCAGTTAGCAGAGCCACATTGAACACCATCTGTATGTCTGCTTTTTTTTTTTAAGATTTAATTCGATTTATTTTTGGCTGCGATGGGTCTTCGTTGCTGCGCGCGGGCTTTCTCTTTTTGTGGCGAGCGGGAGCTACTCTTTGTTCGGTGTGCCGGCTTCTCCTTGCGATGGCTTCTCTTGTTGCGGAGCACGAGCACTAGGGTGCTCGGGCTTCAGTAGTTGTGGCTCGCGGGCTTAGTTGCTCTGCGGCATGTGGGATCTTCCCGGACCAGGGATCGAACCCGTGTCCCCTGCATTGGCAGGCGGATTCCTATCCACTGCACCACCAGGGAAGTCCCTGTGTGTCTGCTTTTTAATGGGCCTCCTGCACTAGTGACCCATTGTCCGTGACTGTTGGGCTCTTGGATGAGCAGGCACATGGGGAGGGTGAGCCAGGGCCCCATGGTCTTGGAGTTAACTTACTCAGCCTATGGTGATGTAGTGTATTTGTCTTTCTCCCAGGCCAAGATCAAGCAAAAGCTGAGGGAGATTGAAGAGAATCAGAAGCGGATTGAGAAACTGGAGGAATACATCACAACTAGCAAGTATGTGGTCTTGTAACCTTCCCTCTTACTTCCAGGCCTGTTCTTGTGAACCCTTCCTGTCCTGCCCCTCTCCAGGCAGGACCCACAGAGTCCCTCTCGGCCAGGAATATTTTCTGGCCAGCCAGGGTAACCCTTGTGTTTCCTTACTTTGTAGGCAGTCCCTCGAGGAGCAGAAGAAGCTAGAGGGGGAGCTGACAGAGGAGGTGGAGATGGCCAAGCGGCGAATTGATGAGATCAATAAGGAGCTGAACCAGGTGATGGAGCAGCTGGGGGATGCACGCATTGACCGCCAGGAGAGCAGCCGCCAACAGCGAAAGGCAGAAATTATGGAAAGCATCAAGCGCCTGTACCCTGGCTCTGTGGTAAGAGTGGAGAGGGAACTCATTTCCTGAGCACTTACTTTCACACTCACTGTCAGATAATTTTCACAGCAGCCCTGTGAGGACAGGATTGCTAATCCCATTTTTACAGTTAGGGAAACTGAGGGTCAGAGAGGTTAAATGACTTGCTCAAAACAGCGTAGCTTATAAGTATAAGAACTGCAATTCAGGGACTTCCCTGGTGGGGCAGTGGTTAAGAATCCGCCTGCCAGTGCAGGGGACACAGGTTCGATCCCCGGTCCGGGAAGATCTCACATGCCTCAGAGCAACTAAGCCCGTGCGCCACAACTACTGAGCCTGTGCTCTAGAGCCCGCACGCCACAACTCCTGAAGCCCGCGTGCTTAGAGCCCGTGCTCCGCAACAAAAGAAGCCACCGCAGTGAGAAGCCCGCGCGCCGCAACGAAGAGTAGCCCCCGCTCACCGCAGCTAGAGAAAGCCCGCGTGCAGCAACGAAAACCCAACACAGCCAAAATAAATAAATAAATAAAATTTAAAAAAAGAAAAAAAAACTGCAGTTCAGACCCAACTTGTTCTGATTCTTAACCTCGTGTTCTTTTCATCACACCAGTTGTATCTTTCTGAAAGTTTTGTCTTGCTTGTGTCCACTCCTCTGTGGGAGGTGGGGAAACTGGAGAGGGCTTTGGGAAGGGAAGGGGCCACAGGGCAGGAATTAGCTCCCAGGAAGTAGCTCTGTGCAGGCTTCAGTATGAGCTTTTTTGGCATGTAACAACCAGCTCATTCACTAGGCTTTATCAGATCTCTTGGCCTCTTAAACCAAATCCTGAGTCCCCAGATTCCCTGAATATTACTCCTCTATTGCTGTAATTCCATCCCTGGGTTCAACTTAATTGAGTTCCACAACTATTTCCTGATATTTCCTATAGACACTGCTGGGGAGTTGATAAGAAGGAGTTAAGCTCAGTCACTGCCCTTAAAGATCTTACCCTTTATCTGATAGTTCTTAGGGAACCATGGTTGATTTGGGGGGCATGGGGGAAGTGAACTAAACAAAGAGATTTACTTTGCTGGGTGTTTGTGAGAATTTGATATAATGCATATAGGGTCTCTGGCATAATGCCTGGGGTGGCAGTGGTCTGTGAAATGGTAAAAGTGAGGTTTAGAAAGATGATTTTTGGATTCAGACATGACTGCCTGAAGTTGTTGTTGCTTTGGGGCCAGAGTAGGTTTTTCTTCCATAGTGTGGGGGCAGTGTTCCTGGTAGAAATTCTGACCTGCTCCCACCCCCTTCCAGGCTGGGAATTGGGGTTCCCAGGCCAGCTCCCAAAAGCCTCATGCTTCACTTTTCTCTTCTGACTTTCCCTAGTACGGCCGCCTCATTGACCTCTGCCAGCCCACACAAAAGAAGTATCAGATTGCAGTAACCAAGGTTTTGGGTAAGAACATGGATGCCATTATCGTGGACTCAGAGAAGACAGGCCGGGACTGTATTCAGTATATCAAGGAGCAGCGTGGGGAGCCTGAGACCTTCTTGCCTCTTGATTACCTGGAGGTGAAGCTGGTGGTGATGGGGTCAGGGCAGCGTGAGAGGGCTGCTCTTCCTAGCCCTCCGTGTTCCGCCACTTAACTGAGCTTCTTCTCACAGGTGAAACCTACAGATGAGAAACTCCGGGAGCTGAAGGGGGCCAAGCTGGTGATTGATGTTATTCGCTATGAGCCACCTCACATCAAAAAAGCCCTGCAGTACGCTTGTGGCAATGCCCTTGTCTGTGACAATGTGGAGGATGCCCGCCGCATTGCCTTTGGAGGCCACCAGCGCCACAAGGTATGGATTCCCTTGCCCAAATTGGAGCTGGACAAGCTTAGTATTGGCGATTCCTCTGTTTAGCTTCTCCCCTCTCCTCTCTACTCCCTGCTGTATGTAGACAGTGGCACTGGATGGGACCCTGTTCCAGAAGTCAGGGGTGATCTCTGGCGGGGCTAGTGATCTGAAGGCCAAGGCCCGGCGCTGGGATGAGAAAGCAGTAGACAAGTTGAAAGAGAAGAAAGAGCGGTTGACAGAAGAGCTGAAGGTAAGCCATAGGCAGGGCTGTCCCTAGGAATGGGGGTCCGAAGCCCAGGCCAGCTGCCCACCTTCTTACCACCTAGCCCCCCTCTCTTGTCCACTTTAGGAGCAGATGAAGGCAAAGCGGAAAGAGGCAGAACTACGTCAGGTGCAGTCTCAGGCCCACGGACTGCAGATGCGGCTCAAGTACTCACAGAGTGACCTAGAACAGACCAAGACACGACATCTGGCCCTGAATCTGCAGGTGGGGCCTGGCCTTCAGCCCTGTTTGCCAAAGGCCATCTTCACATTCCTGGCCTAGGTTTTTCTGGGGGTGGGGAACTTGTCCCACTTCCTTTGGGGACCAGACATAGCATAAAGTCAGACAAGCAGGGGTTCAGATCTTGGCTCTGTATGACATTAGGCAAGTTACTAAACCTCTGTGTTGTATCTGTTCAAATCTTTTGCTCATTTTTGTATTGGTTTGTAAGTTTTTTGAAAAATATATTCCAGAAACAATATCTTTGTCAAACATATGTATTGCAGGTACTCAAAAAACAAAACAAAACAGGAAAAAAAACAAAAAACAAACAAAATAAACCTCTCAGTGTCAATTTTTTCATCTTAATCTGTAAAGTGGGGTTAGAATTATAGGGTCCTTACAAAGATTGAATGAGTTAATATATGTGAAGTATTTAGACTGATTCCTCATAGCCAGTGAATGTTCAGTAAATGTTAGGTGCTATTAACATAACTAATTCATTCAACAAATATTTGAGTTTCTTCTGAAAGTTTTCAAAGTGAGCTACAGATATTTCAGTCCCTGTGGGTGGGGGTAGTTTTATAGACATATTAATGTGTTTGATTATGGGTGGTTCCCCAGCTCACCCTGGAGGTGTTATGTAATATGTAGTATATGTATCATTTTTCTAAAATCAAAAAGTCTGAATTCCAAAACATATCTGGCCCCAGGGGTTATTGATGAGGGAGTGTGGACCTGTAAGTAATGATGTTTACTGTGTGCCCAGCCTTTTGGATTGAAGCTGGCTGACTAGAGGCCAGGGAGGAAGCCATGTGATGGTCCAAGTGAGATATGATGCAGCCTTGACAGCAGTGCTAAGTCAGGTTCTCTCAGCATGTGGCGAGTTAGCCCTTTTTGTCCATGGGGCCAGTATACTCAGGGTGGCTCTTTTTCTCCAAGGATCCTGGTCTCTTTTGTCCTCTCAACCCTGTTTCCTTCAGGAAAAGTCCAAGCTGGAGAGTGAGCTAGCCAACTTTGGGCCTCGAATCAATGATATCAAGAGGATCATCCAGAGTCGAGAGAGGGAAATGAAAGACTTGAAGGAGAAAATGAACCAGGTTGGTAGAGGATGAGCCATGCCAGCATGTGCATCAGGGCAGGACTGAGGCTGGAAGCAGCACTCTGACCCAGAGGGCCTTTTCTCTCCCTTGCTTCTCCCCTCAGGTAGAGGATGAGGTATTTGAAGAGTTTTGTCGGGAGATTGGTGTGCGCAACATCCGGGAGTTTGAGGAAGAGAAGGTGAAGCGGCAGAATGAAATCGCCAAGAAGCGGTAGGTGGAAGTGTGGTTAGAAGGGGAGACTGGGGTGCCCTTGAGCCCCTAGCCTGACATCTGGGAAGTCAAATGCCATCATAAGGCAGGGAGCAGCTTTTACAACGATGGGCATTTATGGTAGGTCATCCTTAAAGAACAGGGACATCAGGGAAGCATGTGGCACAGTATAGGGATTAAGAGTACCAGCTTTAAACGTGGTTTACCTGGGTTAAAATCCCAGCTCCATGGTTCATTTATCTTGGGCAGTGACTTGACCTCTCTAAGCCCCAGTTTCCTTATGCGTCAAGTGGGATAATTGTGATACCTATCTCATAGAATTGTTGGGGTGGATCAGAGGTTGGGCTTAATCCTTATAAAGTATTTAGCATGATACTTTGCACCTACTAAGAGCAATAGATATTAGTTTTTTTTTTTTTTGGTCGCACCATGTGGCTTGCAGGATCTCAGTTTCCCAACCAGGGATTGAACTTGGGCCATGGCAGTGAAAGCACCGAATCCTAACCACTAGACCACCAGGGAACTCCCAATAGATATTAGCTTTTATTATTGTCATTGTCCTGATGGGTGATGTGGGAGAGGAGGACCAAAGTTCTAGGTTGGAAGAATAGTAAGAACAAAGCAAGTTTCTCCTTTCTTTCCCACTTTAGTTTATTCATTTGTTCAACAAACCTTGTTTGAATACCTACTTGTGCCAAGTTGTCCTGTGCTAGGTATTGGAGAGGGTGGGGAGATGAGGGTAAGATAGATGAACACGACACAGTCTCTCTGAAGGAGGTCACCCCCTGGACCCAGGGCTTCAGTCAGCAGTTCGTCTAGCCCATCACCCATACAGTAACTGTTCATTGCTCTCCTACCCCCAAGTCAGGCTCAAGGGATATAGAATTGAATCAGAGACTGTCCCTGTCCTCAGGGAGTTATGGAGTAATGAGGGAGACAAACAAGTAGATCAGCAGTTTCAGAATGATGCTGTACTTGAGGTAGATAGAAAATACAGAGGAAAATGTTCAAGGAGCTGCAAATCAACAAAAGGAAAAATAAAAACCTAGAGACCCAATAGAATAATGGAGAGAGGATGTAGTTAGCATTTCATGGAAAGAGAAGCTTGAATGGCTAGTAACTGTGAATTGATGTTCCATCTCATTCCTAATTAGAGGAAATGCGAATTAAAACAATCTAGCAGTATTTGGTGAAAATAAGTCTACACGAGCCCAATGACTTAGCAAAGCCACTCCTGAGTCTATATCCCAGAGAGAGTCTTGGCCACAGGGTGACAAAGAGACACATTCAAAGTTGTTCATCTTGGCATAATTTGTAATAGTGGGACATTGGTGGCAATGTAGATGGCCATCACTGCAGAGCAGTATAAGTTAAATGTGATGACTATACAGACTATGGAATACTGTGTAGCAGTTCAGACAAGAACTAGATTTACAGGCAGTAACAGGATAAATTTATAACACTGTACATTTGTATAAATTTAAAAACAAAACAACATTTTACAAGGATATGCATTTTTAAGGTTATATACGTACGTATGTATATGTGTGTATGTATGTATGTATGTCACTTGGGTGTACATGCTCACTGTAGGGAAGATAATAGGAGTAGAAATCAGATTGAACCAAAGGAGACAAGGGAAAGGTCTTGTACACACAGCGATCATAAGTGTTTTATGGACTATGGGGTATGATTATACCAAAAAGGGAGGAACCCAACAAAGTGTAGTAGAAACTAAGAACCTGCTCACAATTGTCAGGAGAGGTTTTGCAGACCAAGGAGTGATGAACTGGAGACCTGTAGAGTGAGTAGGATTTAGCCAACCAAGCAGTAGACAGAAGAAGGGAGTTCCAAGCAGTGAGAACAGCATGCTCAGAGGTGTGAGAGAGCATACCTTGTTCTGCAAACTAAGTATTGAATGTCTGGAGCAGAAAAATGGGGTCAGGAGGAAGCCGGAGGTGTTGGAGAGGTCAGCAGGGGCCAGATCACAGAAGGCTTTGTGAGTCATGCTTAGGAGATTGAACTTAAAATTGCATAGCTCAAAATTATAGAGTTAATTACATTCCATTTGGATTATAGTGACTAATAGGTTTAAGCTGCTAGCATGACATCTGGCAGCATCTGTCACACCATATTGGGGGGTGGAGGGACAGTTGGAAGTTAGACCTGCCTGTCCTGCTAGTATCTGCGTATGCTGGTTACATACTCTTGAGTTTCTATAGAGATAGGGAGGAGGGAACTAGCAGGAATCTATTTTCTCCATTTTTTTTTTTTTTTTTTTTTACTACCCAAGCTCTGCCCCTTTAGAGATTCTGGAATGTTGGGGCAGAGGTGTATGCGGGGGTTAGGGGGTAGTTGGAAAGAGTCAAAGCCCATGAACTGGATATGAACTGAATACAGCCAGTATACCTGGAGATGGTGATGATAACTAAAATTTGTTGAGTACTTACTGTGTACCAGGCATGGTTCTAAGGACTTTATACATATTAACTCCCAATAACTCTGAGGTAAGTACTATTAATTATTATTTCCATTTTTCAGGTGATAAAACAGGCATGGAGAGTATGACTAAGTTGTCTGAGATTCATAGTAAATGGCAGAGTTGGGATACCAGTCCCCTTATCCCACCACATTATATTGCAAGGATGCCGTAGGAGAAGAAACCCAGGTTTTGGTGTTTACACCTGGGATCTAATCTCACTTTGCCAGCTCTGTGTCCTTGGGCAAGGTCTTTTACCTCTTGGCCCAAGTTTCCTCATTTGTAAAATTAGGATAATAATGCCTTCTTGTGGAGCTGTTCATTAGAGGATTAGAGGTAATGTATGTAAATTACATAGAAGCTTAATAAATAGGAATTATCTTAGCTGGTGGGTTCAGGTGGACCTTTTTGTGCCTCCTTCTAGGAACTCGGAACAGGGGCTCCAGTGTTTAAAGGAGGATTCATGGAGTTTGGCCCAATCTCCTCTGCCTTGTGCCATATCTACAAAGCTAGGCCAAGGAACTTAGTTCTGTAACCTCAGGGGACAGTTTTATGTGGATGAGCTGAGTGGTGACTAAAATTCAGCAGTAACTGAGTCCCTGTGCCCCAGGCCTAGTTCTCCTTTCTCCCCACAGTTTGGAGTTCGAGAATCAGAAGACTCGCTTGGGCATCCAATTGGATTTTGAAAAGAACCAACTGAAGGAGGACCAGGATAAAGTACACATGTGGGAGCAGACAGTGAAAAAAGATGAAAATGAGATAGAAAAGCTCAAGAAGGTAAGGAAGGAGACCATGAAAAACTAAACTAAAAGCTAAGAGGAAAAATTGGAAGAGATAATATCCATAATTTATAAAGCCCTCTTCTAAATAAGAAGAACACCAAGACCTAAATAGGGAGAAAAAATGAGTAAGTGGCACAAACAGTTCAAGAAGAGATTCACATAACCCATAAACACGTATATATAATTTAGCCTTAGTAGAAATCAAAGGAATGCAAATTAAAACAATTATGTGTAATTTGTTTCCTATCACATCACCCAAGATTTTTTTTTTTAAAAAAAGGATACTGGCCATGATGCACAAAACCAACATTCTTAGGCCATATGGCACCATCCATTGAGAGTCTTCAGAATACATTTCTCCTCAGTAATACATGAGGAAATCCAAAATGCTGACACATAGGTTGATGTTTTTGTTTTTTGTTTTTTGTTTTGTTATTTACTTATTTATTTGGTTGTGCTGGGTCTTAGTTGCAGCAGGCGGGCTCCTTAGTTCTGGCATGCGAACTCTTAGTTGCGGCATGCGTGTAGGATCTAGTTCCCTGACCAGGGATTGAACCCAGGCCTCCTGCATTGAGAGCACGGAGTCTTATCCACTGCGCCACCAGGGAGGTCCCCCAGGTTGTTTATTTTTTAAGTTTTTTTATTACTATTTTTTTTATATTTTGGCTGCTTTGGGTCTTCATTGCTGCGCATGGTCTTTCTCTAGTTGTGGCAAGCGGGGGCTACTCTTCGTTGTGGTGCGCGGGCTTCTCATTGAGGTGGCTTCTCTTGTTGCGGAGCACAGGCTCTAGGCGTGCGGGCTTCAGTAGTTGTGGCACACGGGCTCAGTAGTTGTGGCTCCTGGGCTCTAGAGCGCAGGCTCAGTAGTTGTGGCACATGGGCTTAGTTGCTCCGCGGCATGTGGGATCTTCCCGGACCAGGGCTTGAACCCGTGTCCCTTGCATTAGCAGGCGGACTCTTAACCACTGCGCCACCAGGGAAGCCCTGCATATTATTTCTTATGAGCCATTTGAGAGAAAGTTGCAGATATGTCCCCTTCTGTGACTTTCAGATCAAAATGAAAACATTCTCCTTTAAAAAAAAATCAGAACATAATAGGTAAGATGACAGTCCCCTTTGACTGACCACTCTCAATCCCAGTCCCCTTACTCTTCCTGGGGCTAATCTCATGTAGGGTGTATTCTTCCAGACCTTATAGGCATTTACTTAAATACTTTTGCATTCATATATATGTACTCATGGAAAGTACACAGTATTGTTTTTGTGGGTGTTTCAAAAACATTGATGTTATTGCTCATGACAGTAGTCTTGGTGTGGAAAAGATGCTTAAATAACATTAAGTCAGAATATAGACTTTTAATTACAATCTAGTCTCAGCTATGTAGACCTGTCCATAAGTAATGCTGAGGGGGAAATAGGCTAAATGTTAATTGGTTCTCTCTGGCTGGTGCGATTACAAGTAATTTCTTTTTTTCCTCCTGCTTCATACTTTTCCTATACTTTGAACTTTTCTACAGCAGGCAACTTGTATATTGGGGTAAGGGGGAGGTCAACAAAATAATTTGGAAAAAGGTAAAAGAACTCAGAGGGGTGATGGGGGTTTGTAAAAGCAGAGCTCATTGAAACAGATTCCAGCAAACTGTCTGGTGGAAAGGGTGGGGACAATGGGAGAAGATCCCAAGGTGAGCTGGGGAAAGCCTTCACTTCTTGTCCTGTTCACCGTGCTGGGACCAGGAGGAACAAAGACACATGAAGATCATAGATGAGACCATGGCCCAGCTACAAGACCTGAAGAATCAGCACCTGGCCAAGAAGTCAGAGGTGAATGACAAGAACCATGAGATGGAGGAGATTCGTAAGAAACTGGGGGGCGCCAACAAGTGAGTGGGTTCAGGCCTGGGCCTGGGGGAAGTACGTAGTACGGGCAGCTTGCTGGATTTGGGTCTCACCTATCTTCCTGGATCTTCTTAGGGAAATGACCCATTTACAGAAGGAGGTGACAGCCATTGAGACCAAGCTTGAACAGAAACGCAGTGACCGCCACAACCTGCTACAGGCCTGCAAGATGCAGGACATCAAGTTGCCGCTGTCTAAGGGCACCATGGATGATATTAGTCAGGAAGAGGTGAGTATTAAGGCTGGTGGTGGGTGCGGGCTGTGAATAACATAACCAAGAATGGGGGATGAAGGTCGCTAGGGAGGGCAGGTGAGAGAGAGAGAAAAGGATGGTGGGTGCAGGTGGTGAGAGACAAAAGGAGGGATGCAGGGGAGATGAGGCAGGGTGAAGCTGTGAAGGCAGGTGAGGTGAAAGGTAATAGCTTTGGTGTGAGAGGGAAGTTGCTGGGGGTAGGGCTGCATGTCAGTAGGTGGTGAGGGAGGTAAGCCAGGAGAAGAGGAAGTCATTCATTAACCTTAGGGACTTGAGCTAAGATAGTTCCAGCAGGTGATGGATATTGGTAGGAGTGGGAATTGAGGGACATTAGCCAAGAGCAAAGGAAGACGGAATTGAGGGACCTGAGGGATGGTAACTTAGCTGCAGTGAGGGAGATTGGCCAGGAGAGAGTTGGGTAAGGGACATCAGCAATGCAGAGGTGATGAAGCTTAGTTATGGGAAAGGGAGGGACACCAGCCAATAGAAGAGCCAAGGCATTTTATCCACTGAAAGTGAAGCTTGGTAGCAAGGGGGTGGGAATGTTAACTGAGAGGAGGTTTGCAGATATCTTGTCTTTGTCCTGAACATGTATTTCAGTCCCACATGTCTTTCTCCCTCCTTTCTTCCCAAATAGCATTTCCATTTAATTCAGCAAAATATTTTGAACACCGGCAGTGTGCCAGGCATCATGGTAGCATGTGATATAATTACTCCTAATCCTAAGCACAACCCTGCCAGGCAGGCATCGTCCTGTGTTGCAGATGAGGGTTTGTGTGTTTAAATGAGGATTCAAGCAACAGCATGGCTTGCCCAGGGTCACACGGTTAGTCGGCGGTAGAGCCCAATTTTGAACTCAGATCTTTCTGCTGTCAGAGCTGCTCTTCCTTTTGCCACAAGTACTTTCTAGCAAGGTGCTTCTCAAAGACATCGAAGGCTGCAAAGGAGCCCCTCAGCCCCCTCTAGAGGAGCAAGTGCTCTTATGGCCATTCGGCTCCATTTGAATCTCCCTCTCGCCATTGCAGGGTAGCTCCCAGGGGGAGGATTCAGTGAGTGGCTCCCAACGAACTTCCAATATCTATGCACGAGAGGCCCTCATCGAGATTGACTACGGCGACCTGTGTGAGGATCTGAAGGTGAGGCTCAGCCTCGGGGAGTGGGTACATCCTCCCAGCTGTCCAGAGAGAGGGTCAGCTCATCTGGGGGCCCTGTGGAGACAGACCACGTCTGGAAAGAGGGGCGAGCTGGCAAGGCGGGGGGTGGGGTGGAGTTGTGATCCATGGCTTCCCCCCATATACAAACACAGACACAGGCACATCTTCCACCTCCACCTGCCCCCATCCCTGCCTGTTGCCAGTCTTCCCCTTCCACCTGTGTACACATCTCAGCCCAGATACACGGAGAACAGGCTCCTGTACAGTGAACAGATAGACCTCGGGGGTTCCTCAGGGCTCTGTCCCAGGCATCCTTTCCTTCTCATTTGGTGTTCTCTCATCCTGGGTATCTCCTCTACTCCCCTGGCTTCAGCTGCCGTCTCTATGCTAGGGCCCACAGGTACCTCAAACCCCAGCCTTCCTCCCCAAATCGGCCTCTTCTCTTCAGTGCCAGCCCCAGGTTCAAACCAGAAATCTGAGCCTTGTCCTTAACTCTCTCTCTCACTTTGCATATTCAATGAATTACCAAGCCCTGTCAATTCTACCTTCCAAATATCTACTGAATTCTACTTTTCTCTGTTTCCACTGTCTCTCTAGTTCAGGCTGCTTTCACCACTCACATGGACTACTGTAGGAGCCTTCCAAATAGTTTCTGATGCTTTCCAATCTTTCCTTATAGCCAGGCAGGGGGACTTGATTTTTTTTTTTAACTTTTTTATTATGGAAAATTTCAAACAGATACAGAAGTAGAGAGAATGATATGATGAACCCCAGGTACCCATCATCCAGCTTCAGTAATTAGCAACATATGGCCAATCCTGTTTTTTATACCCTTCCCCCTCCTGATTGGCACATTTTAAATCAAATTCTAGATATTCCATTCATAATTACCTCAGTATATGTCTCTAGGACACCTTTTTAAAAAATGTAACCACGATATTATACCAAAAAATTAGCACTAACTGTGTAGTGTCATCTGATACTCGATAAATGTTTAGATTTCCATGAATGTCCCATAAATATCTTTTTTAAAAATATTGTTTCTGTGTTTAAGTCAGGATTCAAGTGAGGTCCATGTGTTTAAATTGGTCTCTTATGGTCTATAACATTTTTTTATCCCTTTTTATTTTTTTCTTGCTATTTATGGAAGAAACTGGGTCATTGGTCTTGTACAATTTTCTATACTCTGAATTTGGCTGATTGTGTCCCATGATGTTTTTTAACATGTTCTTCCATCCTTGTGTTTCCTATAAACTGGTAGTTAAATCTGTGGTTTGATTGGATTCAGATTCATTTTTTATTTTTGGCAAGAATATATCATATGTGGTACCGTGTACTTATGAACTTCCTTTTGCATCGCATCAGTAGACACTGAATGTCAGTTCGTTCTCTCTATCTTTGTAATGATAAGATTGATGAATGCTCAACACTACCTATGAAATATTCTTGCCAAAAACTCAAACAAGGATCTGATTAAGCTTTTATGTCCACCAATTATATGAAACACTGGTGCCAGAGGAACATGTTAAATAAAAGCACAGGGATGCAGTTAACTAGATCCAGACTGTGGGAAACTCTAAAGGACAAAAGACCTGGTCTCTTCCATAAATAAATGGGAAGAAAGAAAGAAACAGAAAGGGAGAACTTTTATAGGCTTATGAGACAAATCAACCAGTTACAATGTGTGGCCTTCCCTTGAATCCATTGCAAAGAAAAGAGAGACAGGGGAATTTATAGATTAAATGAGATTTAAGAGACATATCAACCAGTTGTAATGTGGGCACCTTATTTGGAACCTGCTTTGAAAAAAACCTGCAAAAAATTTTTTATGTAACACAATTGGGCTGATTTGAACGCTGACCAGATAGTTTATGATGTTCAGGAATTGCTGTTAATATTTTTAGGTGATAATGGTATTGTGGTTTTATTTTTAAAATGTCCTTACCTTTTACAACAGTGGTTCTCAATGGGTGGGGTGGATTTTGCCTCCCCAGGGGACATTTGGTAATGTCGAGATACTCTTGTCACACCCAGTTGTCGCAACTGGGGCAGAGGTTGCTACCAGTATCTAGCGGGTAGACAGTAGGGATGCTGCTAAACATCCTACAGTGCACAAAGGACAGCCCCCACAACAACAAATTATTTGGCTCAAAATATCATTAGTGCTGAGATTCAGAAACCCTGTTTTAGAGGTACATACTAAAGTATTTATGGATGAAACATTTGAGATTTGGTTTAAAATAGTTGAATATAGAAAGAAATTGGATATAGATGGCAGAGTATTGGCCATGAGTTGATAATTATTGAAGCTGGGTGCGTGGGGTTCATTGTATTATTCTCTGCATTTCTGTGAATGTTTAAAAATTTACGTAATGTAAAGTTAAAAAAGGAAAAACAATCATGATCACCATGTTCAGGTGTTGTTAGCCCCATCAATCTTATAAAGTTCCCTATCAGCCTTTCACAGCTGGTTTTAGCAGCTATTAACGAACGATCATTGCCTACATCTATTAAGGGCTGCAAAATGGTAATTTTCTGATTCTTTCATTCCTCCTACATTTATTAATTGGATTTCTAAAAAAGAACTTTCTCACATCAACTGTTTAGTTCCCTTGAAATTCAGTTAGTACAGAAAAGGTAGAATAAATACTTAATTCTTTGCCTTTATTTACCAGCTTTCAGAATGAGTTGGTTGCCCTTGTAACCTTTAAAGGTGACCAGTGACGTTTCTAATTTATATTTATTATAAACTTAAGTGTTTAAATGTATTTTGGTATGTTTCAGTCTATTTGGAGTCATTTTTCTTTTTGATATTCAAATTGTCCCATTCTTGGCCAGCGGGAGCCACTTCAAGTTGATTCTTGCTATTGTTCTTATTAGATTTTTATTATGGAAAATTTCATATGCAGAAGTAAAATAGTACAGTGCTGTCTCATGTGGCCATCACCAGTTTCAGCAGTTATAAACTCATGGCCAAACTTGTTTCATATGCACCCCCACACACTCCATCCTCCCCTTCCCACCCCCAGGTTATTTAAAAAATTCTGGACACCATGTCATTTCATTTGTAAATATTTCAGAATGTATCTCTATAAGAGAAAATCCTTAAAAATATTTAGAATCATTATCATACAAAAAACCCAATTACTTAACACTGGAATTATATATTATTATATAATTCCTTAATAATAATATTATGATTAGTATTCACATTTCCCTGATTGTTATACACACACACACACTCACAGTTTGCTTGCTTGAACTGGGAGTCAAGTAAGATGAAAGAGGGATAGATGATTGATATAGTGATTGGTTGATGATGTCTCCTAAGTCTCATTTAATCCAAAAGTTCCCCCTCTGTCTGTTTTTATTTTTCTCTGCAATATTTATTGTTGTTGAAGAAATTTGCTCATTTCTCCTGAAGGATTTTCTACATTCTGTACTTTGTTGATTGTATCCTGTGGTTTTTAAAATGTTCCCCCAGAACAAAGCAAAAAAAATAAGTTCTGCTGTCCCCCATAGTTCCTGTAAGTGGGTAGTTACATGTAGATCAGTGCTGTTCAATAGAGATACAGTATCACCCACATGTGTAACTTTTAAAAGGTGAAATTAATTTTAATACTATATTTTGTTTAACCGAGTATATCCAAAAGAATGATCATTTCAATGCGTAAACAGTATAAAAATTATTGATGAGAAATTTAACCATCTCTTTGTACTAAGTCTTCAAAATTCATTATCTATTTTAAGCTTCCAGCACATCTCAATTTGGATGCTAAATTTTACTCAGAAATACTTGATCTGTATTTAGATATCCTAAAATTTACAATTGAAAAAGGAGAACCACATACCTAAGTTGTTCCAAATATACTTAGAAGTTTTGTAGTAACTGAATTGAGTATCCGTTTTTAAATTTAAATTAGCTAGCGTTCAATAAAATTAAAACTTTAGTTCCTCAGTCACACTAGCTGCATTTTTCATGCTCAGTAGTGACATGTGGCTTGTGGCCACTGTATTGGACAGCTCAGATCTAGAGGTTTGATTAGATTCAAGTTTTGGGGTTTATTTTGGTCAAGACTACTTCATATGACGTCATTACTTCCATCAGGAGGTTTATAATGTCTGGTCATTGGCTCTTTTTGTGTGGCTTGCAGCCATGATGATTATTGCCTAGATCCATTACATAATTTGTCAGGGGTTGCAAAATGGTCATCTTATTCTATCATTTCTTTATTAGCTGGAATACTGTAAAGAGATTTCCTCTCGTCAATTATTTGGTTACCCTGAGGTAGTTTGTATAGGAAAGGCAGGATATATGTGCTTGATTCTTGCCCTTTATTTACCAGTTTATAAAATAATGAGTTGGTTCTTAGGCATTCTCAAGATTTGTCCACTGAGTTGTTTTCATGTTATTATGAACTTATGGATTTAAACACATTTGATGTGTTGCACTCTGTTGTGGTTATTATCCTTCTCATTGCATCAAGGTGTTGTATCTTTGGCCAGTGGGAACTCGTTCAAGTTGGCTTCTGAATAATTTTTTTTTTTTAACGATTTATTTATTGATTGATTGATTGATTGCTACGTTGGGTCTTCGTTTCTGTGCTAGGGCTTTCTCTAGTTGCGGCAAGCGGGGGCAGCTCTTCATCACTGTGCGTGGGCCTCTCACTATCGCGGCCTCTCCTGTTGCGGAGCACAGGCTCCAGACACGCAGGCTCAGTAGCTGTGGCTCACGGGCCCAGCTGCTCCGCGGCATGTGGGATCTTCCCAGACCAGGGCTCGAACCCGTGTCCCCTGCATTAGCAGGCAGATTCTCAACCACTGCGCCACCAGGGAAGCCCCTTCTGAATAATTTTGACACAACTCTTGTAGTCTTTTTTTTTTTTTTTTTTCCTGGCTGTGCCGCATGGCATGTGAGATCTTAGTTCCCCGACCAGGGATTGAACCCGCCCCCCCGTATTGGAAGGCGGATTCTTAACCACTGGACCACCAGGGAAGTCCCCTCTTGTAGTCTTTGATATCTTCCTTGCTTTCTGGTATGTCCAGGCTCATCCTTTACGTTTCCCACCCCAGATCTGGAATTAGCCATTTCTCTGAGAAGCTCTGACTTCTTTTAGTAGGGAGTGCTATTATTTAGCAACTACCATCTGGACACTGGAATGTTCATGACTGCTGGGTTGCTCAGTGCTTCTAGAACTTTTCAGTAGACTGGGCTACAAAATGCATTTTTTATTTTGAGGGAAAAATGTATCATGAGTTCATATTGATACTTCCAATTGAAATTGTAATTTTCACAGTTTAACGTTGATTTTATGTTTGAGTTTCCAATTATTCTTGCTGAAAATCTGGTTTCTAGCAAGTATTCAATAGTATATTTACTTTAGCCTATCATATATATAGAAAATCATAATAAGATATTATTAGTAACAATTCGATTATTGAATGCTATTTAAGATTTCCTTGATGCTAATGGCTCATTAAGCTAATGGCTCACTGGGCATGGATAGTCGTGTTCCTATGTTTTAAAGTGATTTGAAAGAATCTTCTGAGTGTTTAACCAGCTTAATATATAGTCAGATTTCTTTTGTTTAGTTTTCAATTTTTAAAGGATTTTGCTTTTTAGTATTCTCCTTTATTTTTTCCAATTTTAATTTTGAAACTTTTCAAACCTACAAGAAAAACTGAAAGAATAGTACAGTTGAACACCCATATGCCTTTCACCTTAGATTGACCAATGAACATTTTCCCAGTTTGCTTTCTCTCTTATCTCTCTTGACTCTCTCCCTCCCTCTGCACTGCACACTTTTTTTGTTTTTGCTGAACCTTTTGAAGGAAGTTGTAGACTTCAGCTCTAAATTCTTCAGCATGCTGGTACAAGGGATTCTCTTCCATAACCACAGTTCAATTTTATACCTAAGAAAATTAATAATTTTATATCTAATATTCCACCCATATTCAAATTTCCCTAGTTGTTACAAAGTGTCTTTTGTAGTAGTTTGTTTTTTGGTTTTTTTTTTTTTAAAGAAATTCACGTTCTTTTATTTATTTATTTATTTATTTATTTATTTATTTATTTATTTATTTATTTATTTATTAATGAATGAATGAATGACCGTGTTGAGTCTTCGTTTCTGTGCAAGGGCTTTCTCTAGTTGCGGCAAGTGGGGACCACTCTTCATCGCGGTGCGCGGGCCTCTCACCATCGCGGCCTCTCTTGTTGCGGAGCACAGGCTCCAGACGCGCAGGCTCAGTAATTGTGGCTCATGGGCCCAGTTGCCCCGCGGCATGTGGGATCTTCCCAGACCAGGGCTCGAACCCGTGTCCCCTGCATTGGCAGGCAGATTCTCAACCACTGCGCCACCAGGGAAGCCCAGTAGTTTGTTTTTTTTAAGCTGTGATCCAATCAAATTCATGCATTGCTTTTGGTTGTTCTGTCTCTTTAGTTTCTTTTATTTAGTTAGTTAGTTTCTTTTAATGTGGAGCAGTCCCCTCACTTTTTTTTTCATAACACTGGTCTTTTGAACAGTCTACATGTTGTCTTGAAGAACAGGATATGTTATGGGTACATTATGGATATGTTAGTTTCCTTTCATTACTCTGTTTAATTTGTTCTACCTAACCTTGTATTTCCTATAAATTGGAAGTTTGAACTATTTTAGAGGCTTGATAGATTTGGGTTAAGTAAGTTTTTGGCAAAAACATTTCACTGTGTACTCCCCCTTCCCGCCGGCTGTGCAACGTGGCTTGCAGAATCTTAGTTCCCCGAGCAGAGATTGAACCCAGGCCATGGTAGTGAAAGCACCAAGTCCTAATCACTGGACCGCCAGGGAACTCCCCACTGTGTACTTTATATTGCACCACACCAGGAGGCACATAGTGTTAGGGTGTCCCACTATTCATGATGCTAGGTTTGATCCTCAGTTAAGGTATCAATTGCCAGATCTCAATGCTAAGCATACACTTTTACCTTTGTAAGTAATAAGGAATCTTTAGGGTGATTCTTTGGCATCTTGTCAGTATCTTGTTCCCCAACAGTTTTTTTACCCAGTGGCTTTCACATTTTGATTCAATTTAATTTTGTTTTATAATTATGTAAATTCTTCATTTGATTCTAAAACCAAAAGTATAATACAAGGTATGTGAAGAGAAGTTTAGCTTCCTTTCTTGTCCAACTTCACCCCCCTTCCTGTATGTGTGACCATTTTAGTTTTTGGATTATCTTTTTGTTGTTGTTGTATTTTTAAAATACAAATATATTTGTATGTAAATTATTCACATTTCCTCTCTTAGATAAAAGATAGCATTCTATTGTGTACCTTTCATATTTTACTTATACTGTATCCACGAATCACTCCATACATATATATATAGAGAGAGATGTTCAGAAAGGCTTTTCTAAAACATATATATATTCATGTCCTTCCTGTGCTTGAAGTCATTCAGTGGTACCTCACCTCCCTTGGGATAAAGTCCAGATTTCTTAAAAGGCCCGTTATCATTGGGCTTCTTCATGTGCCACCAGCTTTGTCTCTTTGCCTAGCGCACAGGCACGCGTGTGCTTACACACACACACACACACACACACACACGCAGTTGCTACTATTGCCATGTTGAATTGCCCTTTGCTTATTTGTTTGGCCTTTTTTTTTTTCTGCTGTGCTGTGTGGCTTGCGGGGTCTTAGTTCCCTGATCAAGGATTGAACCTGGGCCCCAGCAGTGAAAGCGCTGAGTCGTAACCACTGGACCGCCAGGGAATTCCCCTGTTTGGCTTTTGAAGTTCATTAAAGTTGATTACTTTTTTGAATTGCTTTGATTTCCTTGAATGAACCATGAATAAACCCTGGTTTTGCATGTGATACTCCTGTCTGCATAGAAGACTATTCCTTCTCTCTGTCCTCACCATTCATCCTACAGGCCTGAGCTTAAAAATATTCCTGGAAGCCTTCCCTAGCCCCATTGTCTGAGTTAGGTGCCCTTCTTGTGTGCTGACCCATCACCATCTGTTTATCATTGTTTGGGTATTCACCATACGATGTTCTGATTGTTTGCTTATATGCATTCCTCTGTTAGTCCATGAGCTCTGTGAACACAGGAGCCATGACTCACAGGATATGAGTGGCCAGTGCCTGGCATTGGAAGGCATTCAGTAAATATTTATTGACTAAAAGTGGCAGAAAGGCACAAGCCCAGACATGCATCACAACATCCATAAGACCTAAAACCAAGTTCAAATGGAATTTGCTCAGGTGTGGTGATCTGAGCAGAAAACGTGAGTTGCCTTATTCGTTGTCGAGCTGTAAGTGGAGTCCAGACCAGCCTGTGTGGGAGCCTCTAGGTCACCCTGGGATGGCGCTGGCTCATGGCCTGGGCTGAGAGCCAGAGAGGGGCACCACCAGCTGCTCCTCCTGAGAGATGGAGAGGTTGACAGGGCCTGGGGGAAGGGCTAGAGATGAGAAAAGCGACATCAGCCTGTAATTTCTAGGGACGGTGGGAATGGTTACTGTTGGCAGGACCTGATGAGAGGAGCAGGGTTAGGGAAAAAGAACCTGCCTTCTGCGTGGGAGTAGGTCCCCAGGCCCCCGCTCGGATCAGGTATCTCTGTAGGGGCCTGGCCCTTCTTGATGTTGCTGGGCCTGGGATTTGGGATTTGCAGGATGCCCAGGCCGAGGAGGAGATCAAGCAGGAGATGAACACACTGCAGCAGAAGCTGAATGAGCAGCAGAGTGTGCTCCAGCGTATTGCTGCCCCCAACATGAAGGCCATGGAAAAGCTGGAAAGTGTCCGAGACAAGTTCCAGGAAACCTCAGATGGTAAGGGTTTCCTCTTCTTCTTGGTTCTAAGATGAAGGCAGGAGGCTAGAGGTATGGCAAGGGCCTGTTATACATCACAACAGCTCCTGTTTTTACGTGCTTTCTTACTCGAAACTTCCAAGAGCCCTAAACAGTAGGGATTATCACACCTGTTTTATAGAGTAGAAAACTGCTGAGGTTTAGAGAGAATGAGTGACCTGCCTGAGGTCACACAGCTGGTTGCTGGTAGAGCCCAGGGAAGAATCATGTTATGTGGCTGCAAGCCCATGTTTCTTCCTTTGCACTATGTGGCTGGCCCACTGGATACAGGTGATCGTGGAACTGTCTTCCGGGGCCCCTCTGCAGGCATTCCTCTTCCTGTGGGATGTCCCTGCTCTGTGGATTGTCAGTTGTAGGTCATTTTTGCCAGGGCATGGTCCTCAGCCTTGGCAGAGCCTGGGTACTGAGGGGTCACCTGTCTTTCCCTTGTGGCAGAGTTTGAGGCAGCCCGAAAGCGAGCCAAGAAGGCCAAGCAGGCATTTGAACAGATCAAGAAGGAGCGCTTTGACCGCTTCAATGCCTGTTTCGAATCAGTGGCCACCAACATTGATGAGATCTACAAGGCCCTGTCCCGTAACAGCAGTGCCCAGGTAGGCTGGAGCCCCTTACCCAACTAGCCCCTACCCATCCTCATTTGCCCTTCCCTCTAGGCTTCCTGTCCTCTTCCCCATCTAGACCCAGACCCTTGACCCATCTCCTTTCCCCCTAGGCATTCCTGGGCCCTGAGAACCCCGAGGAGCCCTACTTGGATGGCATCAACTACAACTGTGTGGCTCCTGGCAAACGCTTCCGGCCCATGGACAACTTGTCAGGGGGGGAAAAAACAGTGGCAGCTCTGGCCCTGCTCTTTGCCATCCACAGGTATGGCTGTGCCCCCCCAGGGCAGTTGGTGGAGACTGTACTGAGGCCACTGGAGGCTCTGGGGTCCAAGGATATGCAGAGTTATGCCGAGGTGAAGATGATCTGGTAGACTCTGGATTGAATCCCTGTTTCCCTACCTACTACAGCATATCTGGCCTTGGTTTCCTGGACCTGTCTTCCCAATCCAGCCTCATCCACTCAGCATGCCCTCCCCTGCATGTATTCAGTTCCACCTCCAGGCTTTTGCTCACATGGTTGCTGGCTCATAAGCCCTTTTCATGCAAATCTAGCTTGGCCATCACCTTCCACCCCTTCACATCTCATTGTCTTCCTCCTGTTCCTCTAGGAAGCCTGCTTCGACCACTGTGGCATACCCTGACCTCCCCCTACTGAATGCCAACAGTACTTGAATCTGACTCCCCCCCACAACTTAGTGCTTGATTGTACAGCATCATTCAGTGAGCATTTCTTGATGGCTGCTCTGTACCAGACCTTGTTGGGGGATTAGGGACACAGATGAGTCAGACATGGTTTCTGTCTTCGAGGAGCTCATGGTCTAGTGGAAGCCAGATGTGTAAACAGACAGTGAGCTAAATGTTGTAACCGGTTGAGCGTGTGAGCTGTGGATGCACAGAGGAGAGCCACCAACCCAATCTGGGAGGGTGTGGGTAGCCAGGAAAGCCTTTCAAGGGCAGCTAACACTTGAGTAGGAAATGCAAAGGATAAGTAGAAGTTAGCCAGGGAGACCAGTAGGCATTCCAAGGCAGAGGGTACAGCATGTGCAGAGGCAGGGAGACATGGTGTGAGTGGGTGGGGTAGACCTCCAGGTAGCTTGGTCAGTATGGCCAGAGCCTAGGACAGCTTTATCTCCCCAGCCAACCTGGACGCTCCAGAGAGGACCATGTCTTCTGTTCTGTGGGATCCTGGAGTGCAGGGCTGGATGCAAAGGAGGACTCAGTTGGTATATTGGCCTTTAGGGGCTCAGGCAACATTCAGACCTGGGTTTTTTAATCTCTGAAGAAATGGAAGCGGGTGCTGGCCTGTATGATGGGCTCTGGGGCTGTCGTGCCCCGCCCCTGCCCCCATCAGTGTCAGCTCACCTACTGGTTCCCTCCCAGCTACAAGCCAGCCCCCTTCTTCGTCCTGGATGAGATCGATGCCGCCCTGGATAACACCAACATTGGCAAGGTGGGTGCAAGGAAAGTGGGGCCCGGGAGGGAGGCCCCCAGGTTGGGGCTGGGTTTCAGGGAACAACTCCTGAGTGCGCCCTAGCCATTCCTGCAGCCTGTTCTCTGTGCCTGGGAGGCTGGGCCCAGGGTCATCAGCACTGTGCTAGTCAGTGGCCTCCTTTCAGCCTCTCTTCCCCCAACCCTCCACCCCCTACCCCACCCCATCTGCCTCTGGTTCTGACTGGATAAGACAGGGAGTGTTAGGGCTTCAGCCCTGCTAAGTGCTCCACGGCCCCTCCCACAGGTAGCAAATTACATCAAGGAGCAGTCGACTTGCAACTTCCAGGCCATCGTCATTTCTCTCAAGGAGGAGTTCTACACCAAGGCTGAGAGCCTCATTGGAGTCTACCCCGAGGTAGGGCGGGCCTGGCTCAGGAGCCAGCCCCACTCCCTGCCTGACTCCCCAGGGCAGGAAGGGAAGGCTGCAGTGGAGGGGCACGGGGGTGGGGGAGCATAGGGACTCAGGTCCTGAATGACCATCTGGGCTTGTTGGAGCCCTGCCCTGGAGGCTTAGCCAGCTCACCTGGGCAGGGCCATTGCATTTGGGGACAGGTGGAAAGGCGAGACAGAGGCAGCCAGACAGCAGAGAAAAGGAGGAGAGTGCAGAGGTAGGCAGGAAAAGAAGGCACATGGGACTGAGCACATCCTCTCATACCCAGAGAACCATTGCCTGGGCTTTGGGCAGGTATGTAGGGAGGAGGGTTTGAGGCCCCACAGTCCTGGGGCACTTGACCCCTCTTAATTCTCTCCTTACAATTTTATTTTTCTTTTTCTCCCTCCTCCTTCAGCAAGGGGACTGTGTGATCAGCAAAGTCCTGACCTTCGACCTCACCAAGTACCCAGATGCCAACCCCAACCCCAATGAGCAGTAGCAGTAGTTCTGCCCTCCTGCCCTGTCTAGATCCCTAAGTTACGCCTCTCCCAATCTCTGGATATTTGGCTCCCAACCTTTCCCTACCTCCTGTCCCTATTTGGTATAATCATGAAATTTAGGCACTGCTATCGAGCATGAAGAGGAACAGAGGTGATGTTAGTTCTGGAGCAAAAATCCCTGAGCTTCAGGGAGCATCCTGGCCTCTGGAAGGAGGTGCTGAGCTGAACTGAGCTGAACAGGGCCATCTGTGCATCCCCCGTTCCACCACCCTGGACCTTACCCCATCACCCATAATCATGGGTTCCTTGGGCCCCCTGCATTTTGCTTGTGTGTGGGTATGTACGTGTGTGTATATGTGTCCACATGTGCGCATGTGGGTGTGTTTGAAAAATAATAAAGATATTGGAGACCCATTTTAGAAGGAGCCTAGGCTGAATTTGATTCCAAGAGAGCTTAGTATGACAGCACCCCGGCGCTGGGCATAGCCAGACCTCAGGATTCAGGCAGTTACATGAAACCACCCTCATTCACTCATTAATGTTTTCATTCATTTCGTGTGTTCATCAAATACGTACTGAACACCCTCTTTGTCAGACTCTATGCTAGGAATACAGAACTGAATCAGACATGATCTCTACCCTCCTACTAAGGAGATGCTAGTGGGTTCATGAGTTCCCGTGGTTAGCTGAATCATGTACAGGTACTTTGAATTTGAGAAGAGGATGATCAGCTCCAGGCTTCCTGGAGGTCACATTTGAGCTGGACCTTGACAAGTTGGTAGGATTTGGTTGGGTGCTAGGAGCAGAGCCTGGGCTCTGGGGACAATTCTAGTCCCATTTTTTTTATCACTTACTAGTTTGACACTGGGCAAGTAATTTGACCTCTCTGTGCCTGTTTCCTCAACTGTAAAATGGGGCTAACAGTATTTACCTACCTCATAGGATTTAATGATGTCAAACTCCTCACTGGAGGCCTTATCCCTGCTTGGAGCCCACTAGGTGCCAACCCCTCAGAATACAAGCCTTCTCATGCCTAACCCCTGAGGGCTTCTGATCCCAATTGTTAGGGACAAAAGGAGCCTCCAAATCTGGGAGATGCTGAATGCCCTGGTTATTGGGGAAGTTCCAGGGCATTGATGGGGTTTACGTGGTAAGTGGTGGACCTAAGGAACCCTATCGCTTCAATCATGTATGATAACTGGGTGCCTAGGCCCCAACCTGGGTTGTGAGGAAGTGGGGGAGAGGTAGCCTGGGCCGCATCCTGGCTGAATGAGTGTAATGTTCCTTCTGGGAACTAACCGCATTAGTTGCAGGCACTGTGCAGAGGCAGTGCAGTCTGCTGCCATGAGGTCGGTCTTTGCTTGTTCATGTATACTGTCAGACCATCACCTTGTCCGATCTGTATACTACATTTTTCTTTTTAAAAGTTAAATCAGTTCTAATTACCCAAGTAATGCATGAATCCATTTTCTTTTTAAGAAATTAGATTGTTGCAAATAAAGCTAGCTTCATTCGACTACCATTCCCCCTCCCCCTTTCAATTGCTATAATGTCTGTTGTACATCCATCTTGACTTTGTTTTAAGACTTTTACATATGAGTTCATTGAAAATACTGTGTTTAATGCAGATGGTGTATTGAATCATTCTGCAGTTTTCTTTCTTTGCTTAGCAATGTTTTTGAGATCTGTGCATGTTGCTAAATGTAGATGCAGTTCATCCTTAGTAATTGTTATGTAGATTGCCATGATGTGACTCTGCCACATTTTATTTACCCATTTCTCGTGTGATAGACAGTAAGACTCTTTTGTTTTGGCTTTTATAAGGATACTACGCAGAAGCATCGTGTGTGCGTGTGTGAAAATTTACCTAGGGTTGATTCCTACAAGTTGAATTACAGAATCGTAGGTTATTTATATTTTTGTTTTTAATAGATACTTCCAAATTGCCTTTCTGTACTGTTTACTCAGTATTTTTCTTGAGGTTGTCTTAGGTCTAATATCGTTATCTACTTCATTTCATCCTGAGTAGTGATAACCGTGAAACCATGGGTTTGATGTGCTAATAAGTATGTATTTTCTAATACATATCAAAAGGGATAGCTATCAAAACAAAATAAATTTGTCTGTTCAACCAAAGAAGTCACATACCACTAGTGGTATGTGTGCTGTAATTTGGGAAATGCTGGCATATGTGGAAGAGCACAATTGGGGAGTCACCCTGGTTCAAATCCTAGCTGTAGAAACTTGAACCTGTTAGTTCACCTCCTTGAGCCTCAGTTTCCTAATGTAGGAAAGGAGATAATATACACCTACCTTGCAGCGGTGTAAGGAAGATGAAATGATATATATCTGAAGCAATTTGGCTGGCATGTAGATTATAACAGGACTTTAAAGGTAGCGATTGCTATTCTTCCCACTTTACAGATGAGGAGACTGAGGCCCAGCAAGGTTAAATCACCCAGCTACCAGAGAACAGTGAGGGTTTGAACCCACACCCTCCAATTCAGTCTTGTGCTTTCTCCACTCTAAGGGTAGTTATCAACCTTAACCTGCGAAGCTTTTTCCTTTTTCTTTTTTTTTGGTTGCACCATGCAACTAGCAGGATCTCAGTTCCCCGAACAGAGACTGAACCCGGGCCATGGTAGTGAAAGCCAGGAATCCTAACCACTAGGCCACCAGGGAACTCCCTCTTTTTCCTTTTTAAAAATCAAAGCAATATATACACCAGTTAGAAAATAAAATAGTACAGAAGGGCTTATAATGAAAAGCAGCAGTTCCCTGCTGCACCCCCATGTCCCAAGGATGTGGAGCTCCTTGCTCTGGTCCCACCCCTGGAAATCTAATTCAGTAGGTGTGGATGATAATCTGGGTAACTAATCCCTACCTCACGAGGTAGAAAGCATTACATGAGATGCCTCAGGATAAGACCCTGGCACATAGGAACACAAGTGCTACAAAAGGTTTAAATCCTGAGGATCAGAGAGGTGAGATGACTTGTCTGAGATCCCGGTGGTTCACTGGCAGAGCCTAGACTTCCACTGGGATCTCCTCTGTGCTTGCCCAGTGCTTTCCCTTGTGCCATACCACCTCCTATCATCACAAGGCAACACGTGCTCAGTGCAGGCTGTGCCCAGAGAAGAGCAGACACCACCATGGTGTGTTTCCAAGAGCCAGCTGGATCTGAGTAGAATCCCTAGGGCTAGTTGGAGGACACTAGGTTGACTCCCTTATGTTCTGGACCCGGTAGCCTTAGTCTCGGGACACAAACATGAGTCAAAACTTTCTCCTGTCTTTGAGGAACTCACTGTCTAGTTGGGGAGGCAATTCATAAAGCAGTGTGATCAGTGCTCTGACAGGAGCATGGATAAAGGAGGGGCATCTAGCTTAGGTAGAGGTTCAGGGAAGATGTCCTCTAGTCTAGGAAGTGACACCTGAGCTGACTCTTGGGGGACTGGCAGGAATTAGCCAGTTGAGGAGGAAGTGGAAGGCGTTTCCAGTGAGAACAGTATGCACGAAGACCTGAAGGCAAGAAACATCCTAGCAATTCAGAAATACTGAAGCATAAGGTTTCCTGGGCTGGGGAAAAGCAGCAGGAAATGAAGCTAGAGAGGTAGTCAGGAACCAGATTTGAAGAGGGTCGTAAGAGCCTGGCTACAGAGCAGATTTGCCTCATAGGACAGTGTGGTTCCCAAACTGGCTGTGCACCAGAAACACTTGGGGCATCCTGGGCCCCAACCTCTAAAAATTCAATTTCCATAACTGCAGTGGGGGCCTTAGGATCTAGAGTGCTTATAAAGGTCTGCGCACAACTCCAGGGTGCAGCCAGGTTTGGGAATTGTGGGTTGGAGACAGCAGGAGAGCCGTGGAATAGTTTTAAGCAGAGGAGACTCCAGATAAGATGTGATTTTAACAAACCCCTTTCTGGCCAGCCAGTGTGGAAATAGGTTAGATGCTCAAGCTGTATGCTCCCATGCCTGTAGTTTCCTTGTTGTTCAATTCTCACACTGTTTTATATTTGCTTGTTTTGTCTCTCTGAATAAGCTGTAAGCACCACAAGGGTCAGCCTGGAGTTATCCTGCTACTGGTATATCCCCAGCAAAAAGCACAGTGCGTGACCCCAAACAGGCACCTAATAAATAGTTTTGAATGAATGTATGCATGAATGAATGCATTTGTGAGGGAGGGAGGGGAGACAGATTAGTTAGGGAACAGTTGAAAATACTAGGCCCACTCAAGGGCAAGGGCAGTAGGAATGGATTGGAGATGAGCCGTTAAAGGAAGATGATGAAGCAGACTTGGTGACTGATTATTGGATGTGGAGGGTGACTGAGAGGATAGAATGAATACTCGTTAATAGCCAAGATTCCTACCCTATCCCAGTCATTCTCCTTCCTTATCCATCTGACTCAGAATCTCCTTCCAGCCTCCTCAGCAACTGGAATTCCTCAAGTTAGGTAAACATTCTCTGTGTGCTGTGTGGTCCCCCCCTCTCCCCGGCCACTGATTCATTCATCAAGTTCAATAAATCTTGGCTAAGCACCTCCTGTGCTTTTCCAAGCCAGGACTCTGACTCCCTCTTTCCTACCTCAGATGTTTTTGTGGGCTTCCCCAGATAAGACTTATATCCCTTATACAGTAACCTAAAGGGAGATACCCAGATGTCAGACCTGTAAGGGAACTTACGGATTTTTATTTTTTTATTTTTTTTATTTTTGGGTGTGTTGGGTCTTCGTTTCTGTGCGAGGGCTTTCTCTAGTTGCGGCAAGCGGGGGCCACTCTTCATCGCGGTGCGCGGGCCTCTCACTGTCGCGGCCTCTCTTGTTGCGGAGCACAGGCTCCAGGCGTGCAGGCTCAGTAGTTGTGGCTCACGGGCCCAGTTGCTCCGTGGCACGTGGGATCTTCCCAGACCAGGGCTCGAACCCGTGTCCCCTGCATTGGCAGGCAGATTCTCAACCACTGCGCCACCAGGGAAGCCGAACTTACGGATTTTGTCTAACCCCTTCCTGAGGCTCTCAGAGGGGAGGGAACTTGCCCAAGGCCCCTCTACTAGGAAGTGTTGGAGCCAGAACTGGAACCTAAGTTCCCTTTCCACATTGCCCCTAGAGCCTTGATTTCTCCCATTGCAGATCAGGACAGGGAGAGGAGGCCATGGAGAAGGTGGGACTTAGGTTGGCCTTGAAGGTCGATATACTGGACAGCCCAAGAAGCAGCTTGCCAATTACACTGCCCCCTTCTGGAAGCCCTCAGCAGACCTGCCATGCCCACAGTCCCTTCTAAGGGGTTTCTTAAGCATGAGTTGCCATGTTCTGTACCATGTGACCTCACAGTCCTGGCCACAGATGGTTAAGTTGGGGTAGTATCTTACTCAAGGACAGCTAGTCTCTAAGCTGGCCAGTGGCCTACTAGGTGGACTGATGTAAGAACTCTGCCTCCTAGTGATGGGCTGTATCGGATGGCAAATATATGAAACAATCAGATGCTTTTTCAGGGAGGTTGAATGTGAGGCATTCAGAAGAAGTGAACAGTTAATTAGAATTTATCAAGGCAGGAGTGGTGGTGGATGAAGGGTGTCAGAAACTGAACAGTGAAAGCAAGGAGAAAGCTGCAGAAATAATGAGACATATCTTTAGAATGTGGGGCCACAGGTAGCAGAAGCCATGAAGCAGCAAGACAATGGGTCAAAAGGACACAAGCCATGAAGCAACAGGAGCCACGATGTAGCAGTAGCCATGAGGAACAGAAATCATGAGACCCTGAATCTGAGATTCACGGAGCAGCATAAGGCTTGAACAGACAAGATCCATGAGGCAGCAGAAGCGATGAGACTGCAAGAGCCACAAGGTAGCTGCAACCGCGTGGCAGCAAGGCAACAGGAATCAAAGAGGCAGCGGGATAGACAAGGCAAGCAGAAATTACAGCACACAGAAGCCCTGGATTAATTGGAACTGAAGCCCCAGAAGCCAGGAAGCTGCAGGAGCCAGGAGGCCCAGAAACTCTGAGGCCCTGAAGGCCATGGGCTAGGGAGGAGGGGAGCAGAGAAAAGGTAGTCAGTAGCAGTAGGAGGAGTATAAATTCTGCCAGAAAGAAGTTGAGTCACCATTTTGGGAAGCACTAGAGAAGGGAGCAACAGATGCCTGCAGCTGAGGGGGTGACAAGATAAGCCAGGCTCTAGAGCTGCTTTGGATCATGAACCATTTTCAAGTTTCTCTTCTGTGAGGCTGCCTGTGTAGCTGTTTTTGTCTTCCTTATTTCCCTGTGAATGCTTCAATAAATCTCCATCACTAAGCTGAGTGTGTCTGTTCCTTGTAATCTAAAAGAGGTTAACACTGTGGCGTGCACTTTAAGATGGGTGAAGAGCAGGGCAGAAGGTCTTCCAGGTGGGTTTGAACCGAGACACAGAGGTGGGAATTCATTCATTCTTCTCTCATACCCTCACAGTGGGTACAGGCACTTTTCATTCATTTACTCATTGGCTTCTTTTTCTCATTCATTCGTCTGGTCATCATTCATTTATTCACTTATTCATGTATAACTCATTCATTTACTTATTAACTTATTCATTCATGCATTAATATAAGCATTTGCTCATTTGTTCTTTCCAGTATTCACTCGGTCATAACTTTTCCATCCATTTGTTCAGCAAGCATACATTGAGTTCCTGCTGCATGTCAGGCCCTGTGCTTGGTTCTGGAGATGAGATATACTCCCTGAACTCCAGGAAGTCACAGTTTACCTGGAGACTCAGATAAGTAAGCAGATAAGTGCACCAACTGTGACAAATGATCTAACAGAAGTCTAGATGAGGCAGAGTAGAGAATATAAGGCCATCGGATTGTTCTTCCTGGGGTGGGGTGGGATGGAGGGAGTAATCAGGAAAGCCTTTATAGAGAAGGGGGTACTTGAACTGAATCTTGAAGGAAAAGCTGCTGTTTACCATGTAGAAATGGGGGAAAGAATATTCCAAGCAGAAGAGCTGCCTAAGCAAAATTACATAAAGAGTGTGAAAGCACATGGATTTTGGGGGGAGCAGTGGAAGAAATCGTGGAAGCCAGGGAGTCAAGCTTAGCTTTGATTCTATGGGCAATGGGAAGCCATAGAAGGGTTTGAAGCAGGGAAGTGACAGAGTCAGATTGGTATTTTAGGAAGATCACTCTGATAGCTGCTTTGAAGGATGGTGGGGGCATGAAACATTGACCTGAATAACATACTTGAAGAAAGAACATGTAAGTGCCATAACTAGAGGCATGAATGAAGACTCGGGAGTCACCGAGGAGGAAGGAAGTTCTGCCAGGGGACTAAGGAAGACTTTTTGGAGGAGGTGGAATTTGAGCTGAGCCTTGAAGAATAAGGAAGATTCCAACTAGTGGAGATAAGGAGTAATTTTTTTTTTTCCAAGCAAGGAGATGAGCATAAGTATGGCAAGCTTGGGCTAACGAATATTCCAGTTTGACTGCAGTAGAGCTGCATTTAAGGGAGAGGCAGGGAGGGAGACTGCAAGGTTTCTCAAAGATTTGTATATTCTGCTGCCATTAGGTCTGCAGGGACAAGGGAATTTGCGGGGAGGGAGTTAAGTGGTGGGGAGGGGTGTCCTTTTTCTGTTTTTAAAAATTAATTTTAAATACACGTTCATTTTAAAATAGAAGTAATGCATGCACGTTGTTCAGAAAACAAATCAATAAACTCAAATTAGTACAAAAGGAAGAGTCTACTGACCCACACATCCCCACCACCGTTCTACCGCCTTTAGTTATTAGCAACCACTTTTAGTTATTTCTTCTGATTGTTATCTCCATATCTAAATACTATGCCATGTGATTTGTCTTTTATCAATTTCAGACATTACCCATTGGTGTCCTGCTATGACAGATGAGGATTTAGATAATTTACACCAAGCTCAACTCTTGTCCTTCCTGCTTCTAATATAATTTAGTTTCTCTATTAGATACTTTTCTGAATTTAAGCAACATTGTGATTCCTTGTTCCATGAGACAATTTTTCTTGACCAGAATTTTGTTAGCTGAGAATATCTTTTTGCTTTCTTCCCCACAGTTCAACCTCTCAACCTCTGTCATCTGGTCTTTTATGTGTCAAAGTTGGTAACATTGAATTCTGTTCTGTAAACATGATTAAGGCTTTTTCTGTGTGTTTTGTCTACAGTTTAATAGTTTGATTCTAAAAGTTTAAAAGTTATTATATTAATATGACTAATTGTTCATTGCAGAGCCAATTATGTACTTTTTAAAAATAAATTTATATTTTTCATTTTTGGTTGCATTGGGTCTTCGTTGCTGCGCGCGGGCTTTCTCTAGTTGTGGCGAGCGGGGGCTACTCTTTGTTGTGGTGCGCGGGCTTCTCATTGCGGTGGCTTCTCTTGTTGAGGAGCACGAGCTTTAGGTGCACAGGCTTCAGTAGCTGCGGATTGCAGGTTCTAGAGGGCAGGCTCAGTAGTTGTGGTGCGTGGGCTTAGTTGCTCCACGGCATGTGGGATCTTCCCGGACCAGGGCTCGAACCTGTGTCCCCTGCATTGGCAGGTGGATTCTTAACCACTGCACCACCAGGGAAGTCCCAATTATGTACTTTTATAATTTTTTCCTTGTAGCAGTTTTTCATTTTTCCTGAAGTTTCTCTTTCACTATTTTACTTTTTCATATATTCCATTTTTTTCTTTCCCAAAATCTCTATCACATTAAGTACATCAAGTCCACCCCCCCACCAATAAAGAAAAAGACCTTCTTCTTGGAGCCCTCCATCTCCTTGCTCAAATCTGTACTAGTTGCTCTCTAGGCCTGATGCATGGCTGTCATTTTGAGACTTTCCTTCACAGCTTTCCTTGGTTATATCTACTATTTACTGGTTCCCAGGGTTTTTGTTTTGTTTATTTTTTCCATTGTTTTGATAGTATACATCCTCAAGTAACTTTCTCAAAAAGGTTGTGTAGGGGGTAGACTTCCTGGTCTTTGCATATCTGAAAATATCCATATTCCATTCTTATACTTGGCAGAAGTTTGATTTGTTTTGGGTTTTTTTGTTTGTTTGTTTTTTGGGGTTTTTTGGCCATGCAACATGCAGGATCATAGTTTCCTGACCAGGGATCGAACCCATGCCCCCTGCAGTGGAAGCGCAGAGTCTTAACCACTGGACCACCATGGATGTCCCCTAAAGTTTGAGGTTCAACATCATTTTCCCATAGAACTTTGAAGGCATTGCTCCACTTTCCTCTAACATCCAATTTTGAGGATAAGAAGCCTAATATTCGTCTGAGTCTGATTGCTTTTACATAAATCTACCCATCTCTATTTCTTCTCTCCTGGGATCTCAGTGACATGAACGTTATATTTTTTCTTATAGTGTCGCAGGTCCCTGAGTCTCTGTTCACTTTTTCCGCAGTCTATTTTCTCGATTGGGTAATTTCTTTTTTTTTTTTAATTTATTTTATTTACTTATTTTTGTCTGTGTTAGGTCTTCGTTGTGGTACACGGGCTTCTCATTGCGGTGGCTTCTCTTGTTGCGGAGCACGGGCTCTAGGCGCATAGGCTTCAGTAGTTGTGGCACGCAGGCTCAGTAGTTGTGGCTCGTGGGCTCTAGAGCACAGGCTCAGTAGTTGTGGCACACGGACTTAGTTGCTCCGTGGCATGTGGGATCTTCCCGGACTAGGACTCGAACCCGTGTCCCCTGCATTGGCAGGCGGATTCTTAACCCCTGGGCCACCAGGGAAGTCCCTGGGTAATTTCTATTGTTCTGTGTTCAAGTTAACTGATTCTTTCCTCTGTCCCCTACATTTTGCTGTTAGCCCATCCATTGAGGTTTTTGTTTGGGTTATTGTATTTTTCAGTTCTAAAATTTCCATTTGATTCTTCTTTATATCTTCTATTTTTTTGTTGACAGTTTCTGTTTTTCCACTTGTTTTAAGCATATTCCTAATTGTACACTGAGGCATTTTTATGATGGCTCCTTAAAAACCCTTGTCAGATGATTTTTAACATCTCTGTCATCTTGGTGTTGGAGTCTATTGAGTGTCTTTTCTCATTCAAGTTGAGATTTTCTTGGTTCTTGGTAACATAAGTGATTTTCTATTGAAACCTGGGCACTTTGGGTATGGTGTTAAATACGAGGATTTTTAAAAAAAATAAATTTATTTATTTATTTATTTATTTTTGGCTGCATTGGGTCTTCGTTGCTGCACTCGGACTTTCTCTAGTTGTGGCGATCGGGGGCTACGCTTCGTTGTGGTGCATGGGCTTCTCATTGCGGTGGCTTCTCTCGTTGCGGAGCATGGGCTCTAGGCACACGGGCTTCAGTAGTTGTGGTGTGCGGGCTCAGTAGTTGTGGCTTGCGGGCTCTAGAGCACAGGCTTAGTAGTTTGTGGCGCATGGGCTTAGTTGCTCCATGGCATGTGGAATCTTCCTGGACCAGGGATCGAACCCATGTCCCCTGCATTGGCAGGCAGATTCTTAACCATTGTGCCACCAGGGAAGTCCAATACGAGGATTATTTAATTGTTTTAGCTTGTCTCCTTAGACACTGTTCCAGCAGTGAAAGAGGGGACGCTGCCTTGTTACTACCAGATGGGCATGGAAGTCCAGGATCCTCACTCAATCTCTGTTCACACCCCAGAAGGAGGGTTTCCTCATGATTCTTGGGTGAGAGTGGTAGTTCTGGCTCCCCACACAGCCTCCTCTGACACCACCCCAGTGAGAAGGGGGAAGAGTTACTCTTTATAGCCAGCAAAGGTAGAAGTCTAGGCTCCCCACTTGGCCTTTGCTGGTGGGGCCACAGTTTTTTCTGTGGTGTTTGGCTGGAGTAGAGTGGTTATTATCTAATTGCCATCTTCTCCAGCACCAAGTCTGGGATACGTGAGGCAAAAAGCAAACCAAG
Organism: Eschrichtius robustus; assembly: GCF_028021215.1. NCBI lineage: Eukaryota > Metazoa > Chordata > Mammalia > Artiodactyla > Eschrichtiidae > Eschrichtius > Eschrichtius robustus. The sequence goes on along the minus strand of NC_090845.1, from coordinate 48,722,204 downwards.
GGAGCTCACTACCATGTTGCTCCTCTGCTACTGAGGTCCCCAGGAGGTTTGCCTTCTTCTCTCCACCTCTCAGTCTTCTTATGTTTATATGTAATATCCCAGGATTTTAGCTGTACTTGGGGAGAAGAATAGGGAAAAGTACTTTTACTCCATCCACCCCCCCCACCTTTAAATAGTTATTTTTTTTAAACTGTATTCTTGGTGTTCTAAAATTTCCTAATTATGTGTTTAAGTTTGGGGATTTGTCATTCATTGTGATGGTCATTGGTTAGGTCCCTTCATTTTGGAGTTCTTTAAGTCTGGGAATTCTCATATTATTTCTTTGATACATTCCTCTTTCCTGTTTTTGTTTTTGTTATTGTTGTTGTTCTCTCCTGGAACTCCTTAAAGTTGGATGTTAGACCTTCTGAATTGATCTTTTGTATTTTTATCTGTTCTCTCAACTGCTGCCACACTTCCCCCCTCCCTCCCTCTCCCTTCCATTCCTAGTTCTCTCTCTCTCCCTTTTGTTTACTTTCTAGAAGAAGATTTAGCTTTATTTTCCAACTCTTCTATTAACATTCCTTTTCACTTTGCCAATCACACTTTAAAATTTCCAAATATCCATTCATGTTATCTTTTCCTTTCTTATAGCATCCTGTTCTTGTTTAATGGATGCACTATTATCTTGAATCTTTCTGAGAATAATAGAGGTATTTTTATATTTCATTGTGTTCTTTGAAATATTTATTTCCTTTGGGATTTGTTTTCCCCCATTTGTGTATTTTGATCTCTTTCAATTTGTAGTCTTTTGTCAAATACCCGGTGATCTATAGTTGTTTACTCATATTTAAGAATGTAGCAATAAAATTTGATTGGAAGCTCTGTATATGGGGTACAGAGCTAGGTGACTGGTGGCTTACCTTTAGGATGATTGGAGAATAGCTGACTACTCTGCTGCGCCAAAATGCAAAGATCTTTTCTCCAAGGTTGTTCAGTTTCCTTAGATAAGAAACCTCTGGTTTTGCCTAATGGGTAGACACCTGGCTGCTGTGAATTGTACACAGGGTGGTGGGTTAACAGTTTGATATACAGCCTTCCAATTAATCTCCCTGTTTTCAGCCCCACATCTCACTCCCACTCTATACCATACCTGGCATTGTTAAGACCCAAGACACTGCAGGCTTCTGCAGAGAAAGATCAGCTCCTTCCTCGGTGGCATCACCTCCATGCATACTCCAGGCTGTGGCTTCCTCCACCATGCTTCATCAGTCACCATTTCTCCATTTACTTCCTATCTTCCAGACATTTGTTGGAATCTCTCTTTTGCTGATGGACCTGCTCCTGATGGACATTCTCTTCATCACTGTGTTTTTATACTTTTTTAAAATTCCTTTACTATCATTTTAGCAAGGTTTCAGGTGGGAGTGGAGATAAACATGTGGTAAGTCTACTATCTTGTCCTGGAAATCTACTAGTCTACTTATAACTGTTTATTTTTTACTTTTCTGATAATAATCTTCATATCTCTAAATAATATACAATTTTTTCTATTTATCAACTTATCACTTTCAGACATTATCTGTTGACTTCCTGCTATTAATACCACCCAACTGCCCTCCTCCAATGCCCCAATATAAACATATCACTAGTTATATATCCTCTATTTCTTACCTTTGTACCTTTAAGTAATAGACTTATATTCCCTCTTTCAATCTCTCAACTTCTGTCATTTATACTTTTACTTTTATACTAACAAGATTAATAATATTTACATTCTGTTCTATAACCAAAATTAAGTCATCCATACTTTGCTGACAGGTCATTCTAAAAGCTTAAAGTCAATAAAGTGTTTATGTTATTATGATTATGTAAATGTTGCTCCTAATGCTCCAATCAGTGTACTAGGATTACATTTCTTTTCTTATACAATTTTTTTTTTCCTGGAGTTTCTAATTGCCTTTCTCTTTTCCTTGCATTGTCTGACTTTATCTCCTTCTTAAGTTGTTCCAAATTCTTAAGGAAAGTATAAAATCGCTTGAATCCCCTTTTTTCCCAGATACCTCCCTCCTGGAGCCCTCCGTCTTCCTGCTCCAATTTGGACTGATTGCTCTATAGGCCTGCAGCACAACTGTCATCCTGGGACGTCCCTTCATTACTCTTCTGGGTTGGACCCAATCTTTCCTGGACCCCATATCTTCCTCTTTCTTAGTTTACTCCTTTGTAGTGGACTTTGTAGTCGTTCTCCAACATCCATTCCTCTCCTCCCCCATTGTACAACAACTATGCAATTTGGGTGGGACTGACCCCATTGCCAGCTCTAGGTATAGAACTTTATGGATAATCTCTCTCTCCCCTTTGCCGCAGTGATGATTGGTTCAGAGATGATCCAATCACACTGAAGCTTTTGTTCAGTTTTTGAGGGAAGAGGTAGCCTGTCTTCCCTTGGACATGAACAAAGAAGCATGTAGCCTGGTCGCTGCTGTTAACCATCTTGTGAACATGTGGAAGGCCTACCTGAGGATGGAGCTGACAAATGGAGAAGGCACAGCCAAGAGAATTACAGGGAAATGGAACCATATTCCTGATCATACCAGGCCTGAAGTCTTCCCTGCCTATGGACTTGTTGGTTAAGCGAGCCAATAAATTGCTTGTGTTATTTAAGCCAGTTTGAGTTGGGTTTTATATCGCCTGCACCAGAAAGCATTATAACTTATACTTGTTGGTCTCACCCTTCAGAGAAGGAATGAGTGCATTTTTTGGTTATATGAGGCACTACATTGTGAAAGCATTTTTTTAGAGTAAGTCTGGGAAGAAGGGTATATGTGGATGTTGGACAACCAAAGGAGTGAACTCTGTTGGCTGCCTAGTATCTAAATCTCCATCCTGTTTGGGGGGATTCCCCATCGTGTGAGTCTCGGTGGAAGGCAGGCCCCCACTTCCTCTATGGAAACTGAAGGTGGTCAGATTTCCTTTCCCTGCCCACCAGGCAGCAAGGGCTGGATACTCTGTTCATGGCTTTGAATCCAGAGTAAGCAACACAAAGGAGACAGAAATATACAAGATTAACAGGCGGATGATAGATTAGGAGAATATATTTGCAATGAGCAAAACTGACAAAAGATTAATAACTAGAAAAAGAAGATAGTAAACTCAATAGGAAAATAGGCAAAGGATATGAAGAGTAATTAACAGAAGGAGAAACTTGAATTTACACAAGAGGAAACTTGAATATATTAAAAGATTTTCAACTCTGTTTATAATTAAAGAAATGAAAATTAAAATAACATTGAGAAATCAATAAAAGGATGGCAACATGTAGAAAGTCAGATATTATCAAGTGCTGATGAGGATGTGAGGAAAAGGAAAAGTGTGGGTGGGAGTGTAAACTGGTACAGGTATTCCAGAGACTAAGTTGGCAGTACCTCCTGAAATTCAGTAGGTGTATACCCTACGACCCAGCAATTGCACTCCTGGGTATATATTCCAGAGAATTCTTACATAGGTCATTAAGGAAATATAGTTGAGGTGGTTTGTTGCAGCATTGTTTGTGATAGTGAAGAATTGGAAGCAACCCAGGTGACCATCACGTGGGACTGGATAAGCAAACTGATATATTCATAAGGTGGGATATGTAAAACAATAAAAGGAAAATAGCTAAATTTACATATAGTCACATAGGTAGGTCTCCAAAACCCAGTGTTGAATGGAAAAGGTGAAAAAGAGAATGAGATTTATGGCATAATGCCATCTGTGTAAATGTAAAACAACACTGTATAATATGATGGCTGTGCATATATCTAAGGAGATCTGTGGAAGATGGATTGGAAGTGTATATACATGACATACACTGGAGTTGTTCACTGAGGTGGGCAGGAGAGTGGGAGTTGGGGTGAGGTGGGGACTGACGGGAAAATAATACTACAATGAAATCAAGCAAAAGAGGGGCCTTGAATGGACTGATGAAAATAATGTGCCATGGACTGAAGAGCATGATTAACACAGTGCTGAAGGTGACCACAAATAAATGAGAACAGACAGAAAGATGGTTAGAGTTCATCTTCAGTGGCATGTGATGCTAGGGGTCATGTCCAGGGGTCACAGCAGTGGGGCTAGCAGTGCCAGTAGCAGCATTCAAACCCAGCGTGGCCTGTCCCCCCAGCGTGGCCTTAGTTGTGGCTTCTCCTGCCCGATTCTCCAGACTTCTGTGAACTACAGTAATGACCTTGCAATAAATCCCTTTTCTGCTCTAGTTAACTAGAGTCAGCTTCTTTTACTTGCATCCAACGATCCTGACTGATGATACGTCACATATTTTGTTGGAGAACATCCTCCAGTAACTTCCTAATAAGGTAAATTTTGGGGTCTTTGCATGTCTGAAAATGTAGCATTATTTTACCTTTATATTTGAATGATAGTTTGTCTTTAGAATTCTACGTTAAAAATATTTTTCCTCTGAATGTTGCACATATTGCTTTTAGCATGTAGTGTTGCTGATTAGAAGTCGGGTTCTAATTTTTTGTTGGCGACCTGTTTTCCCTACCTCTGGAAGCTTACATTTTTTTCCCTTCATACTTAAGTGTTTTGAAATATCATAATGATGAGCCCAAAAGTGTGTTTTTTCCCCATCTGTTTTACTGGGCACCTGGTGGTTGGGCCTTTTCAATCTGAAGACTCAGGTCCGCCTCCTGTAAGAAATCACTGTTTTATTTCTTTGCAAATTTTCTCTCCTCTATTTCCTCTGTTCCCTTTCTAGACCTCTTGTTAGTTGGATTTTGACCTCCTGGGTGATTGTCTTCGTCTTTTCATTTTCTCTCATATTTTCCATATCTTTGCTTTTTTGTTCTGCATTCTGGGACATTTTCTTGACTTTATCTTCTACTGAAGATTTTTATTTTTGGCAGGCAGTCATTTAAAATTTCTAAGCACTCTTTCTTATTCTCCAAAGATGCCTTTTTCATAGCATCGTTTTATTTTGTTTTTTAAGGGATGCAATGTCTTCTCTGTATGTGTGCTTAAT